>NC_045443.1:60213268-60294639 GCF_002776525.5 Piliocolobus tephrosceles
AAAAAAAAAAAAAAAAAAAAAAAAAAAAAAGTTTGTACACATATTTATTCAATTTTTAATGTCTGACCATAAGGTAAGATTTTTATAGGCTCTTTTTAACCTTTTATAATCTTTGTTAAAGAGCAAGTTAGTGCTTTAAGAAAAACCTGTTGTGTTTTTACTTTAATGTCCAGTTCACAGAAAAACTGGATGATACCACTTTATAACTTTAGCTAATATGTTTACACACATTTTTTTTATAATTAATGTTATAAAACTTGCTTAAACCTTCAAAACAATTTTTAAACCTTTTAATGTAGTCAAAAATTTACATTCTTATAACTCTTTGTAATCTTTTTAGTAAAGGTATATTTTGCTTTCTTTATACACCTTGCACATAAATTGTTTTTTCTTTTTCAATAGTTTTACTTTCAGGAGGCCTAGTTACTTTTAAATTTTACAACATTTCTTGCATAAATTCTTTTTTTATAACATTTTTCTCTTTAACAACTTTCTTTTTTTTAAAAAATTATACTTTAAGTTCGAGGGTACATGTGCACAACGTGCAACTTTGTTACATACGTATACATGTGCCATGTTGATATGCTGCACCCATTAACTCATCATTTACATTAGGTATATCTCCTAATGCTATCCTTCCCTCCTGCCCCCTCCCCTCAATAGGCCCCAATGTGTGATGATCCCCTTCCTCTGTCCAAGTGATCTCATTGTTCAATTCCCACCTATGAGTGAGAACATGCAGTGTTTGGTTTTCTGTTCTTGCAATAGTTTGCTGAGAATAATGGTTTCCAGCTTCATCCTTGTCCCTACAAAAGAAATGAACTCATCCTTTTTTATGGCTGCATAGTATTCCATGGTGTATATGTGCCACATTTTCTTAATCCAGTCTGTCATTGATGGACATTTGGGTTGATTCCAAGTCTTTACTATGATGAATAGTGCCACAATAAACATATGTGTGCATGTGTCTTTATAGTAGCATGATTTATAATCCTTTGGGTATATACCCAGTAGTGGGATGGCTGGGTCAAATGGTATTTCTAGTTCTAGATCCTTGAGGAATCGCCACACTCTCTTCCACAATGGTTGAACTAGTTTACAGTCCCACCAACAGTGTAAAAGTGTTCCTATTTCTCCACACCCTCTCCAGCACCTGTTTTTTCCTGACTTTCTAATGATTGCCATTCTAACTGGTGTGAGATGGTATCTCATTGTGGTTTTGATTTGCATTTCTCTGATGGCGGGTGATGATGAGTATTTTTTCATGTGTCTGTTGGCTGTATGAATGTCTTCTTTTGAGAAATGTCTGTTCATATCCTTTGCCCACTTTTTGATGGGGTTGTTTTTTTCTTGTAAATTTGTTTGAGTTCTTTGTAGGTTCTTAGCCCTTTGTCAGATGAGTAGATTGCAAAAATTTTCTCCCATTCTGTAGGTTGCCTGTTCACTCTGATGGTAGTTTCTTTTGCTGTGCAGAAGCTCTTTAGTTTAATGAGATCCCATTTGTCAATTTTGGCTTTTGCTGCCGTTGCTTTTGGTGTTTTAGACATGAAGTCCTTGCCCGTGCCTATGTCCTGAATGGTACTACCTAGATTTTCTTCTAGGGTTTTTATGGTATTAGGTCTAACATTTAAGTCTCTAATCCATCTTGAATTAATCTTCGTATAAGGAGTAAGGAAAAGATCCAGTTTCAGCCTTCTACTTATGGCTAGCCAATTTTCCCAGCACCATTTATTAAATAGGGAATCCTTTCCCCATTTCTTGTTTCTCTCAGGTTTGTCAAAGATCAGATGGCTGTAGATGTGTGGTATCATTTCTGAGGACTCTGTTCTGTTCCATTGGTCTATATCTCTGTTTTGGTACCAGTACCATGCTGTTTTGGTCACTGTAGCCTTGTAGTATAGTTTGAAGTCAGGTAGCGTGACGCTTCCAGCTTTGTCCTTTTGACTTAGGATTGTCTTGGCAATGCGGGCTCTTTTTTGGTTCCATATGAACTTTAAAGCAGTTTTTTCCAATTCTGTGAAGAAACTCATTGGTAGCTTGATGGGGATGGCATTGAATCTATAAATAACCTTGGGCAGTATGGCCATTTTCACGATATTGATTCTTCCTATCCATGAGCATGGTATGTTCTTCCATTTGTTTGTGTCCTCTTTGATTTCACTGAGCAGTGGTTTGTAGTTCTCCTTGAAGAGGTCCTTTACATCCCTTGTAAGTTGGATTCCTAGGTATTTTATTCTCTTTGAAGCAATTGTGAATGGAAGTTCATTCCTGATTTGGCTCTCTGCTTGTCTGTTACTGGTGTATAAGAATGCTTGTGATTTTTGCACATTAATTTTGTATCCTGAGACTTTGCTGAAGTTGCTTCTCAGCTTAAGGAGATTTTGGGCTGAGACAATGGGGTTTTCTAAATATGCAATCATGTTATCTGCAAACAGGGATAATTTGGCTTCTTCTTTTCCTAATTGAATACTCTTTATTTCTTTCTCTTGCCTGATTGCCCTAGCCAGAACTTCCAACATATGTTGAATAGGAGTGGTGAGAGAGGGCATCCCTGTCTTGTGCCAGTTTTCAAAGGGAATGCTTCCAGTTTTTGCCCACTCAGTATAATATTGGCTGTGGGTTTGTCATAAATAGCTCTTATTATTTTGAGATATGTTCCATCAATACCGAATTTATTGAGTTTTTAGCATGAAGGGCTGTTGAATTTTGTCAAAGGCCTTTTCTGTGTCCATTGAGATAATCATGTGATTTTTGTCTTTGGTTCTGTTTATGTGCTGGATTATGTTTATTGATTTGCATATGTTGAACCAGCCTTGCATCCCAGGGATGAAGCCCACTTGAATATGGTGGATGAGCTTTTTGATGTGCTGCTGGATTCGGTTTGCCAGTGTTTTATTGAGGATTTTTGCATCGATGTTCATCAGGGATATTAGTCTAAATTCTCTTTTTTTGTTGTGTCTCTGCCAGGCTTTGGTATCAGGATGATGTTGGCCTCATAAAATAAGTTAGGGAGGATTCTCTCTTTTTCTATTGACTGGAATAGTTTCAGAAGGAATCATACCAACTCCTCCTTGTACCTCTGGTAGAATTCGGTTGTGAATCCCTCTGGTCCTGGACTTTCTTTGGTTCGTAGGCTATTAATTATTGCCTCAATTTCAGAGCCTGCTATTGGTCTATTCAGGGATTCAACTTCTTCCTGGTTTAGTCTTGGGAGAGTGTATGTGTCCAGGAATTTATCCATTTCTTTTAGGTTTTCTAGTTTATTTGCGCAGAGGTGTTTATAGTATTCTCTGATAGTAGTTTGTGTATATGTGGGGTTGGTGGTGATATCCCCTTTATCATTTTTATTGTGTCTATTTGATTCTTCTCCGTTTTCTTCTTTATTAGTCTTGCTAGCAGTCTATTAATTTTGTTATCTTTTCAAAAAACCAGCTCCTGGATTCATTGATTTTTTGAAGGGATTTTGTGTCTCTATCTCCTTCAGTTCTGCTGTGATCTTAGTTATTTCTTGCCTTCTGCTAGCTTTTGAATGTGTTTGCTCTTGCTTCTCTAGTTCTTCTAATTGTGATGTTAGGGTGTCAATTTTAGATCTTTCCTGCTTTCTCTTGTGGGCATTTAGTGCTATAAATTTCCCTCTACACACTGCTTTAAATGTGTCCCAGAGATTCTGGTATGTTGTATCTTTGTTCTCATTGGTTTCAAAGAACATCTTTATTTCTGCTTTCATTTCGTTATGTACCCAGTAGTCATTCAGGAGCAGGTTGTTCAGTTTCCATGTAGTTGAGAGGTTTTGATTGAGTTTCTTAGTCCTGAGTTCCAGTTTCATTGCACTGTGGTCTGAGAGACAGTTTGTTATAATTTCTGTTCTTTTCCATTTGATGAAGAATGCTTTACTTCCAATCATGTGGTCAATTTCGGAATAAGTGCAATGTGGTGCTGAGAAGAATGTATATTCTGTTGATTTGGGGTGGAGAGTTCTGTAGATGTCTATTAGTTCCACTTGGTGCAGAATTGAGTTCAATTCCTGGATATCCTTGTTAACTTTCTGTCTCGTTGATCTGTGTAATGTTGACAGTGGGGTGTTAAAGTCTCCGATTACTATTGTATGGGAGTCTAAGTCTCTCTGTAAGTCTCTAAGGACTTGCTTTATGAATCTGGGTGCTCCTGTATTGGGTGCATATATATTTAGGATAGTTAGCTCTTCTTGTTGACTTGATCGCTTTACCATTATGTAATGGTCTTCTTTGCTTCTTTTGATCTTTGTTGGTTTAAACTCTGTTTTATCAGAGACTAGGATTGCAACCCCTGCCTTTTTTTGTTCTCCATTTGCTTGGTAGATCTTCTTCCATCCCTTTATTTTGAGCCTATGTGTGTCTCTGCATGTGAGATGGGTCTCTTGAATACAGCAAACTGATGGGTCTTTATCCAATTTGCCAGTCTGTGTCTTTTAATTGGACCCTGTAGTCCATTTACGTTTAAGGTTAATATTCTTATGTGTGAACTTGATCCTGTCATTATGATATTAGCTGGTTATTTTGCTCATTAGTTGATGCAGTTTCTTCCTAGCATCGATGGTCTTTACATTTTGGCATGTTTTTGCAATGGCTGGTACCTGTTGTTCTTTTCCATGTTTAGTGCTTCCTTCAGGATCTCCTGTAGGGCAGGCCTGGTGGTGACAAAATCTCTAAGCATTTGCTTGTCTGTAAAGGATTTTATTTCTCCTTCACTTATGAAACTTAATTTGGCTGGATATGAAATTCTGGGTTGAAAATTCTTTTCTTTAAGAATGTTGAATATTGGCTCCCACTCTCTTCTGGCTTGGAGAGTTTCTCCCGAAAGGTCTGCTGTTAGTCTGATGGGCTTCCCTTTGTGGGTAACCCGACCTTTCTTTCTGGCTGCCCTTAACATTTTTTCCTTCATTTCAACTTTGGTGAATCTGACAGTTATGTGTCTTGGAGTTGCTCTTCTCAAGGAGTATCTTTGTGGTGTACTCTGTATTTCCTGAATTTGAATGGTGGCCTGCCTTGCTAGGTTGTGGAAGTTCTCCTGGATAATATTCTGCAGAGTGTTTTCCAACTTGGTTCCATTCTCCCTGTCAGTTTCAGGCACACCAATCACACGTAGATTTGGTCTTTTCACATAATCCCATATTTCTCGGAGGCTTTGTTCATTTCTTTTTACTCTTTTTTCTTTAAACTTCTCTTCTTGCTTCATTTCATTCATTTGATCTTCAATCACTGATAATCTTTCTTCCAGTTGATCGAGTCAGTTACTGAAGCTTGTGCATTTGTCATGTAGTTCTCATATCATGGTTTTCATCTCTATCAGTTCGTTTATGGACTTCTCTGCATTAGTTATTCTAGTATCCATTCTTCCATTCTTTTTTCAAGGTTTTTAGTTTCTTTTTGCTGGGTATGTAATTACTCCTTTAGCTCTGAGTCTTCTCTCAACTCGTCAAAGTTGTTCTCTGACCAGCTTTGTTCTGTTGCTGGCAATGAGCTGCGCTCCTTTGGAGGAGGAGATGCTCTGCGATTTTTTGAATTTCCAGCTTTTCTGCACTGCTTTTTCCCCATCTTTGTGTTTGTATCTGCCTTTGGTCTTTGATGATGGTGACATACTGATGAGGTTCTGTTGTGGGTGTCCTTTCTGTTTGTTAGTTTTCCTTCTGACAGTCAGGACCCTAATCTATAGGTCTGTTGGAGTTTGCTTGAGGTCCACTCCAGACCCTCTTTGCCTGGGTATCAGCATCGGAGGCTGCAGAAGATAGAATATTGCTGAACAACAAGTGTTGCTGTCTGATTCTTGCTCTGGAAGCTTTGTCTCAGAGGCATACCCAGCTGTGCGAGGTGTGAGGTGTCTGTCTGCACCTAGTGGGCAACTCCCGTGCTAGGAGAACCACTGCTCTCTTCAAAGCTGTCAGACAGGGACATTTACATCTGCAGAGGTTTCTGCTGCTTGTTGTTTAGCTATGCCCTGTCTCCAGAGGTGGAGTCTTCAGAGGCACGCAGGCCTCCTTGAGCTGCAGTGGGCTCCACCTAGTTCGAGCTTCCCGGAAGCTTTGTTTACCTACTTAAGCCTCAGCAATGGTGGGCGCCCCTCCCCCAGCCTCACTGCTGCCTGCAGTTACATATCAGACTGCTGTGCTAGCAATGAGGGAGGCTCCGTGGGCGTGGGACCCTCTGGGCCAGGTGTGGGATTTAATCTCCTGGTGTGCCATTTGCTAAGACCCTTGGTAAAGCACAGTATTAGGGTGGGAGTTACCTGGTTTTCCAGGTATTGTGTGTTTCAGGTTTCCTTGGCTAGGAAAAGGAATTCCCTTCCCCCTTGTGCTTCCCAGGTGAGGCAATGCCTCACCCTGCTTCAACTCTGACTGGTTGGGCTGCACTCACTGACCCGCACTGACTGTCCGACATGTCCCAGTGAGGTGAGTCCAGTACCACAGTTGAAAATGCAGAAATCACTCATCTTCTGTGTCTTTCTCAACTTTCACAGACAATCCTTCGACATGATTCAACTTTCTGACTTACTACAAACATTTCTTTCTTTAAACAACCAGTTAATTTATTTCAGGACAAGAATTTACCATATAACACTCTTTTTACATAAATTCTGCCCCCCCCCCCCTTTTTTTCCATTAGGATACTTCTGAACTGGTGAGGTGTGCTCACAGTGAGGTTTCCTCTAAAAGTTCCTTTTTTTCTGTTAGCAAAGCAGTTACCGCTATAGACTGAATGCATTTGGGCCATCAGCGGGTTAGTGGGTTAAGGATTTCTGATAGGAAGGCCTCAGTGTTTTTGGGATACACCTTTGTTTACAATGACAACAAAGTGGTATTGGAGTGCTTTAGGGTTATGGAGAATACCTTTAATTATCAAATATAGGTTTTAAATCTACCTTGGCTTTTAAAGCAATAGGGTACACTGTTTTTTTTCTTAACTATTTGTATATCTCTTTCTTTTTTTCTTTCTTTGATTTTCTGTCTCTTTTTCTCTTTGACTTTCCCTTTCCCTCTGTCTCTTTCTCTCTCTCTGCCTCTCTCTCTCTCTTTCCTTGACTCCTTCTTTGTCTCTCTGTGACTTCCTCTTCCTCTCTCTGCTGGTCTTTCCTTGCCTCTGCCAGCCACTTATACTGCTGTTCCCTCAACCACTGTGGGGGGCAGTGTCTAAAACCAGCTGTAACCAAGTGTCTATATACGGGAACTGGTCTGGGTGCCCTGGCTTACAGGTTATCTTGTTCCATACCTTTGAAACAAGGGAACTGTCTAGGCTTCCTTCTGATGGCCAACCTACTTCTAATGCTGGCCAGTCTATCTTACACAAAGTTTTAAGTTTTCCTGGTGTCATAGTATTACACAGTCTCCCTTGAATCCTTTCTTGAAAATTTTCAACATGGTTCCTAGTGGAGTGGGCTCACTTTGTGCCTGACCCATGCTTCTTTGAGACAAAACACCACGCTCACACCACACGCACACCACAAAACAAAGAATGGGTAAAAAGGGCACACACACACTTTTAAAGTTTACACCAAACCAGAATCAAAACCAAAATCAGAGTATCAAGAAATCCAAGCCAGGTCAAAACCAAAACCAAAGTATCAAGCAATTCAAATCAAGTCAAAAACAAAAACCAAAGTGCTGGTACAGGCACACTGTGGGTGATCAGGCCATGCTTCCACTCCAATGGAGTGGGCAAGTTCCAAAGACCAGTCTTACCAAGTTTCAGATGTCTGGACTCCAAGTGCCAGTTCCTTCCTGGTGTTCAGCCACTGCGTTGATCCTCCATGGGGCCCTGCCACATGCTGCTCTGGAGAGGCGTTCCACCGGGGCAATTGCCTACCTGGGAGTGCTCTCAGGATCCTTGTCACTCAAGCTGGCCAGAGTCCCCCGCAGGGATGCTCCACAGGGGAGGCCTAAGCTGCCTAAGGGGCTCTCTCGACCGTCTGTTAATCACCTCACTTCCCAGTCAGGGAACCAAGAAATGTAGCAGTACAAGCCACAGACAAAACCCCTCAGACATCAAGTTAAAGAAGGAAGGGCTTTATTCAGCCAGGAGCTTCAGCAAGACTCACGTCTCCAACAACCGAGCCCCCTAAGTGAGTAATTTCTGTCCCTTTTAAGGGCTCACAACTCTAAGGGTGTCCACGTGAGAGGGCCGTGATCAATTGAGCAAGCAGGGATATGTGACTAAGGGCTGCATGCACCAGTAATTAGAACGCAACAGAAAAGGACAGGGATCTTCACAGTGTTTTTCTTATGCAAATAACCAATTAGGTCAGGGGTCAATCTTTAACTACCAGGCCCAGGGTGTGGCACCAGGCTATCTGCTTGTGGATTTCATTTCTGCCTTTTAGTTTTTACTTCTTTCTTTGGAGGCAGAAATTGGGCATAAGACAATATGAGGGGTGGTCTCTTTCCTTACTATGACTATTGCCTCACTCAAAACTGAGTTAAAAATAATCTCCCCTGCGCATGGTGGCTCACGCCTGTAATCCTAGCACTTTGGGAGGCCAAGGCAGGAGCTGAGATTGTGCTACTGCACTCCAGTCTGGTGCCAGAGCAAGACACAGTCTTAAAAAAAAAACAACAACGACAAAAAAACTCAATCTGGCCAGGTGTAGTGGCTCACGCCTACAATTCTAGCACTTCAGGAGGCCAAGGTGGGTGGATCACTTGAGGTCAGGAGTTTAAGACCAGCCTAGCCAACATGGCAAAACCCTTGTCTGTACTAAAAATAGAAAAATCAGCCAGGTGTGGTGGCAGATGCCTATAATCTCAGCTACTTGGGAAGGCAGAGGCAGGAGAATCACTTGAACCCGTGAGGTGGAGGCTACATTGAGCTGATATCATGCCACTGTACTCCAGCCCGGGCAACAAGAGCAAAACTCCATCTCAAAATAAATAAAATAAAATAATCTCATTCTAATTTCCTGTTATAATTATATTTAAATTCACTGTAAAGAAGCAATTGCCATGATGGGTGTTTTAGATTTTGTAGGAGGGGAGCCTTTACTGCATCAGGAGACACACTGGGATAGAAGCAATCCCCACAGGGATTGCCTACTCAGTCCATGAGTAAACTTGACTCCGGAATGAAAGCAGAGCTTTAAGAATATGGCCATTATTCAGCAAAAGGCATACATTTTTCCTTCATATGCATATGATGGGTATATGTGTACTTTAAAATCCCATTTCGATGAACTTGTAGTGGTATATGCAACTGTATCTCCATCTCCTCAAGTTTCATCTGATATTTGATATTTGTTGATTGAACTTTATGCTAGGTGCTGGGGTATACAGTGGTGAACATGTGTTTTCTTTTCTTTTCTTTTTTTTTTGAAACAGAGTCTCCCTGTGTCGCCCAGGCTGGAATGCACTGGCACGATCTTGGCTCACTGCAACCTCTGCCTCCTGGGTTCAAGCGATTCTCCTGCCTCAGCCTCTCGAGTAGCTGGGATTACATGCATGCGCCACCACGCCTGGCTAATTTTTGTATTCTTAGTAGAGACGGGGTTTCGCTGTGTTGCTCAGGCTGGTCTAAAACTCCTGACCTTGTGATCCATCTGCCTCGGCCTCCCAAAGTGCTGGGATTACAGGCATGAGCCACTGTGCCCAGCCTGAACATGTTTTCTTGTGACTTATGACTCTCACACACAGAGCTAATCCCGAAAATGATTATATTTTTAACGCTCTATCACATTTCTAGGATATACTGGAAATCACTTTCTTTGGAATTAGACCTGGGTTTGAAGACCAATTCTGTCATCTGTGATTATCTTTATGACTTGGGAAATTTACTTAATCTCTCTAAGACTCAGTTTCTTCATCTACAAATAAGACTAACACTGACCAGCTTAAGTTGTTTTATTAAGTGAGATGATGCCTTTAAAGTGCTGACATGAAGTAGGTATTTTCCAAGTGAACTCCCCAGGAGTTTTTCTTCATTCTGCTTTTGAGGCATCTCTCCCAGTTTGGGTGTAGTGCTGAGGTTCATTATGAAAGCAACTTTGCCTCCTGTGTTCTTAAAACTAAAAGTCATTCCTTGTGTTTACCATTTGGAGCATGAGGTTGCTCACTTTTATTTTAATCAATGGGATTATGACTATGCTTTTATACTCAGATTCTGAATAACCACTTAAATAACTGCCACTTTATAGACACAAACCAGACTGTTACATGTTTTCTTATCCATTATCTTAACTAAACTTTTTTTTTTTTTTTGGAGACAGAGTCTCACTCTATTGGCCAGGCTGGAGTGCAGTGGCACAATCTTGGCTCGCTGCAACATCCATTCCATCTCCCAGGCTCAAGCAATCCTCCTGCCTCAGCCTCCCGAGTAGCTGGGATTAAAAGCGTGTGCCACCATGTGTGGCTAACTTGTATTTTTAGTAGAGACAGGGTTTCACCATGTTGGCCAGGCTGGTCTCAAACTCCTGACCTCAGGTAATCTGCCCACCTTGGTCTCCCAAAGTGCTGGGATTATGGGCGTGAGCCATTGCACCCAGCCCTACACCTCTTTTTTTGATTATTACTTTAGAATTCTTATGAAGACTCATGGATATTTAGAGATCAGTAACTTGCTTCTTAAAATGGAGCAAATAATATACTTAGCCATTAATCACAAAGCTAGCTTAAGATTTACTCAACAAGCACCACAAGTGTGTCACCCTGTAACCAATCATTGACTAAGTGGTATTTCTGAAGGGGAGATAGAAAGTACTATGACATTCATGAGGCATCATTTTATAGGTATGAAATGTGATTGCATTAGTGCTTTATGGTTTCAACTCCAAAGTGTCAACAGACTCACAGATTGTTAACTCCCATTGCACCCCTAGATTAACATCAAATTGGTCTGGTTTTTCAGCCTGTGTATTAGTTCATTCTTGTGCTGATATAAAGAACTGCTTGAGACTGGGTAATCTATAGAGGAAAGAGGCTTAACTGACTCACAGTTCCGCAGGGCTGGGGAGATCTCAGGGAACTTACAATCATGGTGGAAGGGGAAGCAAACACATCCTTCTCTGCATGGCAGCAGGAAGGAGAAGTACCAAGCAAAGGGGGAAAAGCCCCTTATAAAACCATCAGATCTCATGAGAACTCACTATCACAAGAATAGCATGGGGGTGACCGCCCCCATGATTCCATTACATCCCACCAAGTCCCTCCCCTGATATGTGGGAATTATGGGAACTAAAATTCAAGATGAGATTTGAGTGGGGACACAGCCAAGCCGTATCAGTCTGCCTGTCCTTTCTTGTTCTCCACCTAACTCACCAAGGCTCATTCAGTACTTCATGTGGGGAACTGCGTTGGGTACTCAATCACCGGACTTAAAAGAGTTCAATGCCCTTGGAGATCACTCAGTTTGTACTACCAGTCATTTAAACTATAGTTATAACTGTCCTCACTTGCCCTTGGCAGAAACCAGGTTCGTCATAAAAGGACAAAGGACAAAGGTATTAGAGATCATCACAGATCAACTCGATGGTTGATTTTTCAAACTGATGAGTTTTTTTTCTTTTGAGATGGGGGTCTCACTCTGTTGCCCAGGCTAGAGTACAGTGATAGGATCTCAGCTCACTGCAGCCTCAACTTCGTGGGCTCACATAATCCTCTCTCCTCAGCATCCCAAGTAGTTGGGACTACAGGTGCACATCACCATATCTGGTTAATTTTAATTTTTATTTTTTGTAGAGACAGGGTCTTGCCATGTTGCCCAGGCTGGGCTGAGGTGATCTGCCCATCTTGGCCTCCCAAAGTGCTGGGATTATAGGTGGGAGCCACTGCACGTGGCCAGACTGATGTTTAAAAAAATCATTGAAACTTTTTTTCTTAAATACATAATCATCATTGTAAATGATTAACCAACAAATGGTAGCTAGCTTGGATAAAGGAAGGGTGGGGCATCTTGAGATCTACCCACTCAGCCCCTCCTTATCTGAGCTTTTTCTGAAGACTCAAAATGTTATGCAGGTCACAGTCTGAAAAGCACTCATCTAAATCAAGCCCTTCATTTTGCAGATGAGGAAACTGAAGCCCAGAGGGGTGGAAACTCAAGATGACCTACTGAGTGGGAGGTTTTATTCAGGCCCTATTCTGAAAATGTTGATTTGTTGTTGTTTCTACAATCCTGCTACTTTGGATGGCAGCTAAATAGGACTAGGGGGAGGCCATGAGGTGCCCATGCAAGATTTAAGGAAGCCCTCCCTTTCAGGTGTGGGCAAGTGCCAACTCTATACTTGCAAGGACTAGATAGCGAGTGCTTCTTTAAATTTTGCAACTAATCACAGTCCTGCCTCTATTCATATTTAAAATACTATCATCTCCAAACATGCTGATCTTCTGCTTCATGTTTCTTGCCCTCTTATCTTTGTCTTCCCGTTATATTGTGAATTTTGGAGGTCAAGGGCAGTGTCTTTCATCCTTATTTTCCTAGGGTTTGGTATAGCATATGGAAAATCATGGGTCTTCAGTAAGTATCTACTGAATGAACTGATGGGTGAGTGGGTCTAAATTCTGTTTTTGATGAAGGCTTTCCTGACCCCTCAAATCCACTCTGATCTCTCCATCCTCTGAACTCCTAACATATTATCCACATTCTCTGAATTACTCAATTCATTTAATTATATATGCTGACATAACTTTTATGTTTATGTAACTCTTGTGCAGCAACTTAATTTTCCAATTTTCCCTTTCTTTATGCACAATTAGATTTTAGTTAGTTAAGAGCAAATGCCAATTTGTGTTCTTTGAATTTTCTCAGCAGCTAGTAGAAGATTTTGCACATTGGATGTACATAGCAAATGTTTCTTTAATATATGATGAAGAACAAATAAGTAAGTGGATGAATGGTATTTTCTCAGCTGAAAATAGAATCTATGGCAACTGTTTTCAAGTCCTAGCTTGCCTCCTAACTACCTGGGTGCAGAAATCCTTTCACCTCATTTGCTTCGGTTTCTTTTTTCCTTTTTTGAGATGAAGTCTCAGTCTGTTGCCCAAGCTGGAGTGCAGTGGTGAGATCTTGGCTCACCGCAACCTCCACCTCCTGGGTTCAAGCGATTCTTCTGCCTCAGTCTCTCGAGTAGCTGGTACTACAGGCATGCATCACCATGCCTGGCTAATTTTTCTATTTTTAATAGAGACGGGGTTTCACTGTGTTGGCCGGGCTGGTCTCGGACTCCTGACCTCGTGATCTACCCACCTTGGCCTCCCAAAGTGCTGGGATTACAGGCATGATGAGCCACTGTGCCCGGCCTGGCCTCAGTTTCTTTATATGTAAAATGAGGAGGTGGTTTGAGTGATTCTGGAGATACTTCAGCTCTGTCATCCTGTGAATGTAGGAATTTAGAAATCAGTCATGCAAGAGGAGTTCAGATGTAGATTTTGTTACTATAAATCACTTGCTCATCTAACAGGAATTGTTGCATGTAGTTGATGGTCCAATTTTTAAATGTTCAGAGTCTTAAAATTATGAACAGATTGTAGGTCAAAAATTAATTTGTAATATACAAGGTAAATTGTGGCTGAACTAGTTTTTGTGTCCTTAGACTGGAAATTAAACACCTAGTATATAGAACCAATAATATTTCAAGTTTACATATTCATTATAGCATTATTTCTGTGGGAAAATGTACCCAGAATTCTCACTAAGATCTTCAAAGAACAGCTTCCCCCAGGTCAATGCATGGAGCAGAAAGAGAAGGGAAAGGGACAGAATGTCTTCATGACTTTAATCCTAGTACTTGAAAAAAAATCAGACCTTGCATCTACAAATTTCTATCTTGATCCAGAAAGTCAGTAGCATAAAAAAGATCATAGTGAGTATTTTATGATTTCAGGAAGGTAAAACAGATCTTTTAAAATGGTTCATTGTATCATTATGTTCTCATTTAGCTATTTTCAGTATTTACTTTTTCTTTGTAAAATAAATGTGAAAGTGACTTGTTAAAAATTTTTTAGAGAAATCTGAGTAATCTCCCCAGAGACTCCTGAAGAAAGATTTAACATTTTTCTCACCTGATTTTCATACAATGTATTCGATTCTACAAGCTCCATTGCTAAAATGCCATGCTGTGTGAGTGATGTCCACGTTTGGTGACTAACTTAACTATGTGACAAAATGGATACTTTCTTAAGGAAAAGTCTAATTTCATGAGGAAGTATTTAGTGGTTCATGGGTGATGTTAGATACGAGTTCTAAATTTCTTTACAAAGAATCGGTATGTCAGTATGTTCAATTCTTTGCCTTCTACTTTTAAACTTAACTTCCTCATAAAGCAACCTTTTTTGATCACCTGCTCCACCCTGACTCATTCCGATTACCTGCTACCTGCTCCGCCCTGACTCATTCTTTACCCTGCATAACCATTTTTTCCCACCAAACCACTCACCCCTTTAAATTAAATCACTCTCTTTAAATTAAATCACTCTCTTTAAATTAGCAATTGGAATTAATTTAGCTTGTGCGGTCTAACCCTAGCCAACAGGTTAAAACGACACAGCAGCAGGGGACACGTGAGTCAGGGATAAAAACCCCTTTCCCTCCATTGTCCAGGTGTGTGCTCACCGTTGCTCCCTCTGTAAGGGTGCACCTTTCTATAGAAGTACCTTGCCTTGCTGAGAATTAAAAAAGAAAATTTTATACTCAAGTGCTATTTCTTTTGCAGCATCGAAACTTTATTTATAATAGTGGGCTGCATGCCATCTTGAGAATTCATCTCTCAGAATTATGGCCTGTGCATTTCAGTTCATGCCAACTAGCCAACTTTGAATATAACATTGTACTTTCCCTTCTAACTCTCCAGTTATTTAGGCCTTTGTTGACTTAAAAAATTATCGTCAGTGCAGCAAAGAGTGAAAGGCTCTGTGTTAGACCTGACAACTGCATGACTTTACTTAGCTGTCACTTACTGGTCTCTTAGGCTCTAGTTCACTCCACCTAGTTCCGTTGATCATGGTTGGCAAGGTAATCTCTCTTGAAAACAATTTCTTTCACATTGGTCTTTAGTTTTATCCATTGTCTTTCAATCAAATCTGAACATTTTAGCTCATATTTCAAGTTCTCTCCACCCCATCATCAGGCTTCTCCACGCCTGTTCAGCATAATTCATTTCATCTGGCTGCCTTTGGCTTCTCTCTGTAAGTAGTTAGTGTGACCCAGGAGATCTTTTCAAACCTCTTCCATCTTCATTTGTACTGGGGCTTTGTGAAAGACAGGTGAGGTGATGGGCCACGTCCTCTGGTGCCTGACTTCCTTCCACCTTTTCTCAACAATCTGTATTGTACATGTACTTACTCCAGTAACAACACTCATAGTAATGATATCTTTTATTACTGAGTTCCTACCATGTAAAGCACTAAATTATTTTATATGTATCATCTCTGCTAAAACAATAGCACGATTTAGGTAAATATGGGTATTATTATCTCCATTTTACAAACAAAACATTGAGACCCAAAGGATTAAGAAATGTACCCAAAGTCATACAGTTAGTCGATGTCAGAGCCAGGATTTAACCAGTTGGTACAACTCTAGAGTTTTTTATCTTAACCATTATACTTTTCTGGCAAATGACTGTGTGCTGTGATTACAAGGATGTAGAAGATCCAGTGCCTGTACCACAAAGTTGACTGTTTAATTTGGTAGATTAGAGATGCACACAAATAACTTTTTTATAGGTCGGTGTGTGACAAGTACTGGAAAAATGGGCGTAAGTTGCAACATGGATCTAGAGTTGGGAAAAGGCTTCCCAGAAGCTCTGATACTTTGGTCTTGGAAAGATAGGTACCCTTTTCATTGGTATCTAAACTATTCAAACTTACATGTTAGTTTATTCTGGCTTTCATTGTTTATTTCATTTTCTTTTTATTGGCTTTCTTCTCAATTAGAGAAGTTCTTTTAAACCAAGGTTCATGTCTTATACCTCTGTATTTCCCATATATTACTAGCACAGTATTATGTACATGGTAAATTATAAATAGTTTGTGATTAACCACCTAAAGATAAAATTTACTTATGAAAACAATTAAATCAACCTTTTGCAAAGTACATCTTATTAAGCTCTATTCTCTTAATTGTTCTTATGGCAGATATATTTTCCCTTTCATTATATTCATCAACTTTCAAGTAGGAGTTTAATGTGTGTGTTTTCCACTAGACTGTTAAGACCCATAAGGACAGGGACTGTGCGTGTCCTGTATACCACTGAATCCTGGGTGCTTGCAATATGTGCACATAGTAATTGTTCAAAAAATGTTCTCTCAAGGAACCCTTTTACAAAGCCTTCCTTGACCTAGGGAGTTTATGAAAAGCTGCATGGATATTATGTCATCCTCTTGAATATTCACAGTTGTACATCGGCAGATGAAATCTCCAAAAACCTTGCAGCAAAGAAATCTGTTTAAAGTGGGTTATACAGTTTATTAAATTATTAAATTAATTATTAAATTAAACTGAACTGATGAACTACCCTCCTTCTTTATTTCCCTTGGGATAATCTGTTAATTTTCTGTGAAATCGCTGATGAGCAGACACTCTCAGGAAAGCCATTTTTGGGGGGATTTGCTTGTAGCATTTGTCATCCAATGCTGTTACAACTATAGATCCCAAGAAATGTGCCCTCTTCTCAATCCTTTTCCAGCCAAAGGGACAGGGGATTCCAAAAGATAGAAACCAGGACCACACCTTCCTAAGGTAACCTTGTCATCTACGCAAAGGGGACTGCTCTATGCTCTTATTCATATTCTTTGTCAGTGTGTGACAAAAGCTTTTGTTCACAATAGCCTGCCTAGTCGAGGAGAATTATTTTTATTGGGTCGTTTCCAATATTTATCTGTAAGCTTCACATTTATTTACAAAGACTATGAGAGAACTACACAGGGCTCAAAGAGGAATAATAAGGGTAAAAGATTAAAGGCTGTGTCTTTTAAGAAAAGTTAAATAAGTTGAAGTAATTTTATTTAAAGGAAAAATACAGATAATAAGGAAGGACAGGCTTAATGAAATAAAATTGAGCAGGATACCTGAAGTTGGTCTGTGTGCAGGCTGCTTGGCTTTTTGTCACTGAATGCCTATAAGCTGAGATGCTGGTCCTGTTTAATGCCTGCCTTTAGGTCCAGCGTTATCTCTGATTCTATAGCATATGCCAGCAGTCATTCCTAGTCTCAATATCATAGCTATACTCCCTATTTTTTTTGAGACTAACATTAAGTGCTTACTATATATTAATTTGTGAAGTGTATTTTATGCATCATCATTCATTCAGTAAACATTTTTAAAGTGCCTTCTGTATGCCTTTGTATTTAGAATATATCAATGAATAAAACAGACCCAAAATCTTGCCTTGTGGAAATTATATACTTGTGGGTGCAAGAAGACAGTAAACAATAAACATAATAAATATATAAATTACATAGCATGTAGGAAGGTAATAAATGTTATGAAAAAAGAAACCAGGGAAAGTAGGAAGATTGCATGCATATAAGAAGAGAGGGGCTGAAACCTTAATTTGAACAGTGTGAACCTCACTGAGAAGGTGATATTTGAGCAAAGAGATAAAGTCCTTGAGCAAGTAAACTGTGTGAATACCTGGAGGAAGAACAGGTTGACCAGTAGAAGCAATCAACATAACAGAAAGGCCCTGAGTCAAGAATGTTTGTTGACTTGAGGAACAGTAAAGAGGTCAGTGTGGCTGAGTGTGGCTGGGTGCAGCAGTGCGGGGAGAGGCCTTTGACCATTATAAGGACTTTGGCTTTTACTCTGAGTGAAATGGAAAGCCACTGCAGGATTTTGAGCAGAGCAGTGTTATTACTGACATTTTTAAAAAAGGGATCACTAGCGCCGGACGCGGTGGCTCAGGCCTGTAATCCCAGCACTTTGGGAGGCCGAGATGGGCAGATCACGAGGTCAGGAGATCGAGACCATCCTGGCTAACAGGGTGAAACCGTGTCTCTACTAAAAATACAAAAAAATTAGCTGGGTGTGGTGGCACGCTCCTATAATCCCAGCTACTCGGGAGGCTGAGGCAGGAGAATAGGGTGAACCCGGGAGGCGGAGCTTGCAGTGAGCCGAGATCACTCCACTGCACTCCAGCCTGGGCGACAGAGCGAGACTCCGTCTCAAGAAAATAAAATAAAATAAAAATAAAAATTAAAAAACAGGATCACTAGCTAGGAGGACAAGTGGAAGCAACATAATAATTTAGGTGCCGCTATATAGCACCTAAATATAGCACCATTAGATGCTGTTATATAATAATGCAGGTGAGTGAAAATCAAGGTTCAGACCAAATAGTAACCAACGATGGAGTTGGTGAGAACTGGTCAGTTACTGGATAGACCTTGTATCCTCTTATATCACCCTTTGCAGTGTCGAGCAAACTTAAAATGAGCTAACGGAGCAATAGGGTTAGCTAGAAGTGTGTGAGAGAGAGTAGTCAAAAATGACTCGAACAGTTTTTTCTTTTTTTTTTTGAGATGGAGTCTCTTTCTGTTGCCAGGCTGGAGTGCAGTGGCACTTCCTCAGCTCACTGCAACCTCTGCCTCCTGGGTTCAAGTGATTCTCCTGCTTCAGCCTCCCAAGTAGCTGGGACTACAGGCCCATGACACCACGCTCAGCTAATTTTTGTATTTTTAATAGAGACGGGGTTTCATCATGTTGGCCAGGATGGTCTTGATCTTGACCTCGTGATCCGCCTGCCTCGGCCACACAAAGTGCTGGGATGACAGGTGTGAGCCACCGCGTCCAGCCGACTTTAACACTTTTTAACCTCAACTAATCCTTACAGCCAGGTAGGTTATATTATCACCTCCCTTTTTCAGATACAGAAACTGAGTCTTAGAGAGATATTAACTCTAGGTTATTTAGCTAGTAAGCAGAAGATCCGGGATTTGATTCCAGTGTTGTCTGACTCCAAATGCTGGTTTTTGTTTTGTTTTGTTTTGTTTTTGAGATGGAGTCTCGCTCTGTCACCCAGGCTGGAGTGCAGTGGAGCGATCTCGGCTCACTCAAGCCCCACCACCCGGGTTCACACCATTCTCCTGCCTCAGCCTCCCGAGTAGCTGGGACTACAAGCGCCCGCCACCACGCCCGGCTAATTTTTTGTATTTTTAGTAGAGACGGGGTTTCACCGTGTTAGCCAGGATGGTCTCGATCTCCTGACCTCCTGATCTGCCTGCCTCAGCCTCCCAAAATGCTGGGATTACAGGCATGAGCCACTGCGCCCGGCCAACACTGGGTTTCTTAATCATACTGCTGTGTGGCCCAGGAAGACATTGAGCTATTACTGTGAAATCTGACCTGAGATCTCCAAGAAGCTGATTCCAGATATGTTTTTTGGTTATTCAGTACCCACCTTGAACACCAGTTTCCATTAACATGTTTCCATTTCTTAACCTTAGTTCATTAGTGATATTTCTCTCCCTCAATCTTTTCATTTCTCAGAGTCTCCTACTTCTGAAGCCTGTTTTCCAACTGTTTAACTCTCTGACCACCTAGACATCCACGATGGGCTTGATTTTTTCCCCAGGCCTTGGTCTCAGTTTGGACTTCCACCAAAAGCTTTCCTTTTCTCTTTGGTAAGCTTTCACATTCCAGAGCTATGTTCTAATATTTGTCCTCCAAGACCTACTTTAGATTAATTGACCCCTGACCACTTTGAAAAGTTAAAATCTTATGCTTTTCCATGAGGAGCAAGGGAGTGTGTGACATGGAGAGCTGCGCTGGCAGTGACAGTTCTGAGTTCTCTATCCTTCACCCAGCTCATGCTGGGAGATAGGGGTGTGGCAGTAGCAAGCTTGGAGGCCTGTAGGCAGGACAGGTGATCCTATTGGTTAGAGACAACTGGCTTCAAGCAAATATTGTTTACACTTTACCATCTTCATCCTGAACCAACTTAGTATCCTCTTAGATCACCTTTTGCAGCACCAAGCAAACTTATAATGAGCTAACAGTATTATCTTAACAACCAGCACTAACATTCTTCCTACAGAGGAAAATGTCAATATTGGGGAGATGTTTCAATATGTGTTTAGGGCAAAAAGTGGGTTCCCCAATGGCTGGGGTGTCAGCTGGCATACAGGTCTCAGGGGATTGGGAAGCTGCCAAGCACAATGCAGAGAAAATGACACTCCTGGTTCAATAGGGGGTAGGGAGCAGAAGGGAACAGCAGAGATGGACAGAGATGAACACAAGGGAGGTAAGATAAAGCCATCAGGTTGGGGGAAGGCTATTCAGGGAACTGTGTGACCCTCTTCACACTTCATCACCCAATTTATAGGAAAATTTGCTTATCCCCAAAAGGTGTGGTATGAATGAGCTAAAGGAGAGGCTCAGTTCTAAGTTAGGTTCTTCCTAGCATAGGACAGAGGCATTGTGCAGAGACAAGGCCCAAGAGACATAAGAGGCAGGAGAGGGCTTTGGGTGCTATTGGGCATAAAATAAAAAGGGATTCATGGCAATTTTATCCAGATTTCATAGTCAGGGAGTTCTCAGCTATAGTACTGTGAATGACTTTAACCTTTTCCCATCTATATTCTTACATTAATTCCAGTCTTCTTCTGGAGAAGACTCTGGTTCCACAATCTCTACATATTGAAATCTTGCTAAACTCATATCCCATTCCTCTGGAAATTCTGAACATTCAGCATAAAGTAAACTTTTTCACATAGCAGGCATGTTAAGTCTTCCATATATACCCTATTGTTTTAGTTAGATTTTAAGCTTCTAGAAAACAGACACTTAATGAATCTTTGAAGTAAATAACTTATATTAGTCTTCCCTAGGAGACATTGTTATTTACAAAAATGTATAATTGAAATCAAATTTTATAAAGGGAAAATTGAATCTGTAGAAATAACACATATATGTATATGTATAGTTTTACCACCAGTATCCAAATACCTCTCTATCCCATTTCTTTAAGCTTTCTGATCAAATATCAGGCCTGACCTCCCTCTTCTCCATTCACCCAATACCATCTATCATTTTTTTTTCCGCTAGTTATTGGCACTTGGATGTATAATTCATATATCTGTTCATGTATTTGTTGACAGTGTCTCCTGCCACTAGAACATATGTTACATGAAGGCAGAGACTGTGTTCTATTCCCTGTTGTATCTTCAGTGCCTAGAACAATGCCTGACTAGACTATAGTCTGGCCCTCAATAATATTACATGAATAAATCCACAGCCATGGTTAGAACTGTATCTTTCTTTCTGCTTTGACATTCAGAGTTGATAAACATATGTTAGACATTTATATTTGCATAACCAGGTAAATCACTCAGAACTCAGTATGTAGCTTCATTACCTATGATTAGAAATAAGCAGCCAAGAAGAGAAAAGCAGAAAATAACTCTTTCTTGTAAAGTGAAGTGTGATGTCTAGGTTGAAACTTCACAAAGCAAATTTGTGCAATCATTTCTTTCCTGATACATTTTGGGGACACATTTGCGTTCTACATAACTTTATCTATAACTCAAAACTGTACAGCAGGTTTAAAAGAATCTGATTCCAGATATATTAAAGAAATTGATTTAAGTGTGTCAATTTCCTGTAAATACACCAAACGTTAATATACATAGAAATCTGGGTGTGGAGGAGACATTGAAATTTCTCTTTCAACATGGTCATTTTATTTTATAAACGAAGCAACCAAAGAATACAAAAGTCAAGTGACCTACTGGAGGGCATATGTATGTGAATTTAGAAGTAAAACTCGGCCTACAATTCAGCACCATGCCTGCCCCACTACACTGCACAACTTCTCTGTATTGCTGGAAACACGACAGTTCTGCCCAATTTTCAAGCGGCTTTTCAAGTTACAGGTCCTGACTTCAGAGTTACTCACATTTCATTTGTATCTATTTTTACTTTCTTTCCATCGTTTATTCCAGCTTATCACTATTTCTGGTGACTTCTAGGCCCAGGGATAAGCTTTAATTTACAAAAAATAATAATCTCCTTCCTCCTGTTTTCCATTATTTGTTCCTTTCCTTTATATGAATGTTTACTGTCTTTTTCCTCCTCTTCCCATGATGACTTCCTATACTCTAAAATGTGTTTGACTCAACCTCCTTAATGATCACTCGTAATTAGTTTATGTGTTCCCATATATTTGTGTTCATGACAAGTTTTTATCCGATCATCAAAATTTAAGCTCCTTGAAATAAAAATTAAAATCAAAATGAGATACAACTATATATCAGAATTAAAAAGAGTGACCATACCAAGTATTGAGGAGGATATAGAAGAATGGAGCTCTCAGACACTGCTCCTGGGAATGCAAAATTGTACAACCAGTTTGGAAAAACAGTTTGGTGGCTTCTCTAAAAGTTAAATAACACCTATCTTATGATCCAGCTATTCTACTCCTAGGTATTCACTCAAGATAAATGAAAGCATATATCCATATAAAGAGTGGTACAGGATAGAGGAATTATAAAGGGACAGGAGGAAAAACTTTTGGTTGTAAATCATATGTTAATTTTCTTGACGTTAGAGATGGTTTCATAGGTGTATATATGTATGAAAATTTATCAAATTGTGCATTTTAAATACGTTCAAGTTACGGTATGACAATTATATCTCAAAAAGGCGGTTAAAGGAATTTTAAGCCCCTTGGATGCTGAAACCATAACTTTTCTTTAATAGCTCTCAGAAATGCCTTGCAAAATGCCACACAACCTCTGAGAACTAGGTATATATTTATTGCTAAATTGTTTAACTCAATAATAGTTTAGCGATTTACCTAGGACCATGAATTTTAGGTATTATCCTGACATTGAGAATAGTTCAATTAAAATCAACTAACAGTTACTAAGCTTCTCTTATGAAGCAATAAAATATGAGATATGTTTTTGATGCATTTATAATCAGGCTGATTTCAACATAATCAGGTTGATTTTAACACAGAAACTTTCTATTCAAAGCCAAAACAAAATCCACTGAATTCTATAAAAATTAAGCAATTTAGTAAAAAATGTAGTCAGCCTAATTTTGCATCACACAAATTAAACATTTGACTGATTTTTGTTTTCCAGTAATTGTAATATTATATGGCATTTATAAGGAATTGTAACCTCTGTTTATTTTCACTAATAACAAAAGTATCTTCCATTCATTTTTATTTTTTATTTATTTATCTCATTTATTTATTTTGAGACAGAGTCTCACTCCTTTGGAGTACAGTGGCATGATCTTGACTAACTGCCACTTCTACCTCCTGGGTTCCAACGATTCTCATGCCTCAGCCTGAGTAGCTGGAATTACAGGCACATACCACCAGGTCTGGCTAATTTTTTGTGTGTTTTTAGTGGAGACGGAATTTTGCCATGTTGACCAGGATGGTCTCGAACTCTTGGCCTCAATTGATCCACCCACCTCAGCCTCCCAAAGTGTTACAGGCATGAGCCACCACATCTGGCCGTCCATTTATTATGTATAGATAATACCACATGCACCAGGCATTTTATAAAATTACCTTATTTAATCCTACAACAATATGAGAGATAATTAGTTAATGAAGCATCCCTCTTAAACAGATGAAAAACCATGTCTCAGAGAAATTAATCATTTGACCAAGATCATACAACCAGTAAACAGAGGAGGTGAGATTTGAATTCAAATCACTCTGACATCAAAGCACAGTTTTCTATTTTTGTATCCCTGAATAATTTGCATTATCTGTGCAGCAATGTCATGGACTTGATCATACTGCTAAGTGTTATTAAACCAAAATATAAATTCTTTTGAATGGATTAGCGACAAAAAAAATTAAAAACACTGCTTCATTCATTCATAATAAAGCCAGAAGATACTAGAACTCTATTTAGATTTTTACACACACACACACACACACACACACACACATATATATAAAATACACATATACCTACAATTAGAATATTTTTTTTTTTTTGAGGCATAGTCTCATTCTGTTGCCCAGGCTGGAGTGCAGTGGGGCGATCTCGGCTCACTGCAAGCTCCGCCTCCCAGGTTCACACCATTCTCCTGCCTCAGCCTCCCGAGTAGCTGGGACTACAGGCGCCTGACACCATGCCTGGCTAATTTTTTGTATTTTTAGTAGGGATGGAGTTTCACCCTGTTAGCCAGCCTGACCTCGGGATCCGCCCACCTCGGCCTCCGAAAGTGCTGGGATTACAAGCGTGAGCCACCACGCCCAGCCTAGAATTCTTTAACATTTAAATCATACCTATTTCCTTCACAGCATTTTATATTTCAGTTCTTCTTATCTCTCTTTAATATACTTTTTATGCCCAGGTTACAAAATAAAGTATGTTATATTGGTGAAGCTTGGCCTGGTTTTTATCTTAGGTTCCAGTAGGTTTGGATGTTCTCAGTGTGACCTGGAAATTTCCCTAGAGGCAAATTTGTGGTATCTGGCCTAATTCTATAGAAAGTTCTTCTTATGTAGTTTCTCAGATATTTGCATTCCTTGACTTCTGCCCTCTCTTTTCATCCTACTTTAAATGTTCTCCCACTGTGACTAATTTTCCGTTTTATAACCACGTGAAAAACAAACCAACAAAAAAGATCAGTTACTTAAGGCACCAACAGGACAAATCATTGCCCAGAGCTTGCAATGACAATTTCCCTTGTTATTGCAACAGGTCTTAAAGATTGGAAGAAAGGGTAGGACAAAAATGAGGTGGGAGCCTTACAGCCTTACTCATAATTTTTTTTTTCTTTTTGGTAGATGGAGTCTCCCTCTGTAACCTGGACAGGAGGGCAATGGTATAATCACAGCTAACCGCAGCCTCAACCTCCTGGGCTCAAGTGATTCTCCCACCTTAGCACCCTGAGAAGCTGGGACTACAGGCAAGTGCCACTATGCCCAGCTACTTTTATTTAAAACATTTTTTTGTGGTGACTGCATCTCACAGTGTTGCTCAGGGTATTCTCAAACTCCTGGGCTCAAGCGATTCTCCCGCCTAAGCCTTCCAAAATGTTAGAATTACAGGCATGAACCACTGTGCCTGGCTTAAGACAATTTTTATTTCAAATATTTTACTTTGATCTTAGTATTGCTCCATTTTGAGAACTTCCTAGCTTTAAGGACAGCTGCGTTATGTAGAAAGTCTGGTGAAAATGCCTTTAAATGATAGAAATATCAACAAGAGTTAGTTCGGTTTAACCAACTTTTGATAAGACATTTAGGTCAGTGCCAATTTGGTTTAATCATTATTATTTTACTTCTTTGGCAAATTAGCATGGCCTCTCAACAAAAGTGGCTGTGAAGTTGTGGCAGACAGCCATGTTTACTACTTGAGACCTTCACTATGACAGTTACTACTGTTACTACTTGAGACCATCATTACGAGACTGAATGAAGGGGGATGTACATAGAATTGAAAACTTAAGACAAAAGAAACTGTTTTAAAGGAAGGGGCCAGGGAAGAAGAAAAGAGCTCGCTGCTCCTAGTGAGCAAATCAGTCCCCGAGCTTCCACAGCTCATTGTATTTATTGGGTAACAAGAACAGGAAGGAGGAGGTAATGATTGGTCAGCTGCTTAATTGTTCACAGGTTCATATTATTACTAACAGGCTTCAGATGGACCTAATCACAAGAAACACCGCGCTTGGGGCCTGACTGCCCTCAGCAGTCCTTCTGGGTGGCAGACGCAGTTTGACAATTTGCCAACATTCTGCATTTATGAGAAACCATTTGCTACTTACTCATATAGCCTCCAGTGATATACTGAGTTGATCACGACCCTCATTCTTTCGGCCTGCAACATGAAGTCATTCATTTGGATATGCTGCATGGACCATTTAGAAATAACGACATCACAGGCACTCCTCTATAAAAAGAAGGGCTCTTTGGATGAAAAGTGTTCCTGTGGAGGGAATATAGAAATATGAAATATGATCTTGTCCTAGAGAAGCATTTATATTGAGTAGGGGAGAGCCAGCACACACGAACCCATAAAATAATAATAAAGAGCTGCCTATGATTGACTGCCATAAAATAAATACTACAGATTTTCAGAGTGGAAAAAAATCCACCATGGCCTGACATGAAGAGGTTGGTAGTCATTTAGCTCTTACTATGTGTAAGCCGTTTTGAAAGGTGCTGTTTAAGACAAGAATAAAACGACATGGCTGCTGCTCTTTGTGGGTGAGTACCCTGAAAATGATGTAATAAGGAAAGTAAGAAATCCAAAGCAAAATCCTCAGTGAATCATAGTGAGTGACAGTGCTTCTCATGGAAAGATGAGAAGGAGTTCAGGGAGGTAATATTTGAGTTTAGACTTAAAAGATGGGAAGAATTTAGACATAAGGAAGTTGGAGAAAGTAGAGGGGTATTTGTAGCTAGGAAAAACAGCCCAAGGAAAGACATAGAGGCATTAAATCATAGGATATTCAGAAAAAGGTGTGTTATGTGAAGGAAACAAAAAATCTAAAGAGAGGTGGAGGTGAATGTGGTGGGTATTAAATAACTTATGGTGGACAATAGGGAAACATTATAAGTTTGATATAAGAAGAATTATGATCATAATTATTGAGGAAGAAGAGAAGAAAACCCAGGACAGAATGTAGAGGAGCTCCAAGTTTGAATGGTGGATAGAAGAGAATGAGATAAGGCCGGGTACGGTGGCTCAAGCCTGTAATCCCAGCACTTTGGGAGGCCGAGACGGGCGGATCACGAGGTCAGGAGATCAAGACCATCCTGGCTAACACGGTGAAACCCCGTCTCTACTAAAAAATACAAAAAACTAGCCGGGCGACGTGGCGGGCGCCTGTAGTCCCAGCTACTCGGGAGGCTGAGGCAGGAGAATGGCGTAAACCCAGGAGGCGGAGCTTTCAGTGAGCTGAGATCTGGCCACTGCACTCCAGCCTGGGCGGCAGAGCGAGACTGTGTCTCAAAAAAAAAAAAAAAAAGAAGAGAATGAGATAAAAAGGAAGAGAAGCAGCGGCCAGAAAAGTAGGAAGAAAATCAGGAGACAACTGGACCTCGAAAACAAGAGGCAGAACATTTCTAGAGTGAGTGGTCAGCAGAGATGTCAGGCAAAATGAAGACTAGAAAATATGTATTGTCTTTACGATACGGAGGTCATTGGTGTTTTTGGCAAGTTGCATGATAAGAACTAAATTGGAATAGATTGACTTGTGATTGGTGGATGTGGAAAATAAGACAAAACATGGATGGGTTTTTATTTTCTTTTGTTTCTGCTTGACTGTAACAAGACAGGATAGAATAGAACCTGGAGAGAAACATGAGGTTAAAAGAGGTTATTATTATATTTAAATAGGAGAGACCTTCTTCACAGAGGTAAAAGGCAATTGGAAAGGTCTAGTGGGGGTGGGGATTGACTGTAAAAGAGGAGTGAGATATTTGATCGTTTTGTGAGAAGAGTTATGGGTGTGGGGTGAGGTGGACAGGATGAAGTCGAAAGCAAGGATAAAAGGAAGAGTGGGAAGGCCTCTTATTACAGAATAACAATAGAGGAAAGAGACACAGAATGGGTTAAGGTATAGGTAGGTTTGTATCTTGGTTGTTGGAAGAAGAGGGCATTTATATTAATTTGCTAGGGTTACTGTGACAAATACCACTGAATGTGTGGCTTAAACAATAGAAACTTATTTTCTCACAATTCTGGAGGCTAAAAGATTAATGTGTTGGCAGGGTTACTTTCTCCAGAGGCCCCTCTCCCTGGCTTGCAGATGACTGTCCTCCTGTCTTCACAAGGTCTTTCCCCCATGTGTCTGTATGCTAATTTCCTCTTTAAAAGACATGAGTCATATTGGATTAGGGGCCACCCATACCTTCCTATTTTATCTTGGTTATCTCCTTAAAGGCTCTATTTCCAAATACAGTCACATTCTGAAACAATGAGGGTTAGGACTTCAACATAAGAATTTGGGGGTGGGGACACAATTCAGCCCTTGCAGCATCACCACCTGAGATTTTTATCTGTTAAATAGAAAGAAAGGTCATTTTCTGGGAAAGAGGAAGGGAGAGGAAGAATAAAGATTTAAGAGTAGAAGCATTTTGAAAATTTTATTGTAGGGGTGGTTAGGTTGACCAGAAAAATGTAATCGTATTATTCAGCATGGATGGTCCATTAAAATTGGCGATTATGAGTTCACAGTGTGACTTTCTCCAGCAGAAATATGTGCCTAGGTGCAGACAGGGAAGGAGCGGATGGCTTTGTTGATCATTTTGAGAGTGATGCTACTAAAAGACAGAGAGAAAGGAGAGTAAACAAAATGGATAAAAGGCAAGTAAAGAAAAAAGATGCTAATTGTTTTGATGAAAGTTGAAGGGCAGTAGATTTGGGGATTCTAATAAGGCCAAAGAATGGTTGAACAACAGTAATTGCTAATTGTAACTGATGGAGGGTGATTATGGTTTGGCTCTGTGTCTCCACCCAAATTTCACCTAGAATTGTAATAATCCCCCATGGGTCAAGGGCAGGACCAGGTGGAGATAATTGAACCATGGGGGCAGTTTCCCCATATTGTTATCATGATAGTGAGTGAGTTCTCATGAGATCTGACAGTTTTATAAGGGGCTTTCCCCTTTGCTCAGCCTGCCGCCCTGTGAAGAGGACCTTCCACCATGATTCTAAGTTTCCTGAGGCCTCCCCAGCCATGTGGAACTGTAAGTCAACTAAACCTCTTTAAAAAAAAAAAAAAAAATACATTACCCAGTCTCAGGTATTTCTTCACAGCAGTGGGAGAACGGACTAATACAGAGGGAGAGGGCTCATCACATGGGAAGGATGTTTAAATTGGATGGATCACATAGAGGTAACAGCACAGGCTAAAGTCTGACTTTAAAAGTGGATAGTTTTGGAGACGTGATGGTCAAGGAATGAAGACAGATCTTGAGTAGGAGACAACACTGAACTGTCAGTCTTCAGTGGATGAAGGAGCTTGGACAGGCTAACAGTAGATGGCAACAAAGAGGAGAGGGAGGGTTGGTATAGTCAAGTGGCTTGGACCCCAGAGAGGTAGTTTTTAATAAGAGGGAGCAGAACAAATTGTCTGGAATGATAATGGGGAGCAGATAGGACACCAACCCCATCTCCCAACTTTGTGGTGCGTGATTAGAGGATAATAAATAGTCACCCCTTGAGAAAGCTAAAAGGAAAGTCATGAGTTTAGAGAAGAGCTTGGAGGCAAGGAAGTATAGGAAACACCCAGAGAAGAGATTGAATTTAGAGACATCTTCTGTTCTCCAGGATATAGAGAAATAGAAGTTGGCCAAGAGATAGAAGATCAGGCCCAGACAAGAATAAATAAAGCATTATGAAAATAATGTTTTATGAAGAATGAATGTTTTGGAGTGCTTAAACTTGGGCACTGTTTTTTACAAACTAGGATGAGAGAGCTGGTGAATAGCATTTAACAATTTCTCTCTAAGGGTGAGCAATAAGCCTGATGGGGAGATGGGAGATGCAGAAACTGCAGATCTCACACTGATTCTAATGCCTCTTTTCCATTAATTCTTTGAACAAATAATGTGTAGGATCTAATGATGCCAGGTCCAGTGCCAGAGACTGGGGATGTAAAGATGAATGGTGTGGAATTTGCCCTTGAAAAGGTCTCTAATAAGGAGATACCTAACTACAACACTGTAATAAATGACAACTTAGAAGTATTTGTAAGGTGAAATGCGGGCACAGAGACAGACAGGGGTCTGATGAGACATGGGCTACAAGTTGTACATTCAATCATCTTCTGAAAGGTCCCTGACATCCACATAGAAGGGGCCTCCACTTTCTTTTCCAGGAAGATTCACCCAGAATGTTAACTGCTGTCCGTAGTCATCATGGCATTGACATAACAGTGGCGGCTAACTCATAGTGTCTGCTAATCAGACTAAAATATTTCAGCTTCCAAAACTTTCTCCCTCAATCAGGAAATTTACAACTGAAAATGAATTCCATTCCTTACCATCTTGACTTCTTCTCTTCATCTTACTGTAACCCCATGTGTCTCAAACTCTAGATGCCTCAGAATCACCTGAAGGGCTCTTTTTGACCACAGTTGGTAGGGTCTTACCACCAGAGGTTCTGATTTGTAGGTCTGGATGGCACCTGAGATCTTTCCATTTCTTGCAAGTTTCTGGATGTATTAGGCCACTCTGATGTGTAAAGAAATACCTGAGGCTGGGAAATTTACAAAGAAAAGAGGTTTCATTGGCTTGTGGTTCTGCAGGGTGTAAAGGAAGCATCGTGCCAGCATCTCCATCTGGTGAGGGTCTCAGGAAGCTTATATTCATGATGGAAGGCAGAGGAGCAGCAGGTGAGTCACAGGTGAGAGTGGGAGCAAGAGAGAGCAGGGAGGTGCCATGCAGTTTTAGACAACCAGATCTCAGGTGAACTTGCAGCGAGAACTCACTTATTATGAAGGGGATGGTGCTAAGCCAGTCATGGGGGCTCTACCCCCATGACTCAAACACTTCACACTGTGTCCCAGCCCTAATACTGGGGATTACATTTCCACATGAGATTTTTAGGGGACAAATATCCAAACCATATCACCAGATGATGCTAAGGCTCCTGGCCCAGAGTCCATACTGTGAGAACGACTGCTATGAACAGATTGGTAATGCTTCTCCACAGTAGACCTGACTTTTCAACTTCAAATGTCCTATAAATGTATCAGCTATTAGGACTAGTTAAGGGAGTCTCTGAGAAAGAAAACAATTCATGAGCTTTTATTTTGCTTTCACTGCCCCAGTGGTAATTTTTTTTTTTTTTCCCCGAGACGGAGTCTCGCTCTGTCCCCCAGGCTAGAATGCAGTGGCCTTATCTCAGCTACCCCCAGGCTAGAGTGCAGTGGCCCGATCTCAGCTCACTGCAAGCTCCGGCTCCTGGATTCAAGCAATTCTCCTGCCTCAGCCTCCCGAGTAGCTGGGACTACAGGCACCCGCCACCTCACCCAGCTAGTTTTTTTGTATTTTTTTTAGTAGAGACGGGGTTTCACCATGTTAGCCAGGATGGTCTCAATCTCCTGACCTGGTCTCAATCTCCTGACCTCGTGATCTGCCCGTCTCGGCCTCCCAAAGTGCTGGGATTACAGGCTTGAGCCACCGCGCCGGCCTTGCCCCAGTGCTTATAACCTGGTCTATTTAACCATTCCACATAGTCATCTAGCAATGACCAGTTTGAGGAGAATGTGGCCTTTGAAATGAGTCTTGAAGGAGAAATAGAAGTTCAGCAAAACAACAAGAGACGTGGAAGGGGCAGGAAGAAGCTTTAGTAAAGGGCTTGGTTGGGTGAGCTGGAAGGGCATGGGCTTCAGAGGCAGCTACCAGTTCTCCATGAACCGAGAGAAACGGGTAGGGTAGGTGGAGGAAATGCCTTGGAAAGCTTTATGCAGGGAACATAGGCCTGCGTTTTAAAGAATTTCGAATGTCATATGACAGATAATTTTATAAAATGGAAGTAGCTTTTTAAAATAATATGTCTCATATATATATATACACACACACACACACACACACACACATATATATATATATATATATATATATTTTTTTTTTTGAGACCGAGTTTTGCTCTTGTTGCCCAGGCTGGAGTGCAATGGTACAATCTCGGCTCACTGCAACCTCCACCTCCTGGATTCAAGCAATTCTCCTGCCTCAGCCTCCCAAGTAGCTGGGATTACAGGCATGTGCCACTATGCCTGGCTAATTTTTTGTATTTAGTAGAAACAGGGTTTCACCATGTTAGTCAGGCTGGTCTTGAACTCCTGAGCTGAGGTGATCCACCTGCCTCAGCCTCCCAAAGTGCTGGGATTACAGGTATGCACCGCATGCCTGGTCACTAAAATTTTTTTAAACACTCGAAAATGGTAAAAGTAAAAGGGCCCTGATAAAGAGCATTCCCAGCCCCCACTTTTTTAGTGAATTAAAATCAAGTGAAAAATAAACACAGGAGTTAGATAAAGTGAGTTAGAAATATCAGCTTTATTACTGCTGAAACCTAGATTAGAGTAAGAGGTTTTTCTAGTTGGGCAGCCAGGTGGCCTTTCTAATGCTATACCCTAGGCTTAAACTTACCCTTTAGTCATGGCTCATGCTGGACAACTCCAGCTTCCCCTACAGGGAAGAATTAGACCCCCTTTCTGCTAGCAGGGGAGCAGGGTGAGGCAAGCCAGGCACTAGGACAAGAATTTAAGGAGGGCTGAGTAAGTGCAGGGCTGGCCTATAGCTGTTTGATTTGCACATTAGAAGCAAGAGGAAGGCCCTGAACCAAGATTTCTAATTCTTTCTCCCAACCTCACTGTGACAAAGAGAAGAGAAGTGAGTGTGGATAGGAGAAGAGTCTTAGTGTTCACATGGCAGAAGTCCTCTCCCCAGAAACATTAGAATGAGAAAATATTTCTAATAATAACTGCTCTTAGTATTTGCTATTCATACTTTATTAGGTATGTTTTTACATACATAGTATAGACACTGGTCTAGAGCGCTTCTCTTTAGTTTATGGCGTCCCTTAACCCACTTTAGTACATAATGACTGTCTTAGCTTGGGTTGCTAAAACAAAGGACCATAGACTGAGTGACTTTATAATCAACAAGAATTTATTTCTGACAGTTCTGGAGGCTGAAAGTCTGAGATCAGGGTGCCAGCAAGGTTGGATTCTGGCGAGGACTCTCTTTTGGGTGGCGGACTGCCACCTTCTGGTGTCCTCACATGGTGGAAAGAAGGTGACAGAGCTTTCTGGGGTCCCTTTTTTTTTTTTGAGATGGAATCTCACTCTGTCGGAATATAGTGGCATGATCTCGACTCACTGCAACCTCTGCCTCACGTGTTCAAGTGATTCTCCCGCCTTAGCCTCCTGAGTAGCTGGGACTACAAGCACGTGCCACCACGCCCAGCTAATTTTTTGTATTTTTAGTAGAGCTGGGGTTTCACTGTGTTAGCGTGGATGGTCTCGATCTCCTGATTTCGTGATCCACCCTCCTCGGCCTTCCAAAGTGCTGGGATTACAGGCATGAGCCACTGCGCCGGCTCACTGCAAGCTCCGCCTCCTGGGTTCACGCCATTCTCGTGCCTCAGCCTCCTGAATAGCTGGGACTACAGGTACCCGCCACCGCACCTGGCTTTTTTTTTTTTTTTTTTTTTTTTTAGTAGAGACGGCGTTTCACCGTGGCCTCAATTTCCTGACCTTGTGATCCGCCCACCTCGGCCTCCCAAAGTGCTGGGATTACAGGCATGAGCCACCGCGGCCAGCCCTGGGGTCCCTTTTATAATGGCAATAATCCCACTCATTAGGGCACCATGTTCATGACTTACTACCTCCCAAAGGCCTCGCCTCCTACGGGCATCAGATTGGGAGTATTTTATTTTATTTTATTTTATTTTTTATTTTTGGGGGGGAGTATTTTAATATGCAAATTTAGGGGGGACATAAACATTCAGTTAATTCAGACCCACCTTTTTAATGGTTACAGGGTAGTTTATTGTATGGTTTTATCATAATTTATTTAATTAAATGTATTGGTGGGTAATTTTTTCCATTGTTTAATCAATATAAGTAAAAAGTGAAGAACAACCTTTTGGTTAGGAGTATGAATTATGGAACCCTACTGCACTGAATGAACCCTGGACTCCGCTAGTTAGTAGCTTACCTTTTTGTGCCTTAGTTTTTTCATCTTTATTATGAAAATATTATTACATATCTTACATGGTTTCTGTGAAGATTAAAAGAGTTAATAATATGTACAAAGTTTAGAAATGCCTGGCCCAGATCAAGCATTCAATCAATGTTAGCAGCACACAACAATTGAAATGAATAGGCCAAAGAGTGAACACATTTTTAAGGCCCTTGTTATATATTATGAAAAACTCATGGAGAAGAGTTTTATTTAATATACACAGTAGGACACCACTTTTCAAACATTTTCACTGAAGTTTCCAGATGATGGGAAAGACTAAACGTACACTTCCAAAGAAGATGGAGAGACAGTGATCCTTAAGCCTGCCATAAAATTTTTTTCAAGTCTCAACTTTTATAAAAATTAATGAGAATATGCATTCTGTTCCTTAGGAATTTGTGTCTATTTTGATTTTTAAAAATTTCAGCCGGGCGCGGTGGCTCAAGCCTGTAATCCCAGCACTTTGGGAGGCCGAGACGGGCGGATCACGAGGTCAGGAGATCGAGACCATCCTGGCTAACACAGTGAAATCCCGTCTCTACTAAAAATACAAAAAACTAGCCGGGCGACGTGGCGGGCGCCTGTAGTCCCAGCTACTCCGAAGGCTGAGGCAGGAGAATGGCATAAACCCGGGGGGTGGAGCTTGCAGTGAGCTGAGATCCGGCCACTGCACTCCAGCCTGGGAGACAGAGCCAGACTCCGTCTCAAAAAAAAAAAAAAAAAAAAAAAATTTCAAATGAATCACAGAGAAAAGAAATTGCAAGCTGTTCTCTAAAATTTTCTCTTAAAACTGACCCTCTAGAAAGATATACCACATTTAACGATGGTTCCAAGTCCCTCTTGACCCACTACTGTGTACCCCAGTGTGTTGCACTAGAAACTGTGGTTTTTGAACCTTGGAGCAACTTAAATAGATGTTCATAAATTTTAATCTGGTGTATAAGGTGGACTTCAGAGTACAGACTTTATAAATGGGTACCTCACCTCCAGCTTTGTAGGGCTGGAAACTCAGTATATGTGTATGCATGCGTATGTGTGTATTTTGCTTAAATTGTCAGTTTAGTAATTCTATCTCATTTACTCCTTACTCCATACACTTGGAAATTCACCCATTCTTGCTTAATTTCTCATAGTTAAATCCTGCATTAAATAACTTTTTGTGAAAAACATGTGGCAATATACAAATTTGGGGCTGAGGGGGTCCAGTGAGCAGTTGTCATCAAGAGTCTGCTGGATTAGGTAAGCAGCCTCCCTACAGAACTGTAGTTAAGCTATTTATTACACTGATAAAACTCACAGTTGAATTGCACTAAGGTTATATCCAAAGTGAAGACATGTTTGTATACTGGGAGTGTCCAAGAAAAGATGAAACATTCAGAAATTCAGGCTGATGGGCGCAAATAGAACAAAAGAGATAAAATGTCAGAGAAAAAAAGATAATATACTACAGGTAGAAGCCAGAGAAAGGATTTTGGCAAGACTTGCATCAATATGGATTACCCTAGTGCAGATTCAGCATCAAGTTAGCAGAGAGGGGTAGGATTAGTGATCCAGGGATGTTTATGGTGATAACATGATCTAAATCTTTATTGCTATACTACATCCATTTATAATTTTTATTTAAGTTTACTCTATTTGAAATGGCAGAAAGCCAGATTTGAGTTATTTTCTGCCTTTATTTTGCTTTTTTTGGCCACCTATCTTCAAATTATAAGATTCACAAATTTATATTTATAATTCTTTTAAAATTTATGAGCAGACATTGCAGTTGTTGGCTTCTCTTTCAAGCCATCTAAACTAGGGCCTGAGATAAGGATTTCTTATATCCCTGTGAACTGATAAATTAATTCTTACCTACCAGTGAGTGCTCCAAGGGAACTAGTATATAATAGGTACTGATGAAACATTTTCTAAAATAAATGAGTTTTTTATTTTATATTAGAGAAAAATAAAATTCCATTATAAGATTTTTCTACTTCCATGATGAGTCTATGTTTATATGAATGAGGTTTTTGGCTGAATTTTAACCCTAAGTAATTTAAAATAATTCAAATGTAGTCATTAATGCAATAGCCATTACAATTATATCTAGAAATAAAAATTTACAAAATGTGTGTATTTCTAGAGGCTAAGCCTGAAGTATCTCCTTTTAGTTCCTCAGCACCTTTTAGAACTACTTCCCATTGTCTTATTTAATCTGTTTCTATTAATACTGTATTCTTGGTAAATTAAGTTCACCTAGAATGATCAAAGCTTGATCACTAGTTGGTCTATTGTATAATATGCCTTTGAGTGATTATTGAATAATTACTTCCATAGAAACACAAAATAAATAATTATACGCATCTGTGTTCTATTAAAAGTCCACAAGTTATAGGCCCTTCTTCCTGATATTAGTAAATAATAATGATCAATAATGTCTCTTCAGCCGGGCGCGGTGGCTCAAGCCTGTAATCCCAGCTCTTTGGGAGGCCGAGATGGGCGGATCACGAGGTCAGGAGATTGAGACCATCCTGGCTAACACAGTGAAACCCCGTCTCTACTAAAAATACAAAAAAATTAGCCAGGTGTGGTGGCAGGTGCCTGTAGTCCCAGCTACTAGGGAGGCTGAGGCAGGAGAATGGTGTGAACCCAGGAGGCGGAGCTTGCTCTGAGCCAATGTTGGGCCACAGCACTCCAGCCTGGGGGACAGAGCAAGACTCCGTCTCAAAAAAAAAAAAAAAAAAAAAGAATGTCTCTTGAACAGGAAAAAACACTTTAGACTCTAAATGACTAATAAATTAAGTTTAAACAGCTTTGGTAGCACTGGGATTTCAGGTCAAAAAACCAGAAAAACTTAATAGTGATTTCATTAAGAAAATAATTTTTAATTAATTTTAGCACCAATAGTAAGGATCAAAGAAAATACAGATTTCAAAATATAATGGATTACTATTGAGATTAAATAAACATTTACTTAGTACCGTGTGACATACTTTCTTATAAATTGACTTATTTTAGCTATAAAACAACTCGTGATGACTAAATACTGGTTTAGGTAAAAGTGCGCCTCTACAACAGCCAGCTATTTGGTTGTTTGCAAAATTTGATTTTTTGCAAGCCTTCGTTCCACTCATGATTGTAATTATGTTTTTACCTAGAACACTGAAAGATGCAATTTAAGGAATTGTTATTTAGGACCTAAATACATATTTAGGACCTCATGGAAACCACAAATTCTAAAGGGTTTAGATTTAATGAAACTAAGAGTGTTAGTACCATGGGAAGATTAAAGAGACAGTCCAGGGCCAGTCTGTGGAATGTATTGAGCCAAATAGTTGGATCTTTAAATTGACAGTACTCCACTGAAGGTATTTTAGACAGAGAATACCATAACTATCTTATGACAGTGTTTCCCACAATGTGTTCCATTGCAAGCTAGTACACATTACTTTGTAAAATAGTTACATGATCAGTGATGTTTTGGAAATTGTGTTAAATAGGTTTTTTTGTTTGTTTGTTTAATGCAGAAATTCTGTATTCTTATAATCTAGCATTGTAACTGTCTAAGAATGGGCTATAGTATGAGACTTTTCCCAAGCTTACTTGTCCATGAAACATGTTTTTCTTGAATTTGCTACTTGCATCCAGGAACACATTTTGGCAAACACTGTATTATTGAGATTAATTTGGTGGTGTTACGTAGGAAGGATGAGTGAGTTGACCAGGGTTGAAAGAATGGAGACTGGGAGTGGTGAGATCAATGAGATGCCTGCTCTAATAGTCCAGGACAAGAGAATGAGAGTTAGCAATGGGAATGGAAAGGAAGTTGGCAATGGGAATGGAAAGGAAGTTGGCAATGGGAACGGAAAGGAAGAAGACATAATTAGACTTGTCATCTAACTGCATGGAATGGAGAAAGTTAAACAGGCAGATAGGATTAAGAAGAAGAAGACAAGTTGGATAGAAAAAATGAATTGATTGGAAGAAATTTGGGCTTGTGGCAGCAGAGAAGAGATGTTTATTTAGCTATTGGAAATAGGAGTCTGGAGATTTGGAAGTCACCTGCATAGCAGTGATAATTGAAAGTAGTGGAGTATATGAGATCATTTGGGAAAAAAGGAGAGAAGATCTTGAAAACTCACCCAGATCTATAATATATGTGGAACATCTATGCATGGAGAGAAATTCTCATAAATTTGGTACCGAGTTTCATGCCCAGTGTCTTAATCCTAAAAATGGATTAAGGAAACTATGTTTCAACACTGAAATTCTACTTAAACAGCTGATCAACCAAATCATAATTTACATAAATCAAATTATGTAAACATTTAAATGTTCATTTAACTTTCCTAAACATTTCAGTTATCACCAATCTAACATATCAGCTTCTTTCACACGCTTCAAGCATTTAAAAACTGGTAAATATTAATACTACTTATTTCTATGAATATAAAACTTATTTTATACATTCAAAAGCATTGACTCTGTGGATTTAATTCATTTCTTCATAATTGTATTTTTTCCCTAGGGTTATAGTAATACTTATTTTATGTTTTCCTGGGGTTACAGTCTATTGCCAGACACTAAATGAAAAAAATATTGCCTCACACTAGCCATGGTTTCAGCTTATTGATTAGACCAATTGATTCTTTTTTCCCTTTTTTTTTTTTTTTGTGAACAATTTTTTTTAACATAAGCAAAAGTAGAGGGAATAATATAGTAACTCCCATTACCTATCATGCAGTGTCTATAATTATCAGTAGATTGCTAACCTGATTTAATCTATACCTCCTCATCTATCCACTGGCTGTGTTTTGTTTTGTTTTGTTTGTTTGTTTGTTTGTTTTTACAGCTTTATTGGGATATAGTTTTCATACCACAAAACTTATCCACTGAAGTTTTATATAATTCAAACCTTTTTGGGAAGTGTATAGAGTTGTGGAACCATTACTATAATCCAGTTTTAAAATATTTCAGCACCCCAAAAGATTCAACCAATAAACAGTGTGAGACAAACAAGAACATTTAACCCATATGTATGAAATAAGCATTCAGTGGAAATTGTCTCTGAGTGGACATTGAAGACAAAAACTTTAATGCACCCATTGTCCATAGTTTCAAAGAATTAACGGAAACTGTATTTCTAGAATTGAGGGAAAGTATGACAATGATGCAATAAATTGAGAATCTCAATAAAGATAAATAATAACAATAAAAAAAACAAATCCAAAGTTTGGAGTTAAAAAATACAATAACTGGCTGGGTGCAGTGGCTCACCCCTGTAATCCCAGCACTTTGGGAGGCCGAGGCAGGCAGATCATGAGGTCAGGAGATAGATCGAGTCCATCCTGGCTAACAGAGTGAAACCCCATCTCTACTAAAAACACAGAAAATTAGCTGGACGTGGTGGTGGGCGCCTGTAGTCCCAGCTACTTGGGAGGCTGAAGCAGGAGAATAGCGTGAACCAGGGAGGCGGTGCTTGCAGTGAGCCAAGATTGCGCTACTGCACTCCAGTCTAGGGGACAGAGTGAGACTCCATTTAAAAAATAAAATAAAATAAAATAAACAATAATTAAAATGAAAAGTTCCCTAGAGGGCCTCAATAACAGATTTCAGATGGCAGGAAAAAGAATCAGTCAACTTTAAGTTAGAGCAATAGAAATTATTCAATATGAACAGAGAAAAAAAAAAACAAGAATGAAGAGAAATAAACAGAGCCTTGAAAACCTATCAAAAAACAATTGAAGAAGTAATTGCTGAAAATATTCAGCACTCTGAATATATCACTTCAGGGGTTTTGAGACATATATTTCACTTCCTTCTGACCTCCATTGTTTACAATGATAAATTAGCTGCCAATTGTATTTCTTTCCCCCTTTTTTCCCCTTTATGAATAGATTTGTTGTTTTTCTCTTTATTATTCTCTTTGAATAATTTGACTAGGGTGTTGTCTAGGTGTGTATCTCTTTGTTTTTATTTTGTTTATATTTAGCTTCTTGGATATATAATCTTAAAAAATAAAATAAAATTTTGAATGAATAGATATTGGATTTTGTCATATGCTTTTTTTGATTTATTGATAGGGTCATGTAATTTTTCTCCTTTAACCGGTTGATGTGGTGGATTATGTTAATTGATCTTTGAATGTTGAACCAGCCTCACCAACCTGGAATAAATTTTAGTTGGTCATGGTGTATATTTCTCATTAAACATTGTTGGATTCAATTTGCTAGTATTTTGTTGAGGATTTTTGCATCTTATCTTCCTGAGAAATGTTGGTCTATAGTTTTCTTTTCTTGTAATGTCTTTGTCTGCTTTTGGTATTTGGGTAATGATGGCCTCATAGAATGAATTATGAAGTATTCACTCTGCTTCTATCTTCTAAAAGAGATTGTAGAGAATTGGTATAGTTTCTTCCTTAAATGTTTGGTGGTATTCACCAGTGAACCTATGTGAGTCTAGTGCTTTTTGTGCCTAGTGCTTTTTGTGAGCCTAGTGCTTTTTGTTTTGGAAGGTTATTAATTATTGATTCAATTTCTTTAACAGATATAGACCTATTCACATGGTCTATTCTTGTGTGAGTTTTTGGAGATTGTGTCTTTTGAAGTATTAGTATTAATACACTTTAGGTTTTCAAATTTATGGGCTTGTTTGTAGTAGTTCATTATTATTTTTTTAATGTCCATGGGATCTATAGATGTTTCCTCTTTTACTTATGATATGAGTAATTTGTGTCCTCTCTTTTCTTAGTTGACCTGTCTAGAGACTTAATGATTGTACTCATCTTCTCAAAGAACAAACTTTTGGTTTCAGTAATTTTCTCTTGCCTTCCTGTTTTTAATTTTACTGATTTCTGATCTAATTTTTATTATTTCCTTCTGCTTACTGTGGATTTAATTTGCTCTTCTTTGCTAGTTTCCAAAGTAGAAGTTTATATTATTGATTTTAGAGTGTACCTTTTTCTAACCATGCATTTAATACCATAAATTTCCCATTAAGCATTGCTTTTGCTGCATCCCACAAATTTTGATAAATTGTGTTTTCATTTTCATTTAGTTCAAAACACTGTTAATTTCTCTTGAGATTTCTTCTTTGATCCATGTGCTATGTAGACGTTTGTTGTTCAATTGCCGTGTGTTTCTTAATTTTCCAGTTATCTTTCTGTTATTGATTTTTAATTCAATTCTATTGTGGCCTAAACTTTGACATTATATGATTTCTCTTCTTTTAAATTTGTTAAGGCATATTGTATGACACAGAATGTGGTCCACCTTTGTGAATATTCTATGTGAGCTTGAGAAAAATGTGTATTTTGCAGTTGATGGAATGAGTCTATAGATATCAACTATATTTTGTTGATGATGTTTTGAGTTCAACTATGTCCTTACTGAATTTCTGCCTGCTGGATCTGTCCATTTCTGATAGAGGAGTATTGAAGTCTTTAACATAGCAGATTCACGTATTTATCCATGCAGTTCTACAAGTTTTTGCTTTACATATTTTGATGCTCTATTGATAGGCACATACCTGTTGAGGATTGTTAGGTCTTCCTGAAGAATTGACCACTTTATTATTATGTAATGCCTCTCTTTCTCCCTGATAACTTTCCTTGCTCTGAAGTCAGCTTTGTCTGAAATACAGCTACTCTCTCTATTGATTGTTAGTACTGTATATATTTCTCCATCCATTTATTTCTAGTCTACATGTGTCTTTATAAAGTGAGATTCTTGTATTATTTTATTATTTTATTTAATTATTCTATTTATTCTGACAATCTTTATCTTTTAATTAGTATATTTAGATCATTGATATTTAAAGTGATTGCTCATATCGTTGGATTGATCTCTACCATACCCGTTACTGCTTTCTGTTTGCTGCCCTTGTTCTTTGTTCCTATTTCTGTCTTTCACTTTTTTCTGCCTTTTGTGAGCATTTTATATTATTTCGTTTTCTCTTCCCTTTTAGCATATCAGTTATACTTCTTCTTAAACAATTTTTGATAGTTATCCTGGATATTGCAGTATGTATTTACAATTGATCCATGCCCACTTTCAAATGATACTATAACATTTCATGGGTATTCAGAGTACCTTATAATAACCATTCTAATTTCCTCCTCCTGTTCATCATATCTCTGCTGCATTTATTTCACTCATAAGGAAGTATATACACACATACATAATTGAATATATTGTTGCTATGATTATTTTGAACAAACTGCTCCTACATCAATTAAGAATAAGAAAAATAAAAGTTTTTATTTACCTTTCATTTACTTCTTCACAGATACTCTTCTTTATGTAGATCTGAGTGTCTGACCTACATCATTTTCTTTCTTTCTAAATAACTTTTTATCATTTCTTGCAAGGCAAATATACTGGCAACAGATTCTTTCAATTTCTGTTTGCCTGAGAGAGTCTTTATTTTTTTCTTCATTTTGAAGGATAATTTCACAGTGTACAAAATGCTAGGAAGATGGCTTCTTTTCTTCTCAACACTTTAAATATTTCATTCTACTCTGTTCTTGCTCACATGGTTTCTGAAGAGAAGTCAGAGGTAATTGTTATTTTTACTCCTATATAGGTAAGCTATATCTTTCCTCTAGGCATAGGGTTTTTTTCTGTTTTATTTTTGTTGTCATTTATCTTGCTTGGTGCTCTCTGAGCTTCCTGGATGTGCAGTTTGGTGCCTGATATTGGTTTATGGAAAATATTGTCATTATTGCTTCAAATATTTTTTCTTTCTTTCCAGTTTTCTGCTCCTTTTGGTATTCCCATTATAAGTATGTTATGCTTTTTGTAGTTGTTCCTCTGTTCTTGGGTGTTCTGTTCTGCTGTTGGTTTTTTTTTTTTTTTTTCAATCTTTTTTCTCTCTGCTTTTCAGTTTTTGAAGTTTCTATTGAGATATATTCAAGATCAGAGATTCTTTTCTCAGCTGTGTCCATTCTACTAATGAGCTCATCAAAGGAATTCTTCTTTTCTGATATAGTGGTTTTTATGTATAAGATTTCTTTTTGGTTCTTTCTTGGAAATTATGTTGTCTATCTGTTCTTGCATGCTGTCTACTTTAACCATTACCATGTTTAGCATATTTATCATAGTTTGTTAAATTCCCTGGCTGATAATTCCAAAATCCCTGCCATATCTGAGGCTAGTTCTGATGCTTGCTGTGCTTCCTCAACTTTTATTTTGTTGCCCTTTAGTATACCTTGTATTTTTTTTTTTTCATAGCTGGATATAACTACTAGGTAAAAAGTACTGCTGTAAATTGCCCTTTAGTAATGTGGTGGTAAGGTGTGGGGGAGGGAATGTGTTCTAGAGTCTTTGATTAGGTCTCAGTCTTTTAATAAGCCTGTGTCTCTGCACTGTAAACTTCACAAGTGCATCACAGTTTTGTTTTTACTTTTTACTATTTTTCTTTATTTTTACCCTCTCAGATGGTATAGAATTGCTATAGTGGGCTAGAGCTTGATATTTTCCTCCCTCCAGGTAAGTTAGGTTCTGAGAAAAGCCTAGTAGAGTAGATTCTAGTTAAGTAGTTTCTCTAATAATAGGGTCTGAGGGCGGACCTTATTAAGAACAGAATTATATGACGTATTTCAAATATGGCTACTTTCTGCTCACCTTGCTGGAAACATGAGAGCTTTGTCTCCATTATTCTCTGTGACAACCCAGTGGAGCCACTATAAGTAAAACTCAAAAAAGTGTGCCACCACCTCCAAGACTGGGTGCCCCTGGAGTTTTTAACTCTCAGGCTTTTCCACATTCGTCTCCAGCAATTTGTCAATTACAGTTTAGGTTTTTCTACCTTGCAAATGGTTGCTGCAGAGGTTTGTGTTCATGGGTTTCTTTTTTGTTAAGTTGTGATTCTCTGTATTTGCCTATTTTTCCAATTTTAGGGTCAGAGGTTTGCCCTGTGGCCCTACTTTTCTTATGGATCTAAGAGGAATTGCTGATTTTTCAGTTTGTTCAGCTTTTTACTTGTTAGGATGGAGTGGTGATTTCCAAGCTCTTTATATGCTGGACTGGAAACTGGAAGTCCATTTTTCCAATTTTAAATAAAAACTTCCTTAGTTTTGTGCTTAATCTGTTTTTGATTCAAGATATGAGTGATGTTTTAACAATAACTGAAAATGGAAATGATTTTCAAGTTGCTTTTTGCTCTGAAAAATTTAGATATACAGAAAAGTAGAGAGAAGACTACAACTAACACCCATGTCTATTGCCTAGAAATGGCATTTATCAAGCTGTTACCATATTATTTTAGTTTTCCTTTTTTTGTTATTGTTTTTCTTGTTGAGGTATTTTAAATAAATCCCTTGGTACTTCACCTGTCATACCTTAGTACAAGTGAGTATCTCTAATCCAAAATACTTGGGACCAGAAGTGTTTTGTATTTCAGATTTTTTTATTTTGGAATATTTGCATATCATAATGAACTATCTCAGGAATGGGACCAAAGCCTGAACATGAAATTCATTTATGTTTCATATATATATCTTATACACATAACCTGAAGGTAATTTTATACAATATTTTAATTAATTGTGTTCTGTTCGTATATATTGAATCATCAGAAAACAAAGGTTTCACTGTCTCATTTCAATGCTCCAAAAGTTTTGGATTTTGGAGTATTTGGGGTTTCAGATGTTCAGATTAGTGACACTCAACCTATATGCATCTCCAGAAAACATGGACATTTTCCTGTAACTACCATGCCATTATCATATCTAACAATATTAACATTTCTTTGATTTTTATCTAATAACCAGTCCTTATTCAATTTTCCTCAGGTGCTTCAAAATATGTGGTTCTCTTTTTTCGGTTGATTTGTTCAAATCAGAATCTAAACAAAGCCAGTAACTGATTTTGGGAAAAATCTTATTCTTTGGAAAAAGCATTTTGAGAAATACATGTTTGAAAACGTTTACACTGTTATATGATTTTGTGCTGAAAATAATGTAAGCATTCCATACTTTTAAAATCTCACATCTCTCTCCACTCTTAACATGCTGGAGGTGCATTTGACTCTCTCTATTGTTCTACCATAGATATCTTTGACTGCCTTCTGGGAATGCCTGCTGTGGCCAGAGGCAGAGGGTTTGCCCTTCTTCCTGTCTTTAAGTGGGAAAAGCTTGCCTTCTGGGCTGAGTTCTTCCAGATTTTCCTTATTACCAACTGTCATATTAAATGTTTATTCACATATTTTGTCTCTTATTACTTAGAAGCCATTTCCTTATAGTTATTTTTAGTTCTTACTGTCTAGTATCACATGGCCCCTGAGGTTCTAAGCTACCACTTGGGACAAAATGCTGCTTTTTGAAGACTGAAGAAAAAACTCAACTGTTTCATGTCTTTTCGGTGAATTATAACTCAAAGTATACAGAACACCACTCTATTCAATAATTTGTAAGTAATTATCTCATTTGATTCTCACAGTCTTCTGTGTTCCCAAAGTATAGCAGTATAATGCCAGTGGGAAGACACAGAACGGAAGAAAGCTAGCAGAGGAGGAGAATATTTGATTGGGGTAATTAACATCTCAGTCAATTCAGGTTTCTGATGTGGTTTCTGTCTGAAAGTGTAATTTGGAAAATATCTGACATGAGAGTACGTGACTTCTAAAATTGTACCTAATGTAGACTAAACACCATCAAACTTATTAGATGGGGATTTGACTTCTTAATGTAGGTACAACCTTAGATAAACTCATTTTAATACTCTTAGTGTTATACACAACCCACTTCAGAGAACCCTAGTTCCATTATAATTAATTATTTATTGAAACCCATCTGTGTACTTACCTCTGAATAGCTATAAATGAAAACCTAGTCCTTCCCTAGGGCCCTTCTGAGCTAAATTCTGTTGGTTAATGTTCTGGTATTATTGGACAATGGATGGATCCGCAGCTCAGAAAAATTCTCTGAAGTTTACATTAATTATGAAAACCATGAAAAGTGATCTTTTATATTTGCTCTAAGCAAAAGTTAGAATCAATTGTTTTTTAGGTACCAAATATGGTTGATGGTAAATCTCTCAGGTAACACTTCAGAGTATTAGTACATGGGTAAACCCAGTTGGTATATTGATTAATGATTAGATTAAAGATTAAATCTGTCACTTGCCTTCACAAAGGACAATCCCCACTAATATCAGTGCTGATGCTTTCAATGTTTACAACAGGCAGGGCCACCAACGAAGCTTTAAGCAGTGTTGTCACTGCTATAAAGTAAATCACTCAATGCTCATGTTTTGCTAACTTTGAGTGTTCTCATTGCCTGCCAGCCACAGCTAATGCTCTGGGGCTTTGCTACTGGAACTCAGGTCTGGCAGCAACTTTGGCATCACCTAGTTGCTCACGGAGGCCACCGAGACCTGTTGAATCAGAATTTGAATCTGTATTTTTAACAACATCCCTAGGTGGTTCATAGACACATCTAAGTCTGAGAGACATTGTACTTAGTCTATTAGAGAATTGTTAGAGCTATGAGAGCCAAGAGGTTCTTCTCTCTATATAGATAGAAAACAAGGTCCCAGAGGGCTCAAGAGATCTGCCCAGTTATAATCAAGCAGGTTACTGGCAGAGATAGAGTCAGGTCAGGCCCTGTCCCACATGTTGGTGACATCTGTTGTCTCTCAGCAGACCATCCCCAACCTGTCTGTAGCAATCTTGGCATTGTCTCTCTCTTGGGGACATCCAATCTGTACTGCCAGTCCAAAGCAGGTTTCTTGCACCTCTCTACCTTGCCTCCACTTACAGGGAATGTGACTCAAGATGGGTCAATTAGCTTCTCACCCTGGGTCATGCAATCTTGAGTGAAGACACACAGGGATGCAAGGTACCTGGAGTTGAATCATCTCATGGCAGCACTACAGAGGAAGACCCATGGGCTCTTTCCTGTTGCTGCCCCAGGAGAAGAGCTGCTTCCTGTGATAGCGGAGTTGTCCAGCACTTCCTTCTATTCCATTCCTTAGAAATAACCACTATCAATTCTTTCTTTTAAAAAATCCCTACTCCTTTCAGAATTTCCAGGCATAAACCAGTGTATGTGCCTTTATAAATTATGTAAATTTCCTCATCCAACAGACACTTTTCTGCATCTTGTTTGTTCCCTTAGTGTAGGTCGTAGTTCCTTGTGGAGAGTTCAGAATCTTGGATTTTAGAGCTGTAATACAGTGCACACAGCAAATGTCATACAATACTACTAGTGGGGTCTAGGGTAGCACCTTATAATTAAACACATTAATTTTTTTTGGAACTAGAAGATATGAGTATTCTATTTACACCAAGTTAGATAAATTAATACTTTACATATTCTCGTGTCAGGTCAGTATTTGATGCCAAGTGAGTGTAGGATTGGCCATGTTTTGCCACTAATTAAGTTTCTTTAAAAAAAGTAATTTCTAGAGTATTTTGGATTTGGGAATTGTGTATAAGAAATTATGGAACATATAATACATCCTAAAGATATGATTTTCAAATCAGTACTTACAGATCTACCTGAATATTTTTCACTTCTGCAGACATATTCCATTATATGGATGCAACATAATTCATTTAACCAGTCTTCTATTGATAGACATTTAGAATTTTCCAATGTCTGGTCTTACATATAATGTTGTACTGATTAGCCTTGCGTGTCTATTTTAATATACTTGTACAAATATAAAACAACAATTTAAATGTATGAGTAGGGCCAATTTGAGGAAAAATGTTTCTCATTTACTGGTTGCGATTGATTTCTCCCAAGTGAAAGACATTTATGTAGAAAATTCTAAATCCAGTGGTGGAAAATATCCCGGTATTGTGGAAATAACTCATTGCTGAGAGTCAGAACCCATGTTCTAGTTCAGTCTACACCATTTAACATGAGCAATTCCAGTTTTTTGTGTATCACTTTCTCAGTCCATAAAATAAAGAATTATAATATATCAATCAATACGATTTCCACTGAACAGGTACTGTTTTAGGTGCTAAAAAAATAGCTGTGACCCCAAATACACAATAATCCCTACTCACATGGAACCTACATTTTAATGAAAAAGAACAACAATAAACATGATAACCAAGTAAACATTTAGTATGTTAGATAGTAATAAGTGTTAAGGAAAAAAAGAGGAAACAAGGCAGGAAAAAGTAATAGGATAGATCAGGAAGGAGAATTAAAATTTAGACATTGGGATCAGAGAAAACTTCACTCAAAATATCTGCACAGAGCCTGAACGAAGCAGAGAAACTATCCACGCAGATATGTGGGGATGAACAGGCCAGGCAGTAGAACCAGCAAGTGCCAAGATGCTAAGGCAAGATCATTCCAGGAATGCTCAAGAAGTTCCAAAGGCCAGTGTGGCTAACAATATGGGGTGGGGAAGAAGAAGGAGGTGAACTTAGAGAGACAGCAGGGAGCTGATGAAAGGACTTTATAGGTTTCAGTAAGGAATTTGGCCTGTAGTCTGTGTGAGATATGAAGTCCTTGGAGGATTGCACACACAAGAGGAATGTGATCTGGTTAACAGTTTCAAAGGGCCTCTGTGTTTTCAAATTATACTAAAAGGGGGCAAGGGCAAAGTAGGGACACTAGGTTGGAAGCTATTGAGCCGATCCAGACAAATGATAATGGTGGAAAGTGCTGAATGGTAAGAAATGGCTAAATTCTGGATATAATCTGAAGATAAACTTAATAGGAGTCATTGATGGATTTGATACAGGATGTGAGAGTAAAAGGATTTAACGATGACTCTGGAGTTTGTTGTCTAAGCAACTGAAAGAATGAAGTTGTATCAAGTAAGATGGGAAGCAGACTGCTTGGCTTTGGATGTATCGAGTTTGAGATGTCTACCAGATATTCTAGTAAAAATGTCCTATCCAAGTTGACACTTGGATAGAGATGAGTATGGAGTTTAAGGGGGAGTGGTCTAGGTTGGAGACATACATTCGGCAGCCATCAATGTGTAGATGGAATTTAAAGCTTTGAGACTGGATGGGATCACACAGGGAGTGAGTACAGTCAGTATGAGAGGTCTGGACTGAATCTGGAGGAATTTCAACAATTAGAAGTCAAAGAGGTAAGGAGGAGGGAGCAGGATTCAGTGGGAATGGACAGAGAGGGAGGAGGAAGTCAGGAGAGCATGGTATCCCGGAAGCCAAGTGAAGACAATGTTTTCAGGAGGAGAGTGGAAACGCTGTTGCCAGCTCAGGTTAGGAGAGAAATTTGGCATCAGAGGGTCACTGTGAACCTAAGAACAATTCAGTGGAGTGGTGGAGATGACAGACTGACTGTGGTGGGTTCGAAAGAGATGGGAGGAGAGAAATGGAGGATGGTGAATGTTGCGACTCTCCTAGGTAGTTTTTGTGAACATGTGTAACAGAAAGAAAAGCAGTGGAACCCGATGGGGGCAGGTGACACCAAGGCAAATCCTTGTTTTTTTAAATTGGAGAATTAATGTCATGTTTATATGCTAATGCAAGTGATTCAATAGAGAGGGAAAACAGGGATGCTACGAGAGAGGGAAGGCTTTTTGGAGCACATCAACTGAGCAAATGGAAGGGAATGGGATCTGGTGCAGAAGTGGGGATCTGGCCTCATCTAAGCTCTTCTATAGTAATGGGCGAGACTCTAGTAGGCAGGAAATGTGGTGGGAACTTGTGGAAGTTCTGTTTTTAGGCTTCAAAAATGGGAGGTTAGGACATTACTGAGAGTAAAGTAGAACTCTGAGGAGGAAAGGAATGAGGCAGAGGGCTGCTGTTTATTATTATTATTATTATTTTATTTTATTTTACTTTTTTTGAGACAGAGTCTTGCTCTGTTGCCCAGGCTGGAGTGCCGTGGCGCAATCTCAGCTCACTGAAACCTCCACCTCCTGGATTCAAATAATTCTCCTGCCTCAGCCACCTGAGTAACTGGGATTACAGGCACATGCCACCACACCTGGCTAATTTTTGTATTTTTAGTATTTTTAGTAGAGACGGGGTTTCACCATGTTGGTCAGGCTGGTCTCAAACTCCTGACCTCGCAATCCACCTGCCTTGGCCTCCCAAAGTGCTGGGATTACAGGCGTGAGCCACCATACCTGGCCTGTTTATTATTATTAAATGATAGTATTTAATAACTCTGTGCTACTACTTGACAATTAAAACTATGTACATATATTAATTTGATAAAACAAACATTTTTAAAAAATAAGAGAGGAGAATGTCTGGACTCAAGGTGCTGGGATTACAGGTGTGAGCCACTGTGCCCCACTCAGTGAGGAACTTTATTTTCCTGAGAATCTCCTTTTTTCTTCCCTCTTTCTATCTAAATTGAACTTATTTTTCAAAATTCAGATCAAATTTTGCTGTCACACTGAAGCTTTTTTGACCAATCCAGTTCTCAGTTATCTTTTCCTTTTTTTCTTTACTTCTCTTTATACTTGGAGAGATAAAAAGCCCAAGTATATTGTTGGAAATAGTGAAAGGGCGTTTAGGTGTTATATGTTTGGAAGAATTTGTCTGTGTAAGGCTCTCTGTGAATTTTTAATAGAGCAGCTTAGAAGGGAAAAAGAAGTTTTCAATAGAAAACTTGGACTAAATATCAGGGCATTTGTATTTTTAGAATACAATACTAAAAGTTGGCCTTTTTAAGTTGGACTTTAAAAGGAAGTTTTCAATAGAAAACTTGGACTAAATATCAGGACATTTGTATTTTAGTCCTGACTCTGCCATTAGCAGTTTGGCTTCAATCAAGTCATGTAACTTCTTTGTCCCCCAATAACCTCATCTTTAAAATTAATGTCTTCGACTATATAATCCAAGTCTAGACACGATGGCTAAAATGCAAACATTCAGCTGCAATTTAAAGATAGGAAGTGTTAGTTGGGGGCAGATTTTGCCTTTGAGAGTGTGTGGGATTATGGGTTGGCACTGGACTTTCTGTGCCCCAGACAACATCTGTTGTCAGACCTCTCACCATCCTGTGGAACTGTCATCCCATCCCCAGACCTCTTACCCTGCCCCAAACCACAGAGGCACTGCACTAGCTCTTGCTTGTCTAGGTCTCAGTCTTTGTTCTGAGATGCTTGCCCTGGCCCACCCCTCCTTCATGGTTATCTCAATCTGCATCCTCTCAGCTTTACACCGAATTGCTTTCTCTCTTTTTTTTTTAAGTTTATTGAGACTTTTATTATGGTCCAATGTACGAGCTATCTTGATAAATGTTTCATATACACTTGAATATGTTTTCAATATGTTTTCTACTTTTTTAAAAAATTATACTTTAAGTTCTGGGATACAAGTGCAGAATGTGCATCTTTGTTACGTAGGTATACACGTGCCATGGTGGTTTGCTGCACCCATCAACGTGTCGTCTACATGAGGTATTTCTCCTAATGCTATCCCTCCCTTTGCCTCTCACCCCACAACAGGCCCCGGTGTGTGATAATCCCCTCCCTGTGTCCGTGTGTTCTCATTGTTTAACTCTCACTTATGAGTGAGAACATGTGGTGTTTGGTTTTCTGTTTCTGTGTTAGTTTGCTGAGAATGATGGTTTCCAGCTTCAACCATGTCTCTGCAAAGGACACGAACTCATCCTTTTTTAAGGCTGCATAGTATTCCATGGTGCATATGTGGCACATTTTCTGTATTCAGTCTATCACTGAGGGGCATTTGGGTTGGTTCCAAGTCTTTTCTATTGTCAATAGTGCTACAATAAACATACTATTCAGAATCTACAAAGAACTTGAGCAAATTTACAAGAAAAAAACAACCTTATCAAAAGTGGGCAAAGGATATGAACAGACACTTCTCAAAAGAAGACAGTAGAGGCAACCTAAACATGGAGACAGCGGGCTCTGGGACTGGGCAGCCAGCCTCTCTGCTGGAGGCTCTGGGGTCCACAGATGACTGTCTTTTCCTGGTTAAAAGTGGAATTTTCCTTGGTACTATTGATGCAGCAGGAATGCTAGCTGGATTTATTACAACATTATCATTGGCTAAAAGGAAAAGCCCTGCATGGTTCAATAAGAGAAGCACAGCCATGGCTGCATTACCGGAAAGCAGATCTTCCCTTGTCTTGCGAGCTCTGGGCTGGGGCTCACTATATGTGTGGTGTGGGGTTGGGGTGATTAGCTTCTCAGTGTGGAAAGCTTTAGGAGTTCACAGTGACGTGTAAGAGATATCCTTATTTTAACTGAAGGCTACATCACCAACTTTCTAGCCGAGAAGTCGTTTTTCTTCGGGACCCACAATCAAAGGCTTTCCTCCGGCATGAGAAAGGAGTAGCATTCTCATCTGGTCAGTTTTTAGTGCTGAAGTGACTCCGAGTCGTCCCCGACCCCGCTCAAGCTCCTGCTGACTGTCCCAGGGTGGGTCTGGCCAGGACTGGCACCAAGGCAGTGGGATCCTTTATAAATAGGCCTCCAGCGCCATACATCAGAAAGCAGGAGCCCCCTTCTGGGATACTGGGAGATGGTGCAGGCAGCCCCCGGTACGCAAAGCACAGTGCCCTATCCTTCCCGGCAGGGCCACGGTTCAGAAGATGTAACCTGATTTTCATCTGTAGTCACTAGAAGCATTTTTCCTTGACATTCATACTAAAAATAGAAAACCAGTAATTCCAGGGATCTGGGTTAGCCTCTTAATGATGAGAATACTCTTTGTAAAACTGACTCCAGAAATCACTTGCTAGAGAAGCAGCCCTTCACTGCCTTAGTCTGAGCACCCACGGAAAGCACGTATTGGAGGCGCTGGCAAGACCCACGCAGCCGCAGTAGAGGGCCGGGGGCAGGTCGTGCGCACCCGCCATAGAGGGCTGGAAGGTGCTGCCAACGGCTCTCTCGGCGTCTCGACATTCTGGTCAGCAGTTTTTTTCCGTTCTCTCCCTCCACGTTTTGAGTGAGCAGCCATGAGTTGGACTGTGCCTGTTGTGTGGGTCAGCCAGAGAGTGAGCTCGGCGGGAGCGAATTTTCTGTGCCTGGGGATGGCCCTGTGTCCCCGTCAGGCGGCGTGCATGCTGCTCGAGGGCGCCTGGCTCTTCACCCCCGTGAGCAAGATGGCGACTGTGAAGAGTGAGCTTACTGAGCGCCTCACTTCGAGGAGCCCTGTCATCACAGTAAGGTCACTTTCATAGGAACTGGATCAGTGGGCATGGCCTGCGCTATCAGCATCTTATTAAAAGGCTTGAGTGATGAACTTGCCTTTGTGGATCTTGATGAAGGCAAACTGAAAGGTGAGACAATGGATCTTCAACATTCAGCCCTTTCATGAAACTGCCAAACATTGTTTGTAGCAAAGATTACCTTGTCATGGCGAACCCCAGCCTAGTGATTATTACAGCAGGGGCATACCAAGAAAAGGGAGAAACGCGCCTTCATTTAGTCTAGCGAAATGTGACCATCTTCAAGTTAGTGATTTCCAGTATTGTCCAGCACAGCCTCCTCTGCAAACGATTATTGTTTCCAATCCAGTGGATATCTTAACTTACGAAGCCTGGAAGTTGAGTGCATTTCCTAAAAACCGTGTTATTGGAAGCGGCTGTAATCTAGATACTGCTCGTTTTCTATTCTTGATTGGACAAAAACTTCGTATCCACTCTGAAAGCTGCCATGGATGGATCCTCGGAGAGCATGGAGATTCAAGTGTTCCTGTGTGGAGTGGAGTGAACATAGCTGGTGTCCTTTTGAGGGATCTAATCTCTGATATAGGAACTGATAAAAATCCTGAGCAGTGGAAAAATGTCCACGAAGAAGTGACTGCTAGTGCCTATGAGATTATTAAAGTGAAAAGTTCTACTTCTTGGGCCATTCGCCTATCTGTAGCTGACTTAACAGAAAGTATTTTGAAGAACATTAGGAGAACGCATCCAGTTTCCACCATAATTAAGGGCCTCTGTGGAATAAATGAAAAAATATTCCTCAGTATTCCTTCCTTGGAGAGAAGGGTATTACCAGCCTTATAAAGATAAAGCTGACCGCTGAAGAGGAGGCCCATATGAAAAATAGTGCAAAAACACTTTGGGAAATTCAGAAGGAGCTTGAGCCTTAAAGTTGTCTAAAACTACTGTTCCAAAATTATTGAAGAGATCATAGGTACAGGATTATATATCAAAATTTTGAATAAACTTGAATTCCTAAAAGATGGAAACAGGAAAGTGGGTAGAGTGACTTTCCTATTTATTTAGTCTTCCAGCTCTTTTATTTAGCATCCAGGCGCTGGGTGATACTTACTTACAATTCCCAAAGAAAGTGTTTTTGGTACCACTGATGTAGTAGCACTTACCTTGTTTTATATATATATGTAGTTGGCATTTGGTTCCCAGAAAGTAGGATGTAGGTATTTATTGTGTTCTAGAAATTCTGATTCTTTTCTTTAGATATATGCTATTTCTTCTTGCTGGTTTATTTCTATGTTCATTTGTATGCTGTAAAAAATTGGTAATTTCCTCTACAATGTAAAAAGTATGTACATACAAAAAAAAAAAGAAGACATTTATGCAGCCAACAAACATATGAAAAAAAGCTCAGTCGTCACTGGTCATTACAGAAATGCAAATCAAAACCACAATGAGATATCATCTCACACCAGTTAGAATGGCAATCATTAAAAGGTCAGGAAACAACAAATGCTGGAGAGAATATGGAGAAATAGGAACACTTGTATAATGTTGGTGGGAGTGTAAATTAGTTCAACCATTGTGGAAGACAGTGTGGTGATTCCTCAAGGATCTAGAACCAGAAATATCATTTGACCCAGCAATCCCATTACTGGGTGTATACCCAAAGGATTATAAATCATTCTACTATAAGACACATGCTTTCTCTTTTTTCTAACTTGCTCTTCAGACTTAATGCTCCATATTACCTTCCTCAATATGAGTTTGTCTCCCCCTAGAAGATAGTCTATGTATTCCAGTTGGCTGTGGACCTGATTCTGCTTGGGGCATGTATTTCTCTTGAATACTTGAATACCATGGGACCCACCCATATTTTCTGGGACTCAGGCATAAGGCAATCGCCTCAATTTTCTATGTCCATGTAATGACTCTGGTGCTGGTGTTATCCTGTTAACTAGATTGTAGTTGTGGTTCTCTGCATGTAAGGATCAATGATTTTTTTCCTGCTGATTCCCCCAACAACCTTATATAATGTTGAGTTCCTATAAGATGCTTAGAAACTAGTTGCTGATTTGTACATTCCCACTTTTCAGATCCTCACCCAGCTTATCTTTTGTTGGAGGATTTTGTAAGAACAAAAAGGGGAAGAGTAGACACTGCTGAAGGAAAGAACTTAAAAGTCAGGAGCTGCCTTGGTTTCCCCTTTTATTTTCTTCCTCTTGCTTTTGTTATCTCCTCTTTTCTAAAATAGTAATAGGAGTGTATGACTACCACATACATTTGTTTAAATTTAACTTGAAATATCCATTCTAGGTAATCTGCCTTTAGCCCTTTTCTATCAGGGTACTATATTTTATTATTAATTAATTTCTTATAATTAACTTCATTTATTAATTTCTTATTAAATAATCTCATAATGGAAAAGGAGCACCAATTCCTGGTTGAATAAAGAGGGGAATCACTTTGTTGTCAGGACAGAAACTCATTCAAGCCACCTTAGGTCAGAAACAAAACAGTGGGGAATGTGTTGAATGTCTGAAGGTATCTCTAATAATAATTATAGAGAGTAATAATTGTAGAGATATGTCATTTGGTACTGGATCCAGGACCCAGAAAATTTGAATCCAAGGTTACTTGCTTTGTTTTCTTCAGAAGAGTTGATATCTTGGCTCTGCTCCTATTGGTACATCAACTTTATTCTTCCTGGGTCTTACTGTAGATTATCTTACTGTGCTCCGGCCCGCGCATGTTGTTCCCAGCCTCTGCATTTCCAGGTCTCCTAACTCAAGCACTTACCAGCAACTAAGTTCAGTCTAGTTTCTGTGTTCTAATTCTAAATTCCAAGAAGAGATTCTAATTGTCCAGCTTTGGTCAGATACAGACCCCCATCCTGTCAGCAGGGGTTAGGGAGTAGAAGAGTCATGTCCTACAAACATGGGTACAAATATGGGCATCAGCACGGGGGAGGTGCTTACCCCTGAAAGTCCCTAAGTGTTGGTGTAGAACAGTTTCTCAATATATACTAGTTGATTTTACTATGTCAGGCTCACAAAGTTTATACAGAATAGACCTTTCCAATCTCCTTAAATTCTTTGTTTTGGAATGTGGCTGATGTCTGAATATAGTATCCAACAAAATAATTAAAGTGCTGTTTGGAGATTTAGCTTGAAGGGCAATCACTTTTTAACTTAATATGTGTCTTAGATCTTGATTTAACTGTCTTTTTTGTGGGGTGAAAATTTGTTTGATCTTGTCTTATCATTAGAAAAGACACAGCATGGGAATTCTATGCATTCCTGTAAAGTTCAAACACATTTCCTTTTATTGACAGGTAGTAATTTGTATGAGGCAGGCAAAGGAAGAATGGGTTCAAACAAATGATTCATGTTCACAAATATGCAAATTAATGGATTTTCTAATTTTTTTTTTTTTTGAAACTTTTACCTTAAGCCTGTCGATTAGTTGTGATTGCTTTGTAACAAGAATCTGGAGGGCATCTGAGGACATCATCACTGATCTGGGGAAATAGGACCTGCTTTGGGGAATTGATTTTACAAGATCGAGGCAGCACTTTCCAACATAAATGTAATGTGAGCCACATATGAAACTTGAAATTTTCTGGTAGCCACGTAAAAAGTTGGTAAAATAAATCAGTAAATTAATTTTAATAATTTTACTGAAACTGATATATTCAAAGTATTATTTCAGCATGTAATCAATATAAAAATCATTAGTGAGATATTTCACACTCTTTTTATATTAAGTCTTTGAAATCTGGTGTGTGTTATATGCTTAGAGCACAACTCAATTCAGATGTTAATTTTTCAATGATTAAAGTGAAATGCAGACCTACCAAAACATAACATTTGTATTTAATAGAAAAATATTTTATGTTGCCTCAGTTTATTTTAATGCATTTAAATAAAATAAATTCAATTTGTCAGTCTGCAGTAACTTTATCGCAAATGATCAGTAGCATTTAATGATTTCCTATTAAATAATCTCATAGTGGACAGTGGCTTGTGGCCATTGTATTGGACAGCACAGTTTTAGAGAATGGGATTCATGAAATTTGAGACCAGAGTTTATCTTTCACCAGTGAAGCTTAACCTAAGAGCGAATTTTGTTATGAATTGGTGTCCACTGTGTCGCTGCTCAAGTATCACTCAGAATTCTGTCTCTGGCCCCTCACTGTTGACAGTGGCTTAGCTGATCTCATCCTCACCACTGCAGCTGGCTCTAGTCATCACTCTGCTGCATCTGTCCTAGCCCAGCCCAGTAGTGGTGGCCCTGCCCACCACTTTGCAGCCCTGAAACTTGTCTGTCTCTTGCTCCAGGCAGACTTTCTTGTAGTCTTGTTCTGCTGGCAATAGTCTTAATGCCCTAATGCTTTAATGACATTACATGAGTTTGGCACAAGTTGCAAACTTGGAGATTATTGTGTTAAAAACTGAAAACTACTGTAGCAAAAGGACTTGCTTTATTTTGGTTAACCCTGTGTTTTCCAAGCTTAGTTGACCACAAGTCTCTTTTAAAAGAATAACATTAAGTTACTGCAGGAGACCAAAAATATGTCAAAAATATGCATGAAGATACTGTAGGAGACCAAAATATGCCACCCCAAAATATTTCTGTTTGGCATGAAGGTTATTTTGAGCTGATTAATTTGAGACACTGCAGACACAGGGGAAGCTTTGAAAACAGAGAAGTTGCCCTTTCATAAGGGAAATTTATATTTGTAAAGCAAATCTCTATCAGTAAGGATGTCGCTTTATCTCTACCAAAAAAAGAAGGATGACTAAATCACTGGAGACTCATCAATGAAGAAGGCACTGACTTAAATCTGCATAACTACCCTTGCCCTTTGATATGGTTTGGCTGTGACCCCACCCAAATCTCATCTTGAATTGTAGCTCCAACAATTCCCATGTGTCATGGGAGGGACCCCATGGGAGATAATTTCATCATGGGGGCAGATCTTTCCCATGCTGTTCTCATGGTAGTGAATAAGTCTCATGAGATCTGATAGTTTTATAAATGGGAGTTCCCCTGCACAAGTTCTCTTGTAAGAGAACTTGTAACTATATAACTGCTATGTAAGGAGTCCGTTTGTTCTTCATTTTCCACCATGATTGTGAGGTCTCTCCAGCCATGTGGAACTGTGAGTCCCTTAAACCTCTTTCCTTTATAAATTACCCAGTCTCAGGTATGTCTGTATTAGCAGCATAAGAACAGACTAATACACCTTTGTTTACTGTGCTTTTCCTGGGCATCTCTCCATAATTACCCTTTCCCCACACCCTCCTTTCTTTGTTTCAGCAGATGATGGTATTTAAGCCTGAACTCAAAACCATGCCTTTGAGATTTACTTATTTCTTTGGGTTATCTGCTAGTATATATGAGGTATCCATGCTATTAAGCTTCTGTTTATTTTTCTAATTTGCCTGTCTTTTGTTACAGGGATCCATTCTAACTAACAACTATGAAGGGTAGAGATAAAATTACTTTTCCTCCCCTACATTACATACTACTGAAGTGTTCTGAAACACACACTCTCAGAAATACTGCTCTGGTTGGCTACAGAGTGCTTGATTCTGAGACCTGCTCTTTTGACCATGCTTGACTTCAACAGGTCCTTGAATGTACCATTCTGTATGTGTCTATAGAGGACATCTGTTATTTTTGCCTGAACATCATCTGTTCCCTGTTTTCTGGTATCAGAATCCTCCTTTCCATGGGGAATTCATTCTACATTGGTTCGATGTGACATTTGTCACCTCTTCCTAGCCACAGAGTTGGGTACATGGTATGGAGACTGTTATTGTTCATACTCCCTTTTTTTACCTGGGCACATACTTAGACTATATTTTCCCAATTCCCTTGCATTTAGCATTGACATATGATTAAGGTTGGACCAATGGACAGTGAGCAAAAGCAATGTATACAAATTGTAGGCTGAGGCCTGAAGACAACAGGAATGCTTTGTCAGTGCTCTATTTTCTTTCCCAGAAGCTGGGGCAAGGATTTGCTTTCCTCCAGGTTCAACCACACAGACACTAGGGGCTGATAGGAAAACAAAGTAGAAGAAATCTAGATTTCTGAATGACTCCATGGAACAGAGCCTTTACTATTATGGAATATCACCTCAGGTTATGAGAGAGAAGTATACCTCTATTTTCTTGAAACCATTGAATTATTATTTTTTAAAGTCTCTTTGCTATTGAAGCATAGCCTTATTCTGGAAAATATAGTACATGGACTCAGTTATAATCCCACTTCTGCTGGCCATGATGAATGTTCCAGGAACTGGGCCTAACCCAGATCAAAGTCATGCTTTGGATGTTTATGCTAAAGCTAGCTGAATTCTTCCTTTTTGTAGTTAACTTGTAGAATGTATATCCACACCATCTTTTTCTCTCTCTCTCTCTCTTTTTCTTTTTTTTAGTCACTGGGAGATGGCTGGCTTGAGAATGAAGCCACTTCTCTTAGAGAAACAATTTCAGGAAATGGTGAGAAACAGGACCCCCAGATCCAGCTGTGTTTCAAATGGGACTCATCATTGGACTTGATAATTGAATGAAATAGTTACCAGTTTTGCTTAACTTAGCCTTAATTGGATTAATGTTGCTTTCCATAAGTCTGGAAAAATACACTATACATTTCTTTCTTATTCTAACACTCTCCTTTACCATTAGGCCGCTTGCTGGTGCCATGCTCTTTCTTGCTTGCCAGAGCAAATTAAGACAGAGTTTGCTCATCCTGCACTGAAGATTCAGGAGACCCAGTTGCTCTTTGGGAGGGTAAAGGAGGACACTTTACCCAAATAAATGTAGGACATGCTATCCTGAGAGCTCTGTGCATACTAGAGGAAGAGCCAGAAACTATCTACCTCATTGGCTTAGGGAATTAAGCTTCTTTTCAGCCTTCTTCATTTCTCTTCCTCTCTATGGATATAGGAGGAATGCTAAGATAAACAAGGGAGCTTCCTGGACCAAAGGAGAAATCACTACTTCCTAGATGAACAAGGTCCCATTTAGAGTAGAGATGACTTTATTAGTCGAGGAAGCACAATTACCATGAGTATATGGAATAAAAGACTTGACACAATGGGAAGAGCTGGGGAAGCAAGGGTGCAGGAGTTGGAGATCAGAATTAAAGGAATAATCAATCTTCCTGAAACCCTGGTGCAGGTGGACAAGACAGGATGTACAGAGCAATCAAGGACATCCTGTTCCTGAAGTGGGAACACAAAGGGAAAGTTCATGGGGAAGTCTATGAGAAGGTGTTGATTTTATGTAGCTACCTCCTCTGCAGGTCTGTAGCTGGGCTTCTGGTAGTAGGCATGGGGCCTCTGTTAAGCAGTAGTGCCAGTGGTCAGGAAGAAGAGTTGGACAAGGAGGAGAGGAGAGTGTGAGCAAACTGGATCCTCTGATGCAGACAGGCAGCTCTGCATCAATCTGTCATGCTATGTGACTGCAAAGACCTTTGGGAAATAATAGCTGCTACTTTATTTCTGTCTCCCAAATCCCAAGTTCTTTTGGTAACCTGGAAGCATACAGGACAGGAAATGTGGAAAATGTAGTTTGTAGCTTGATCAAATTGACTTTAGAAAAACCCAGCACAAGGTCCATCCCTGGGTGGTGATACCAAGGCAAATCATGAATGATCTGTCAACATGGTGCAATTGGCACAACTCATCCTTGGAAAGTGATTCAGGCTGCTATGTCAGGTCAGTGTTTTCTCTGTAGCATCTGACTCTTTCGTTCTTTATATAGATCGTCTGTTTAAACTGTTCCCACCACAGAGGGGTTCCTGACCCTGCCCATCACCCTGTTTCTTTCCTGCCATTGGATTGTCAAGGCTTCATATCTGGTTGCTTCCTGTTATTCCTACCAAATTGTTCAGTGGTGATAGTTGCCCAAGCCCTAACATACTCCCGTTGCTTGTAATTATTCAGTGTGAACCTAGGCAGGCTTGGAAGGCCCAAGACTCTTTACAGGCTGGGTTCCTGGCTCAGCCCCACCTGCTTCCGCAGCCACCTCTGGTTCAATTGCCTTAACTTCTGGGGAGGCCAGTCTTGGTCTTCCTTTGGTGACATCGAAACCCTGATACTATTAGTGATTTTTTGTAGTTAACAGACTTCTTCTCACTTGACTAAAGGTTTTTCTCTGTGTTTTAATATGAACTAAATGGATTTGGGGGAATATTTGGAGCTGAGGAGAGCATATGGATTTAGTGCCAACAGACTTGCTTTCATAAGCATATTGTGGTAAACACAAACAAATGAAAAACGAGCAAAATGCTTGCAACAATACTGGGTCTGGCCCTAGGCACACCTGTAGGGTAACTGCACCTGATAGCAATAATTTAAGCATGCCATTACATTTACTCTATATGGCAAATGCACCTGAAACTGTTTTCTAAGCTAGGGAATTTGGGAGTGGCCAACCCGGAGATTCATCCCTTATCTATGATAAACATCTGAGCCCCATCCCATCCCATGAAACATGAGCCATACAGGAGATTGAAGCCCTGAGTTTTCAGTTAAATGAAGAATGCCAGGTGGAGGTCGTTGGGGAGAGGTGTTAAGTGAAAATGCTATAAACTGCATGATGTTTACAGGCAGTTGCAGTTTTCCTGACCAGCCTGTTGCCACTGGATGCTCTCCCTTGTATGTTAGCCCCTGATAAAACCCCATGTCTTGTTTACTAGCTCTGGGTCTCTTCTTTGGCCTCTTGAACCTGGTGGCTTCCCTATTGAGGTTAGGGGTTCGATACAATATCACCCTTCAGGTTAGAATATGAATGAGAATTCAGAGGTGAGATTAGCTTTCTGACAGCAGAGGTCCAGCTGGGAAGGCAAGGAGTGACATACTGCTAGTCTCCCTAGAAGTTTGTACCTTCCCCACACACAGTTTACTCAACCTACACAATGACTGGATTTGAATCATAATCCTAGGTTTTATTTGCATTGTCATTTTGGACACTTCATTTAATCTTTCTGAGTCTCAGTTTCTTCACTTATTTTAAAAATGGGATGAAGATTTCCTGCCTTACAATGTTATTGTAAACATTAGAAAAAGCATCTAAAGTGCAGGACACAGTAGTTTGTGATGAATAAATGGTAACTCTTACTGCACTATTAAATTCTAGATCCTAAACCCTAGCATAGTCACTACTGAAGCTTTGTTTCTAAATTTAAGCCAACTTCCAAAGAGCTGCAGCAAGAGGAGTCTGTCAACGATTAAGTCCTGACAGGCCTCTTGATTATACAAGCTTGTTCTTATTGAACGTTCAGGGTCTATATAGGAAGAAACTGTGCTAACGGAACAAACCTAGGAGAGATTTAAAGCTCCATTTTGACATGAACTCTTGAAACCTCACCTAAGTAAATAAACCAAAATTTAAGGACTGAGGGTGGTTGAATCTGGGGCCTGGGGTCTTCTCATCAACAGATCTCAACGACAATCATAGTGTTTCTCTCTACCTTTAAAATGGCTGAACAGATTAACCCCTTCTGACTTAATGACACTCCTTCAGTGTCTATCCAGTACCAGCCCTGGATAGTTAGCTTTTGAACTTCTTACCAGTAATTTGCTCTAGCCAGTTCTCTGAACCTCTATTAATAGCGGCTAAACACAAATCCCACCTACAAGATGCATACAGCGGGGATCCTATTCTTAATTCCCCTGTAGAAGTTTCTGGAGCCGAATTCTCCCATGTGTTAGAAATGTCTTTGCAATTGAGGCAATATTTGAATCCTGGAGACTCAGAAGGAACCAGATGCTTGTAGTTGTCTGTCCATACCTATGTGAAAACTTTGAGCATCTCTACTCTGTGTGCAAATGCGAGGGTGAGCTGATGCTGCCTTTAGAATACAAAACCCAGTGCCACTGACAAAAGCAGACTTCTTACCATGGGCTGGAGAAGCTCAGTCAGCTTTTTTGGGGATTATCTAACTCAGAACCATGTGCCTACAGACATTTGACAATTTCTATAAAAAGGGTGATGGCAGCACAGCTTTTATTAATGTCTTTTATTATCTCGGTCTCATTGTCATTGAATTTTAAACTGTTAAGCTTTGTGATTCATATTTAATGAATCTTTATTACTATGAACTTGGTGGTTTCACATATTTCTTTTGTGTTTTTTGTAACAATCCTGGGAGGTAGGTCATAATTACCATAATAGCTAACACACACACACACACACACACACACACACACACACACACACAATATTTACTATGTGCCAGGCATAGTTCTAAGCATTTTATAAATTAATATACTCCATATAACATTCCTTAATAATGTGCTTAATAATAGTATTAATAATAGTGCTTAATAATATCTTCATCATCATCCACATTTTTTAGGCAAGGAAATTAAAGTATGGAGGTAAGTAGATTGTCTAAGTGCACACAGCCAGTAAGTGGTAGTACTTGAGTTCAGAACCAGGCAGGCTGGCTCCAGAGTTCCTAGTCTAATTATTATACATATTGCCTGCAAGTTTTAAATGAAAAGCCAAGATGCAGTGAATCATCCAAATTTCCACTGCTGTTAATGAGAATGACGACTATTTCAACTCAGGTTTTTGGTAAGGCTCATATCCTTTCTCACTAGTCCATGTTTTTTCCATTGGCTACAGGGTATGACTTGGACAAGTCACTTGGTTTGTTGAGCTTCATTTTTCACCTATAAAATGGAGGGTAATAATGCTTACTTCATTTAGTTGTTCTACAGATTAAATATAACTGGATAAAGCCATGTTTAACTCAGTCCCTGGCACGTCATAAATGCTTAATAAATACTGACTTATTAGCAGATAGATTCCCTAGAAAGGCTGTTTATTCTCAGTACTTGATAAGACTAGACTCACTAAGAACATGTTATCCTTGGTAAGTAGAATGTATATAAAGCAAAGTTGATGATTTTTACATCATTTCTTCCCTAAACCTTGATAATTGTGTTTATATTTGATCAGCTGTAGAACCAGGTGTTGTGTCCATTGAAATGCTTCTTTTTGGGGCAAAGAAGTTATTGTGTAACTTCTTAAAAACCCATTCTTTTTTTTAAATTTTAGATATTCATGATCTATGTCAAATTACTGTCTTAAAATAGCATGCTTTTATTTCCATATCAAAATTTTAAGGCGAGTGAATGCGAGAACATTGCTTTCTCACTCTTTTTTTTCTCTTTTTCTTTTGAGATGGAGTCTCACTCTGTCACCCAGGCTGGAGTGCAGTGGCACGATCTCGGCTCACTGCAAGCTCTGCCTCCTGGGTTCATGCCATTCTCCTTCCTCAGCCTCCTGAGTAGCTAGGACTATAGGCACCCACCACCACACCTGGCTAATTTTTTTTATTTTTTTATTTTTAGTAGAGATGGGGTTTCACCGTGGTGTTGATCTCCTTACCTCGTGATCCGCCTGCCTCAGCCTCTCAAAGTGCCGGGATTACATATTTTCTCATTCTAAAATAAGGTCTGATGACCTGATTTGATCTGTTTTCCTATTGTTTGTTGATGCTTTTGTTTACAGAATCAATGAAAATTATAAGGTTAAGTCATAAGGTTCTTTTTTCCTCTGAATAAAATTGTGATGTACTTGTCAGACTTTTTAAAGATATGATGGAACATGGTGTAAATATGCCCTAGATAATGGTACTCTGGAAAGGAAAAAGTCTAGATGGTGAAAGGTAAGAGCCAAGGTTATTAGGTACTCAACGTGGATAAGATATTTTTGTAATGTAGGTAATTGGAAATGAATCAATAGAGCAAGAATGTTAGTGGTTTTTGGAGCATGGTGTCCATTACAATGTGTATCTGGGATTACATGCAGTATCTTTTGCATATCTAGGCCCATTTCTGTCCACTCCCACTACCATTTTTCACATCCCAACTCCTACCTGTGCTAGGACATTAACATGTCAAACCTCATCATTTAGATAACATTAGGCTCCCACTCAAATATATTAATTGATTATCCATTGCCTTCAAGATGACAACCAGGCTACTTAGTTTGACATCAAGGTGTGCATCTTTGTAAGCATTATGCAAGATAATATAAATTAAGATCATAAAGATCTCCTTGATGGAGATCATGGTTCTTGCCCTCAAAAGAGAGTTTACCTTTTGGAGGGGGAGACGGATAAGCAAAACATCATTCACAGTACAATGTGGTGAAGGTATAATAGAAGTGAGTTGAGATGCTGGGGAAGTTCAGAGAAGGGTACCAACTTTTCCAGCTTACCTCCCACTACTTCTTTATTCAAGCCGTCTGTGCTAGACTGATTTATTTTTAATTCTCCTAAATATCATGCATATTCCCATCTCTCTAACTTAGATCATATTGGTTTTTTTCATGCTTAATCTCCTCATTTTCTGTTTATTCATTCAACCAACATGTATTGAAAGTACACTGCATGCCAGAAAATGAGCTATTCACTCTGGTAAGTGAAGGCGAGAGGTACAGTCCTACCCTTACGAAGCTGACAGTGTTGCCTTCTCAGTCTCTCCTGCTGCCTCCAATCCATCTTCTCTGACTCCTCAGCCTGTGATTTCTTTCTTCTTACTTTTTAAAAATTCTTTCTGCTTATTTTTTTTTTATTGAGATGGGGGTCTCGTTCTGAAGCTTAGGCTGGAGTACAGTGGCATAATCATGGCTCACTGCAGTCTTGACCTCCCCAGGCTCAGCTCAGGTAATCCTCCCACCTCAGCCTCCCAAGCAGCAGGGACTACAGGCATATACCACCAAGCCTGGCTGATTTTTTTTTTTTTTTTTTTTGTATTTTTTGTAGAGATATTGTTTTGCCATATTGCCCAGGCTGGTCTCGAACTCTTGGGCTCAAGTGAGCCACCCACCTTGGCCTCCTAAAGTGCTAAGATTACAGGTATAAGCCACTGCACCCAAACAATCTCCTTCTTCTTAAGCTCCAGCAAACTTACATCTGTCACACGTAGGGAACTTATATAATGATCAGAGGATCAATCAGCACTTAGTGGTTGGTTAATTTATCACGTTGATGCAAATATCATGGAAAAATAATCATTTTAGATTACTTAAAAACTTCTGCTGTTATTCCTTTAGTTGAATAATGGTTGGTAATGCTTGAGACTCAGTCTTCTCATCTGTTAAATGAGCAGAATAAATGAGAAATTTAAGTTCTCTTCCAAGTATGCAATTATAGGGTATTTTTTGCAATCCAAAACTTTGGTATGAATTTAATATACTAGGTTGGATGTGTTTACATTTTATTTCTAATGCTCATGGGTATCTAGAGGAAAAAAAGGAGTCCAAGGTGGAAAAACAAGAGGGAAGCAGATGAAGGAGGAAAGAAAAGAAGAAGCAAGAGGAAGCAAACAGGAAGAGGGCTGGGGATGTTCTGAAATATGGGCAAAGATCTTTCTTTGCAGAAACTATTCCCCCTTCAGGGTTTCTTTCTCCCCACTCCCCAGTCAAATCTTGTGAATGATTTCTATTTGTTATTAACACTTTGTGTAAAATTCTATATTGAAAAGCAATGGCTGGACTGTGGTGCTGAGACCAGTTTGGTCGGAGAGACCCTAACCCAGCGGCGCTAGAGGAATTAAAGACACATATGCAGAAATATACAGATGTGAAGTGGGAAATCAGGGGTCTCACAGCCTTCAGAGCTGAGAGCCCCGAATAGAGATTTGCCCACATATATATTAACAGCAAGTCAGTCATTAGCATTGTTTCTATAGATATTAAATTAACTAAAAATATCTCTTATGGGAAACAAAGGGATAGACTGAATTAAAGGAATAGGTTGGGCTAATTAACTGCAGCAGGAGCATGTCCTTAAGGCACATATCACTCATGCTATTGTTTGTGGTTTAAGAAGGGCTTTAAGCAGTTTTCTGCCCTGGGCGGGCCAGGTGTTCCTTGCCCTCATTCCCGTAAACCCACAAACTTCCAGCGTGTTATGGCCATCATGAACATTTCACAGTGCTGCAGAGATTTTGTTTATGGCCAGTTTTTGGGGACAGTTTATGGCCAGATGTTGGGGGGGCTTGTTCCCAACACTGTGGAGTGAAAATTGTATGACTAACTGCCTAATCCTCTCAATATATTTCTTACATAGTTGAGTAAAAGAAGTTTTTTAAAAAGGCCCAGACTGTATCTTTATAAATATATTTTAATAAAGTTCAGTGTTAGAACCTCCAAAATCAAACAATATACCCTGGGTTCTCATGTATTTCTGATACCATAGTCAAAGGGTCATGAATGAATTCCATTTTTTTCCTTAGATACATTGCTTTAGACTGGGTGTATTGGGTAACTCACTTTATTGTAACAACTACTTTATTGAGCACCTACTGTATGCTGAGCAAAATGTTTATAATAGATCAATGGAAGGTAGTTCCCATTGTCAAACAGTTTACGATTATTGGGGGTGCCCATTGGTAGTGAGAAAATTTATAAGACATACATTTCTACATTTATTTTAAATGTATTCATGTTTATATCTGTATGTAGATGCATGTACCTACCTAGACATATACAGTTACTCAGATATTTATACCATTCTAGTATGCATATACATACATATACAAGCATGCAAAAAATTTACTTCTATATGCCTATACAAAAAGAAAACTTTAAACATATAAGAGATCACTTCTCTGAGAAAAGTTCCAAAAGTTATACATGATATTGTCTGTGATTCTACATTATTTTGGGTCATGACGCCAGCTGAAAGTCTAAGGAAAGCTGTGGAAGCTCTTCTAAGAAAATACCCAATGATGTGAAATTTTAGAAACCTCAGGCATAAGAAAAAGCAGACTTTCCTATAGAAAAATTTGAAATTTCAGGATATTGTTCCATGCAAGGACTTGATGCCAGCTTTTAAAAATCAAAATGCCTACAAATGCCAATTAAAGTTCAAAAAAAAACTTGAAAAAGCTATATTCTGCACAGTTCAAAACTCTCTGTAGTGAAAAACTGGAAAAAGCTATATTCTGCACAGTTCAAAACTCTCTGTAGTGAATTCAAGTGAATGTAAACAGCCAGTGAATTAACCATTCACAGGCTTATTTGAATATCATATCTTTTAAAATTATTAGTACGTTATTTTTCCATATAGCAAATCAGGCGAGCAGTCATAGGTAGACTCTTACAGTTCTTGTTGAAAAGGTTTTTCTTTAGGGGACAGATAACATCCCTTGATGGTGTTTTGGGAAGCTGATCTGCTGGCTATTTTGCTGCTTTCCTTTCCATAAATTTTCCTCTATGAGGTCTAAGCCCTGGAAGTCAGATTCTTAGTCCTTTTGTTTTTCTAGCAGCAACTGCTTCCTTGAACTGTCATTTCAGTACCAGCAGTGTAATTTTGATCTTTGATGTTATGCAAAACATATCAGCCTTTTAAATTGCCTGATCCAAATCTCATTTGCCATGCATTTTCCACCCTTTGATCCCTCCCTACATTGCTATTTATCAATATCAAAAAGGCAGCTGAAAAGTGGGCAAATTCAAAGTTGCCCGGCATTGCTTTTGGCCTGGAATCTATAAAATCAAGTCTTTCACAGGTCTGTGTTTTCTGTAACTAGACAGCATGCACCACAAGAGCACCACTCTATACTTTGTTTACTGAGTCATGTAAAGGATTGAATGAAATTTGTCTTGAAAATAATGAGTCACTTTCCCCCCTACCCATAGCACACAGCAACTTAGTCATCCACATGAGATCCTTTTCAAGATATCACTGCATCACTTTCCTTCTTAACAATGATGCCGGTTTCAATTTTACATTATATTTTGTGACTATGTAATAGCCGTCTTCCGTGTTGTATTGTAAGCACAAGTCAGGAAATTCATCTAGCTGGCTCGTCTTTCTATTCCTAGTACGTAACACAGTACCTGACATATAGTCAGTGATAATTAGGATATTTTGGATGAATTTAACCTCACTCAAATATTTTGGGAGTCTCTCCTCTAGAATTGTCTTTGGAGCCAGTTTCCCAGCAACGAAGAGAAAATGGGTTTCTCAGTTTGCTTTGAAGATCATGAAAGCATTGTCCCTTGGTCTGCCTGCTGTGTTCCTTTCTCCCTGTCCTTTCTCCTTGCTCCATGTAGCTCCTCTCAGTTGGCCTGCTTTCTGTCTCCTCTCAGAACAGTTGAAGCCACCACCGGAAGTTACTTGGCACAGCTGTGCTGATTCTGACCTGGACCCCAGAAGGGGACCTCTGGGCAGGCTGATGGCTGAGGATAAATAAGCTTTGGTGAAATGCTCATCACACAGGCTGCATTTATCTGGGGTTGCCTACCTGCTGTCATTGCTGGAAAAGCTTTAAGTGGATACAATCAGCTGAGAACTGTAAATATGCATTGCTGAAAGTTTAGGAATCAAGTTTTAAGTGAGTTAAATATAACTGAGATGGTTTAAAGTGAGTTGATGTTAATGGTAATTATGCTAGTGGAAGCAAGCTACATTTACAAAGAACTGTAACTGTCTGTTTTATGTATTTCTGTAATGTTTTAGTTTCTTTTTTACACCAGGGTTATTATTTACTTTCATGACTGAAAAAATGTATACAACAAATATTTTAAGTATCATAAGGGAAATGGTTTACCCTGTCAAGAATTGTCAATTAAAAAATGTCAAGAATATAGTGTAGAATGAATGAATTTATAATAACATAGATACTGATACTTAAAATGATTGAGCTAATATAATCAGCTAGAATTCCTTTCTTTCGAAAGTAATACATAAAATTATACAGTTCAGAGAGGACTCAGAGCCAGGATGCTTTCAGATATTACTGCTTAACGGCTGTATAACTCTGTGAAAGTTACTGAAGTTTATATGCCTCAGTTTCCTCATCTGTAAAACAAAGATAGTCATAGTGCTTTCCTCATAGAATGCAAAGGACACAAATGGGGCCTAACACACTGTAATGCTACGTCATTTTTGTTGTTGTTATTTTATATAATGACAATCTACATATACATTGTGAGAGATTTCAAAATGTTAATGCCTTATCTATCAGAGCTTGTGGCTCATATAAACAATTTATAGTTCAGAAAATAATGATATTTTGTGCTATATTTACAAAGTTTCTCCTTCCCTTCAATAACATTCACCTTTATTAAGCAGCACTTAAATGTATTTGTTTAATTGGTGTCTGCAAACACTGGGCAAATGGATGGTATAGGGGTTGGTCACATGCTCAGAGGAAAACATGATGATCTGGCGTGAAGGTGATGACAGTGGTGATGACAATGATGATGTTGGAGGTTGTGTGCCAGCTCTACTACTTGTGTACTACCTGTGTGACCTTGGGCAGATATTCAATCTCTCTGAATCCTCTTTCTCATCTCTGAGATCAAGATATTCTGTACTTCATCTAATAACCGTGAAATGATATATGTGAAAGTGCTTTATGAACTTTTTTGGATTAGATGTAGTGCTGTGGTTCCATCTCAGGAGCCACGTGCCACTCACTCACATTTCCCTATGCCCTTCACCCACGTTTCCTTCCCTTTTCCTCCGCTAGCCTTTTCCTCCCTCTCTGTATTCTCTTTGAAGTTGTTTGTTTATTTCAGCACTTAAGGTAAAGGCATGCAGTCATCCATTAGTGCAGTTTGTCCCCAGATTTCTTCCCCACTGGGCCTGTCACTAGTTTAAGGCATTAAAGGCCAGGGAGGAGAGAAACGGTTTAAAAATTCTTTGAAACACAGCTTAAAGCAAGACAACCTATCTGATTCTAACTGTGAAACAATCATGGCAAAGAGAGTAACTTCTTTATCTGCTTGAAGGAATAGTGTTCTCTTTAAGTGAAAGCAATATGCAAAAGCAGATCTCCTAGAGTGCCACACACCTGCAATGCTGGCTTTAGTTTCAGCAGTCAGTAAACATTTAGCCAACAGTAACACTGGTGCCAGGCAGGAAGATCTAAAAGATGAAACTGAGTCATTTGTGCCTTTCAGGATCCTATGTTCAGGTATAAAATTTAGAGAAACAAATGCATGTTTAGTAGGAAGATACGTTATTTGCACATCAACATATACATACACCCCAGTAATTATATAAATTTATTATGTTTGAAAAACAAACCAATGGGATCCTTTAGAAAGTCCTCTGAGTGCTGTAAACATTGTTTGACTTCTTAAAGTGCTGGTTTCTTTAGCATGCAGATACATGTTACAATAATTGAAGTTAAATGCAGAAGAATATTTAAAAATAGGAAATACAAACTTTGAAAACTTATGTAGTTTAAATCGGCGCAACTGAGTCATTAGGATTGCTCAGACTGTATTCCCCAAATAGCCCCCTTCACATGTTCTTAAAAAAAAAAGTTATATAAAATAATGGCCTTTCCTTTTTTAAGCCTCTAGCTGCACTGACTGTTCAAACATAAAGGCCCTGCATTTTTGAATAAGTCATCACAAATGAGACACGTATAGCTTAAGGTCACACACACTCGCCAAACGCTTTCAGAATTCTAAAATCCACAAAACACCTAGAAGCCAATGTCTCATCAGATGTTTCCAACTTAAAGGGCCTGTGAGGTTCATTCCATTGTAAAGCATGAGCCATATTACATGGATCACTAGTTCTGCTTTTTAGTTTATCACATGGACCGTATTTCTCTCTGCATCTTATGCATCAGCCTTAGTGACTGAAATGACCTGGGGCCCAAGAAAACTCACGATGTCACTTGTGACTTGTCCCGTGGTTTTGTGAGTTCCCTTTAAGACTATCTTCCTCTTTTCAGTGAATATTTTGGAAATGTTTCATTTAGTAAATTGAAAATCCTTGTCAGAATCAGTACAGATGAAAATCCAGGCTAAGAGGGGATAAAGAAATGCTTTCTGGTCAGGGAAACTGACTATATCAGAGGCTGTGTTCGTGAAATGAAGAAATGGTAGAAAACTTCCCTCAAATGATAATGGGAAGTGGGTCAAGTCCTACAGGTATTGGTTTAATTCACTGCTCAGTGAGAACTACAAACAGCTGGTTAAAGATTGAGCCCATCGACACTGTTAGAAAAGCAACTGCGGTTGGATTTTCTTTCCAGCTCAGCTGGGCTATTATCTTGAAAAATAAGGAGAACCATTAATGCAAAGTTTAGCTACCAAGAAACCCTCAGGAGGGAGGGAGGGAGGGAAGTAAGGAGCAAGGGAGGGAGAGGATGAGAGGGGGAGAGGGGGAGAGGGAGAGAGAGAGCGAGAGCAAGCAAGCACGCTCCATGGACCAAAATATAAAGGATAGAGTAAAAACAGTTGTTCCCTAAAATTTTAGCATCACTGAGCTTCTAGTGCCATGTTCTCTTTTCTCGGTGAGTGAATGACATGTTGCTATCATTGCCAGTGTTGCCTTTTTCTGGGTCTAGGAATCTAGTCTGGCTCCTCATGTTTTCTGCTTCTTGTCTCTTATTCTCTTTCAGTGTGTATCTGTTTTATTGCTTGTGAACATGTTCATCAGAGGAGAAAAGGAGATGGAGGTAAAAGTCAAAATCTGTCCATTGTTTTCCTTGTTAGTAGCACTTACAAATGTTTGAAGGGAAGGAGGTAATAACAGCTAAAATGAGACTTTTTAAATTATATCTGAATATTATTTGGCAAACTATTTCCCAATTAGCATGGATAATTGCAAATTAGTGTATCACTATTAAATAATACATTTAGGTTTAATATTTGAACACATTTGACTAAAATCTTATTGACGCCAGCTTTCTTATAACAAAGCTATTGACATTTGTTGTGGAGCCAAGCAGTGCTTGGAGGTGGGATGCCAAGCTATGAGTGCATATCAGGCAATGCTTGTTCACACATTGGACCAGTATTCCTTGCCATTCACTGAGAACAGCTTCCTTATATGAGATTGGCGGGTCCCAGCCATGGTTTTGTGACATCTGAGAGTACTTATTACTTCAAAGGATTATGCAATCCTGAAAATAGTTTCAAAAAAATTTAATTTAACCTTATTTTTGTAAATATGACCTATATCTTATAATACTCTCCCACTTCCTATTTGACAAGGAGAGAAAGAAGGCTGTCATGATGTGAACTCAATTTTATTTTTTCTTTCACAGAAACCATTTATTGAAGACTTACCATGTGCCCTGCATTACAAGTATGTGAGAGATACAGTAACAATCCTAGATACAATCCTAGGAGGAAGTTGGGAACCACAAATTGACAGATTGTTTTTCTGCATAATAGAAGTAAAGTAAATGGAAATAATATTGTATTTCTTATACCTGGGCCCACACTCTCTAACTTTTACTTGCTACAAATATTTCAGCATGACCCCTGAACAGCGCCAGTGGATAGTAAGCTAGACAATATCTAATTCCATTGGTTCCAATCAAATATAAATAAAAGTAGATATATGTCATACTTTTTCACAAAGATGAGGTGGTTAATTTATCATTAAAAGTGGCTTGGAGTTAGTACAGGTCCTGGTTCCTGGGAGAAATACCCTTAATGGCTTAAGATCCACCAAACAGAAACCATTCTATAATGCTGCTTGCCTTACCTTTGTTATTAGATTGCTCTCCAAATTAGTTAAAACTTTTAAGCCTATTTCCAAAGCCTATTTCCATAATTGATGCAATCCAATTATGACACAACTTGAATTTAAGTGCCAATTACATGTTTGGTATAAAAAGATGAGATTGGCTTTTAGCTATATATTTTTAAAAGATGAGTGTGTGATTTGTGCCTGGAAATCCAATACCTTGAATACCCAACTGGTTTTGATGACAGTCAGGGAAATACTTGCTATCCCATAATAGAGGTCTTCCCAGGGCAGCCTGGAGCAATAGAGCACAGATTCTGAATCTACGACTACTATTGTACCTGCTCAGACTTGCTGAAAGAAGAGCTACTCTTCACACTGACAAAATGAGGACTGAAGGGGTCTTCTGAGTTTCCTTGGAGACCCACAGGGTACTAGAACAACTCCTTCTCCCTTTCCACCATGTGTGGGTACTGCTATTGTACTGTTAGTCTGGGGGTGAGAAACCTAACCCTTTACCCCCAACTGCTAAATTTTTTCTTCTTCCTAAGTCCAGAGAGGACAAGAGGCAGCCCCAAAGCTTGGTTTTGTTTTGCCTGTACCTTGGGGATCCACACTCTTTCTAAGGCCCAAGTTTCTACAGAAAGAGGGACATGCTTCTGGTCTCACTCTAGAACTCAGATCTACACACGTAGACTCTGAATTGTTTCTCCAGTAGTGGCCATAGGCTATATCCATATTATTACTGTTTAAATGTGTCACCTGCAGTTCATGTGTTGGAAACCTAATTCCCAACTCAACAGTGTTGAGAGGCAGGACATTTAAGAGGTGATTAGGTCACGAGGGCTCCGCTCTCATGAATGGATGAATGCTGTTATCTTGGGAATGGGTTAGTCATCACGGGAATCGGTTCCTGATAAAATAATGAATTTGACCTGCATCTATCTTGCTCTCTCTCATGCTCTTTCACCATGTGAAGCCTTCCATCATGTTATGACTCAGTAAGAAGGCCCTTGCAAGATGCAGGTGCTTTGACCTTGAACTTCCCAGCCTCCAGAACTGTGAGAAATAAATTACTTTTCTTTATAAATTACTCAGTCTATGGTGTTCTATTACAGCAACACAGAATGGACTAAAGCACGTTCACGTATACATTTATTTACTTATTTTCCATGTGAACCATAGATTGCATTTACAAGATTGTTGGCTTAGGTTGAGACTTCAATCTTTTGCCAGTGAACAAAACAAAGCTACCTGGAATATGCTTTATAAGGATGAGTACAGGATTTGGAGCCATGCCAATATAAACTTGAGCTCACACTACCATTTTCCAGATCTGTGACCCTTGATAGATTTCTTAATTCAGATCTTGGTTTCTCCATAAGTAAAATGGACATACTACTACTCATATTATTATAAATTTATTTAGAGTACTTAACACAGCACCTAGCATATAGCAAGTGCTTAATAAATACCAGCTCTAATAAACAAATATGCCCAGAAAGTTAGAGGTGCCAAACTGTAATAAACACTCCATGTCTAGGGACATGATAAGAAAAAGAAAGACTCTAAGGTGGAGAAATACCATTTTTTGTGTGTTATTTCTAACTAAAATAGTATGAGGCAGCCTGGAGAGAGGGCAGAATGGGGAACTGTGGCTGATATGATTAGTTGAGAGTTAGGGGTAAGCAAGTTAAGCTCTTACACAGGGCCTGTCATATAAGGCTTATTCCTTTTTTGAAAATCTGGAAGTACACTAAGAATGTTTAAATGGATTGGGCTGGAATGTATGTGTGTACATGCATGCAGGTATGTGAAGCTAAAATGAATTGTCTAATATTCTGATTGCTTTATATATTTTAATACATCCAACTTTAAAGAAGAAGAACAACAACAAAAAGACCTCAACATTAACATCCTCAAAGAGAGGGAGCTGGGATACAAATCCACAAAGGTAGGGACTTGAGCTCACAGAAGCCCTGTGTTACGTGGCTTCTTGCCCCAGTCTTTTGCCTTAGTAACTTGGAAGCTTCCAAACTTTGTCAGCTGGGCCCTACTTACCCAGCAAAATGAATACCAAGCTGAGAATTTGGCCTGCACCTCAGTTATGCAAATTCAGAGGACACAAATGACCCATCCATGCCATGCAACGCTACCAGGGCCCTTGGTTGCTTTTGCTCTGGAGGCCAGTGACATCATCTGCTAGACATACTGCATAACATGGGAAGACCTCAAATACAAAGCAGGTTACAGACCTATTTTCTGCCTGGAAGATGCACAGGGGCCCCTCCTCCCTCGCTCATATTTTTATCAGCTGGTGGAAGCTGCATTCATTTTCTCCAAAGAAGAATAAAAGCTATTGAATCTCATCTCCTGTGTCTTTTATATGGAAATGACTGAGGTACTCTGCTTTCTTTGAAAAGTTTCTGGTTGCAGTATCTACGGTCTCTTCTCTTTCAATTACTGAACAGCCTATGTCTGACCTGCATTTTTTCTCAAAACCGAGCTCTGTTTGCCAGCTCCCATTTATGCACAAAATGCGCCAGTACTCCGATTTCAGTTGGGGAAGAAAAGGTAGATGGGCACAGCTATTCTTGAAACAAACATTTTTATTTCATTTTTAGCATGCACCTTGGTGCTACAGTGTTAGTAACAAGAAGTCTCACTGTGAAAATAGTGATCTTATGTGAAGGAAAATGTTATTAGTTGACCATGTTGCAGCTAAATTCCTTTGGTGAATTTTTGATTGAGAGAAGGCTCTGAAGTCAAACCCTGGCCCACTATGTACCAGTACATGACTTCAGGTGTGTAGGGGCAGAAAGGTATGGTGCCTTTTCTCACCCATCGTAAGGGTCCACAGCTGACACTTTTATAATAAAAGACTGGTTAGCAAGAGAAGAACATAACAGATTTATTTAATCAAAGTTTTATGTAACACAGGAGGCTTCAGAAATAAAGACCCAAAGACTCAGAGGAAAACTTATTTATTTTTATGTTTTGGTTTGATGAAGAATGGGCAGCAATGTAGAAATGTGATTGGACAAAAAGGTATGATCATAGCTGAAGGAGGAAACCCAGCAAGGCTTGTCTGTTCAGATTCTTCTGGGCCTCTGTATAACATTCCTCCCTCCCAGGTATGGGACAGGACCCCCATGGAAGAAGGGTCTTCAAAAGAGAAGAGATAAGGGAGAGAGTGACCTTTCTAGGTTTTATGGCTTGCTTTGGGGGAGAGAGGTTCTAGTTTCTGTGATGCGCCATGTGGAAGAGGAATTCTGGATTCTGTGACTCACATCAGGGGAGAAAAAGAAGTGGGTGATAGAAGGGCAAGAGAAACTGCTTCTGAGGTCCTTCTAATGTCCTTCAGTTCAAAGTACTCCGCATGCCAAGGTGCCATGCTTTGGGATATTGTTTGCTGAGTCCCAACAGGTGAGATTCAACTATTAAGTTCCAGTTTCCCCATTTGTGAAATGGAGTCTTAATGTAAAATGGAGTCTTAATGTAAAATGAAAGAGTGTTCTTCATGCATAAAATTCAAGTGAGGATTTAACGAGATCCTCCATGTACATGATTTAACATGATTTCGGGCATACGTAGGTACTTGAGAGACTTTTACTATTGTGATTAATCTTTTGAGAAAAATTACAAAAAAAATTATGGCTATATCTCTTTCTTAATTATATCTACTATAGGTGCTTTGGGAGGCTTAGTTTGTTTCCCTCTTCAGACATCTCTTTTGCTGATAAGGTGTTCTGACTCCAAATTATAGCCCCATTCATTATTGAAAATGTGGTTTCTCTGTGGGCTCTGTACCATAATTGCTAAAAAGGACCCTTGATGACTGTAATAACATGATGAGTTAAATTTTCTGATTATCAGGAAAGAATTTCTTTTGTGCATAGCCATGTAGCTTAAAACTTTTCTGAGATACATCAGTTTCTTTTTATTTTTTAACATGTATGGTTTACCTAAATGGTTGCAGAGAACACAAGTTTGAGTCACACAGACTTTAATTTAAATCCTGTGCCCACAATTTACCAGTCATGTGACTTCAGGTGGGCAGCTGCTCTGATCCTTAGTCTCTTTACAAAATAGGAAATAAAAATCAATTACCCAGTTTTCAAATTGAACCTTTAGGAGATTTTTAGTATTCTGTAGTACCTAATTTTGAACATCAGCCCTCACTGCAAAATATTAAGAAATAAACTTAGAAGGTTTTGGAGATTATATGCATGCCTGAAATTTTTGCATTTCAAAATAACTGTTGTCTTTGCAGGTATTTTTCATAGTAATTCCCAGAAGCCAGAGGTTTTTATTATAAAATGAGAATGACAGAGAAAAGAGTGGAATGGCTGAATTCAGTGGTGGTATATATGTAACTTTTTAAGAAATTGCCAAACTTTTCCAAGTGACTGTTCAATTTGCATTACCGCACTGATATAATTTGGCATCTTTTAATTGTATAGATCCACTTTTTATTGCCATCACCAAAATTCTGTATCTTAAGCTTTGTTCTGCATTTTGCAATTGTTCTAAGAGTCTGTTTCTCAGACACACACACACAGGCAAGCAATACCTCTTGAGTATGTCTGCCCTTGATTGTTTTAGAGTCAGGCTGAGCAGCAGGGAAATCAACAATGTATTGGATTTAGCCAATGACTATAGCTGACTATTTTTGCTTATGTGATTAGCTTTCATTTCAAAGTCAGCCTTAGAGCAGATAACAAAATCTCTTTCTGGACAAGCAAACAAAACTGCCAATAAATCTGCATGAAAGTGGAAGATAACCTGAAGCAACTTGGTCTTAAGTGACCCTTACAGAATACCAGAGAAGGAGCTATCTTTTCAAGGTGAAAAAAACCCAAAACAACAAAAGGATCATCCCTTTCTTCAAAGAGAAAATACATATTAAAAATACACTTCACCATTTTAGAAATGCCTGCATAACTTTGATTGTCAGCTCCTCAGGAAAAAAGCCTTGTTTGTAGGCTCTTCAGGGAGACAGGAAAAAAGAATGCCGTACTGGCAAGCAATCTGTCCGAAACATTACTCAGAGAATGCGACCCTTATGTTTTGAGAAATGCTTGTTGGTTTAGATAATAATAATAAATATACTAGTTTTACCCATAGTTCTTCATATTACTGCTGCCCCTTATGATAAGAAGGCTTTTAGCTGGAGAAAAAAAGTTAAACAGGAAGATACAAATCAAACATCTGCAAATATATAAGAACATTTTCGAAGCTTTCTTTCTTTTAAATCAATCTGCAAGGTAGATTTGTTACAACATAGAGAACCATAGGGAAATAATAGAGAAGGAAAAAATTTTTTTAAAGGATTAGCAAAACCGATATTCTCATTTTCTCACTTCACCCTTAGCCTGATCTTTATCCCTAGTTATGTTGAAAAGGATGATTGTTTTGTATCACTTTTAAAAGCCACAATTTTCCCTAAGCCAACAGTAATATATGCTAATAAAAATTACTTTGTTAATAAGGGGATTTAGAATTATCAAAAATTTTCTGTTCTTATCCAGAAACAAAAAGATGCCTAGTTTTTTTTTATTTAGCATCTTTTAAAAAGTGGTTTATTATAGAAACAATATGTAATGATGCAGTGGTACAATTGCATGAGATCTGTCCACAATATAAACTACCTTTAAAAATGTCCTTGTTGTATATTCTGGGGATGGTGGCTAATTATTCCTCTCACCTGTTGTAGGCCATTTGCTCTTCATCAGCAGGGATAATAGAATGCCTATCAGTTGAACATGTGATTTGGGTTGTCTATGAGTGGGATAAGTTTGACCTGACTTGGTGTATTAGTCCATTCTCAAGCTGTTAATAAAGACATACCTGAGACTGGGTAATTAATAAAGGAAAGATTTAATTGACTCACAGGTCAGCATGGCTGGGGAAGCATACGCGTCCTTCTTCACATGGCAGCAGCAAGGAAAAGTGCCCAGCAACAGGGGGAAAAGCCCCTTATAAAACTATCAGATCTTGTGAGAACTCACTCACTCTCACAAGAAGAGCATGAGGGTCAACAGCTCCATGATTAAATTATCAATGCCTCCCACGGAGTCCCTTCTATGACTTGTGGTGATTATGGGAACTACAATTCAAGATGAGATTTGTGTGGGGACAGAGTCAAACCATATCATTCTGCCCCTGGCCCCTCCCAAATCTCATGTCCTCACATTTCAAAACACAATTGTGCCTTTCCAACAGCCCCCTAAGGTTTTTTTTTTTTTTTTTTTTTTGGTGGCAGGGTGTCCCTCTGTTGCCCAAGCTGGAGTGCAGTGGTGTGATGTTGGCTCATTGCAACCTTCACCTTCCGGGTTCAAATGATTCTCCTGCCTCAGTCTCTGGGAGTCGCACACCAACACACCTGGCTAATTTTTATATTTTTGGTGGAGATGAGGTTTCACCATGTTGACCAGGCTGGTCTCAAATTTCTGACCTCACATGGTCCTCCTGCCTCGGTCTCCCAGGCTGGGATTACAAGTGTGAGCCATCATGCCCAGCCCCAAAGTCTTAACTCATTCCAGCATTAACTCATAAGTCCAAGTCCAAAGTCTCATCTGAGACAATGCAAGTTCCTTCCTCCTATGAGCCGGAAACATCAAAAGCAAATTAGTTAATTCCTACATACAATGGGGGTACGAGGATTGTGTAAATACACCTGTTCCAAATGGGAGAAATTGGGCTACAGGTCCCATGCAAGTCTGAATTTCAATAGGGCAGTCATTAAATGCTAAAGTTCCCAAATGACCTCCTTTGACTCCACGTCTCACGTCCAGGGTGCACTGATGCACAAGGTGGGCTCCCATGGTCTTGGATAGCTCTGCTCTTGTGGTTTTGCAGGGTGCAGACCCCCTCCTGGCTGGTCCTCAGCTTTTGTGATGAGTTCTTTGATTACGAATTTAATCTTTTTCCTTGTTATAGGTCTATTCATATTTTTTATTTCTTCTTGAGTGAGTTTCAGTAGTTCATGTCTTTCTGGAAATACTTTTAATTAGGTTATTTAAATTTAGGGCATATGGTTAATACATTTTTTTATTTAGACACAATTTTTAATAAAGAGATCAATTTATAAAATGAAGCAAAACTGTAACAAAGTGTATGTTAATGTACCTGTGGTGTCATCTTCAAATAAATACTATCTTGGGTAGACAGAAATAAAAATGTAAGTTATCATAGTTGATCTTTTCTTCAAGGATCATGAGGTTATCAGAAACCCACTAACATATTCATATCATCAGGTTTTGATGAATAACTTGAATGTCATCTATGGCCTGGAAATCTAGACATAAAATATAACCAAGCCTTATGCAAACCGGAAAGGAGAGTTGCAACATCAGAACTAGGTAAATTCACTGGCTCAAGTGAAAAGGTGAGTGATTATATGATAGCATGTTAAAGTGGAAATTCTACGAAGACAGGTAGAGATTTATTAAAGGATACAAAATTATAGCTGGACAGGAGGAACAAGTCCCATACCATCATAGTGTTCTATACAATTATAGGATGTATATAGTTCCATACCATCTAGTGTTCCATACCATCATAGGATGAATATAGTTAATAATATATATCAGGAGGACCTGCTCCCGATGTTTAACGTGGATTCTTTTCTATTTCCTAAGTGCCTCGGCTGGGTTGAGAAATAAAGGGAAAGAGCACAAGAGAGAGAAATTTAAAGCTGGGTGTCCGGGGGAGACATCACATGTGGGCAGGATCCATGATGTTCCCAGAGCCGTAAAACCAGTAAGTTTTTATTAGCGATTTTGAAAGGGGGAGGGAGTGCACAAATAGGGTGTGGGTCACAGAGATCACATACTTCACAAGGTAATATCACAAAGCAAATGGAGGCAGGGTGAGATCACAGGACCACCCACGAGGTGAGGTGAAATTAAAATTGCTAATGAAGTTTCAGCACGCATTGTCATTGATAACATCTTGTCAGGAAACAGGGTTTGAGAGCAGATAACCTGTCTGACCAAAATTTATTAGGTGGGAATTTTCCTCATCCTAATAAGCCTGGGAGCGCTATAGGAGACCAGGGCTTCTTTCATCCCTTTGGCTTTGACCATAAAAGACAGCAGGCTTTGAGAGGGTGGTTCATAGGCCTACCCTCAGGGCGCATTCTCTTTCTCAGGGATGTTCTTTGCTGAGAAAAAGAATTCAG
>NC_045443.1:60295039-60465525 GCF_002776525.5 Piliocolobus tephrosceles
AAAAAAAAAAAATATGCCCAGATTTCATGTTCAAACACACATGCTCTACAAACAATTTGTGCAGTTGATACAATCACAGGGTCCTGAGGTGACATTCATCCTCCTCAGCTAAAAAGAAGATGAGGGAATTAAGAGATTAAAGTAAAGACAGGCATAGGAAATCACAAGGATATTCATTGGGGAAGTGATAAGTGTCCATGAAATCTTCACAATTTATGTTCAGAGATTACAGTAAAGACAGGTGTAAGAAATCATAAAAGTATTAATTTGGGGAACTAATAAATGTCCATGAAATCTTCACAATTTATGTTCTTCTGCCACGGCTTCAGCTGGTCCCTCCATTCGGGGTCCCTGACTTCCCACAACAAATACATAGTTCCAAATAGCTAGAAGGATATTGAATGTTCCCAACATAAAAAAATGACAAATGTTTGAGATGATAGATATGCTAATTACTCCGATCTGATCACTATACATTATATGTATCAAAACATCACTATGTACCCCACATATATATACAATTATTATATGTAAATTTTAAAAAGAAAAAACCACAGAAAAAAGGAAATTACAAAACCCAGTACTTATAAAGGGGTAAGAAATCAGAATTTTTGAAAAGTGTTTCTTAGAGCATTGCTGTGTGCTTTTTCCCCTCCTTTCCTTCCCTCAAAGGGTAGAGGTAGGTGGTGTCTGATCTTTTTCCTAAGCCTAGGAAAGGGAGTTTCAACAGGATTACCTGAGAGAGCAGATGGAGGACACTCAGCACTGGAGTCTGACTCCTGCAGGAGCCGAATGAGAGGAGTTTGTTTTGGGCTTAGGCTGCATGCCTCAGATTTGCCACAACAAAGATGTGCAAGTGTCTCCTGAGGATCAGACATAGACCATATACACAAGATCGGCAGTGTGAAGTTGAATCGGGCTCCGTTCAGCAGGGCCCTCAGAATGGGAGATAGGGATGCAGCAGATGGAGGCTAAAGATGAACCACAGGGTTCTTATGGGCCATGAAAGGAAAAATGGTGTCATTCTGTTGAGAGATGCATTCATCAGAATTAGGGGAACTTTCAGGAAGAGATGTCTAGCAACAGGTTCTTTAAAGGGCCTGCAAAAGTAATTCAACCATATGTCAGTCTCCCAGAGAGGGACAGACCAACTTTTGACAGTGTTAGGTGAGAATATTCTTTTCCTTTACCTCTCCATCTTCCCACTGCCCATTCCCCTAAGGCTTTAGGACCTGGAGAATAGCCAATAGAAGAAAGTAGCCAATGAATAAAAGAGGACATAGAACTGGTAAAAAGGCCACTGCTATTTCTTTCCCTAGGCAGAAGCTCTTTCCCAGGGAAAAATGTGTCAAGAACTATGAAGGGTCTGAGATTGTACCCTGTTTGTAAGTTGGCCTTCTATAGTTTCATGGATATTGGTAGGAAACAAGATTCCCAAGCCAGAGACAAAGGACAGTTTATTACTCACAGCAATAGTAGAGATCAGAGTATTAGCATTTTTATGCTGGTTTCCTGAACCTTAATTTCCACTGGGCAATGCAAAGAGGGCCACATTACACCTGTACATGCAGTGGATTGTGCAATGGGAGAGGAACTCTATGTTTAGGGAAACCAAATGTTTTTTCATGGGTAATAAACATGCCTACCCTTTTCTCCAGAGGGAGACAATATCTTTATTATACTGGACAGTAAGCAGTCTGCTCTTTATTCCTGAGGGAGACACTATCTTTGTCTTCTAAGGCTGTTCACTACACGCATATCCGTGAAAAGATGTTACAGAATCAAGGAAAGTCAGTGCTCTCCAGCGAAATATGCAGAAACATGGGGGACCCCTGATACCCCTGATGAACTGTCCCCTTCATAGGAAGCGGCAATAACTTTGAATGAAGTTGAAAGCTTTGTACATGAGACTGGACCTTCTTTTTTTTTTTTTTTTTTTTTTTCCCTGAGGCGGAGTCTCGCTCTGTCACCCAGCCTGGAGTGCAGTGGCCAGATCTCAGCCCTCTGCAAGCTCCGCCTCCCGGGTTCACGCCATTCTCCTGCCTCAGCCTACCGAGTAGCTGGGACTACAGGCGCTCGCCACCTCGCCCGGCTAGTTTTTTGTATTGTTTTTAGTAGAAACGGGGTTTCACCGTGTTAGCCAGGATGGTCTTGATCTCCTGACCTCGTGATCCGCCCGTCTCGGCCTCCCAAAGTGCTGGGATTACAGGCTTGAGCCACCGCGCCCGGCCGAGACTGGACCTTCTAAGTAGCAAGATTTGAGACTCTTCTTTGCCATTTAAATTGAGCATAGGATGTTCCGTTAAATGAAAATGATCAGGAAAGAAATTTCAAACAGAGGCAGGGGAAGAACTTTCCTACCTTGAATAAAATGTAAGAAGAGAGTGGAGAGAAAAAAAAAAAAAAAAACCCTAAATGGCTTTTGAATGAATTCCTAACAATTGTGTTTGATTAGCATACCCATATCAGGTTTTGATGAATAATCCTAAAGTCAACTATGACCTGAAAATTGAGACATAAAGTAGAGCCGAGCCTTACGCAAACTGGAAGGGAGAATTGCAAAGTTAGAACTGAGCAACAACGATATGATTCCCCCTCTGGATAATTTGATCCAAATGGCAAACATACCCTTGCTATATAGTATAGCAATTTAACATCTAGGTATTTACCCAAGAAAAGTGGAAGCATGTATTCATATAAAGACTTGTACACAAATGCTCACAGCAGCTTTATTCACAATAGCCAGAAAGTAGAAACATCCCAAATATTCATCAACAGGTGAGTTATGGTATATTCATATAATAGAATACTACTTGGCAATAAAAAGAAACAAATTACTAATATGCACAATGTTATAGATAAATCTCATAAACGTTATGTTAGGTAAAAAAGCTAGACACAAAAGAGGACTTTATCTATTTACATGAAATTGCTGGAAAGATCAATCTATAGTGACTGAAAGCAAATCAGTAGTTGCCTGGAGTGGGGATGAGGGGTGGGAATTGAATGGAAAGGGCATAAGGGATAATGGGCATGTTTTATATTTTGGGGTAATAGACATGTTTTATATTTTGACTCTGGGCTTGTTGTATGAATGTATATACTTGTGAGACTCCACTGAACTGTAGACTGAAAATGATTGCATTTTATGTAAATTATACTACACTAAACTTGATATTTTTAAAACATGAGAAACTATACATCCACTCAAATGCCTAAAACAAAAGACCAACAACATCAAGTGTCTCTGAGGATGTAATGTGTGACAGTTATTAATGTGGAGGATACATTGCCAGTGGGAGTGTAAAACATGGCTGACTAATTGAGAAAACTGTTGTCAGTTTCTTATAAAGTTAAATATACACCTATGCTATGACCTAGGAATTCCACCTCTAAATATATTCTCAAGAGAAATAAATACATATGTCCACACAAAGACTTGCACATCAATGTGCATAGTAGCTTTAAGCATAATAGCAATAAACTGAAACAACCCAAATGTTATTCAAAATGTGAATAAACAAATTATGGTATATCCATGCAATGGAATACTACTCAGTAATACAAATGGACAAATTGATCAATGTAGCAACACAGGTGAATTGCCACATGAAACAAAAAAAAAGGTTTACACGGAAACAAAATACATACAATTTCACTTATATGAAGTTCAAGAACAAGTACCACTAAAACTATAGTGCTGAAAATCAGAACAATAGTAACCTTTGTTGTGGGGATTCATTAGAAGACTCACAAGGGAAGCTTCTGGGGTGATGGTAATATTCTATATCTTAATAGGGATGTATAAACTTGTCCAAAGACATCTAATTGTGTATTTAAGATCTGTCCATTTCATAGTAAGTACAATATAACTTAATTTATAAAGAAAAAACAGCTCAGCTGTGAACCTTTCTATTTTTTCTAGTTTCTTCTATAATTTCAATCTTGAGGAAGCTCATAAAACTATACCTTAACAAAAGAAAAGGTACATGTTCTTGGTTGGGAAGATAGCAACATAGGAATATCACCTTTCCTACAAACAATATTAAATTTAATACATTTTCAATGAAAATGTCAACAAGGAGTTTTGTTGTGGCTATTTGACTTTGATTTTGAAATTTGATAAAATGTATTCAAACTTTAGAAGGAAAATGTAAAAAGAAAACCAGTAAGGGGGACTTTGAGAAATATTAAAACATACCATCAAAACAATATGACACTAGCATAGAAACTGACAAACAGATCGGTGACACCAATTTGAATATATTTCCCATCCTCCCTGTCACTGAGTGGCCACGCATCTGAGCTCTGGCTTATGAAACAAGCACAGAAACATTGTATACCACCTTCAGCTTTGTCCCATAAAAGTCTTACATACCTGATTCTCCATGTACTTTTCCACTTCTGGCTAACTAGTTGGAATGGTAATGACTACCAGGGCCATCCTAGAAGCATTGTATTGAAGATGGAGAGCCCACAGATGAAAGAAATCAGGTCCCCAAACCACTGTTTGGAAGAAGCAAGCCAGAAGACCTTCCCGCCCAGAAATACCTACACTAGTTTAGCAAATAATCTTTTATTATGTTAGGCCATTGAGATTGGAGGGACTTATATGTAACAGTGATTATTGATAAAGATCCAAATTTGAAGAAATAAGAGTATAAAATTATTTCAGCTAGGTAACTGTCTAACCATTAAGAACAAATAAAATTAGGATATTTGTCATAAATAGTAATGAGTTGCAGATAGATTAAAGTGTTGTTTTTTAAGAAATAAAATCTTGGTAAAGCTGTTTGTGAATACATATATGAACAAGCAGTTACCTTTTAATCAAGATTAAAAACTCTGAAGTTATTAGATTGGTGCAAGAGTAATTGCAGTGTTTGCCATTAAAAGTAATTACTGTTGCATCAACCTATATTTTATTTAAAATATAATATAGCCATTTAAATATAGCCATTTAAAATATTAATATAAACATATTTAAAGCTACAGTGTTACAAAGCATGATATTTTGGAGACCAAGTCATAAAAGGCCTGGCAGTCTCCTCTCCTCTCTCTCTGAGATCACTCGCTCTGGGAGAAGTTAGCTGCCATATGGTGAGCAGCCCTACAGAGAGACCCAAGTGGTAAGGAACTAAAGCCTTCTACCTATAGTTAGTGGTATACATGCATACGAGCAAGTAAGCATTCTTCTAAGAGCTTGTCATATATTAGTTCATTCAATTCTCATAACTCTTTGAGGTAGGTTATATGATCTTCATTTTACAGATGAAGAAACTGAGTCACAGAAAATTTACAAAATTTTTTCAAAGTCACACAGGTTATAAGTGATGGTACTGGGATGAGAAGAATATTGCCTCTTATGTCCATGCTCTTAATTAGACACATTAGTAGGTTATTAACATGAGTTGGAGATAGGGGTAGAAGCCTGGAGATCTGAAAGACTGGTCGAACAAAGAAAACAGCATTATAACATCATCACAGTTATGTGCTCGTAAAATTATTATATACATATAAAGCCATTTGTAATAAGAAAGTGACATTCTACAAGTGAATATATATGAAATGTTTTAATTGGCTTAGCTTATACAAAGCATAAATTGTCTTAGTTATAATGAACTCACTATAGTTTCTATTTTTATTCATATTTTACTCATTCAACAAGTATTTAGTCAGCACCTACTATATGTCAAGGACAAATAGTGTGCATATTTGTATTACATGCTGAAGAAAACAGCAGGAAGGCATAGCTTCTCAACTCAAGGCACTGTCAGTAGAAGATCGAAATCAGCAAATTTGTCATATAATTAAATTATGTGACCCTCCTCACACCTGTAATTCCAACAGGACAGACATAATTAGTTTTCAAGTAGCACTTAAAAATAATAATTAAGTGTATGCTGATATCTGCAAATCAACTATGCCAACCAACCACTTATGCTAACCAAACAACTATGCTAACCATTCTCAATTCCTCCTAGCCAACTATTTCATGTTCTAGGCTAAAATAATATAGATGTACCTAGCATTACCCCATAGGCTCAAGTGATCATAAAACCTGAACCAAAAAGGAATAAAAATGAGAAGTAAATAATATTTGATTTGTAGGCCTTTTTATTTCAAAAATTCAGTGTATAATCAAGGCTTTGGACATAGCAAAAGAAAGGCATATGTATCTTTTGATCTAGGATTTGTTAGAGTAGTTTAGATTTATATGCTGGTACTGAGTCCATAAATGCATAAATCCCTGCTGATTCCATCTGGATGAGACCTTTGGCAGTGTCATCTGTCAGCGTTCACACAGAGATTGGCTGGGCTTCTTTTCAGAACCAGTCTTCAAATTACTTTATATATTGAGGCCTATTATACTAACAAAGTATTTGCCAAATCAGTGTCACAGAATACTAAATGCTGATTTTGCAAAACTCCTCTCAATTAGAATCCCTGTGTGGAAGCCAGGCTACACCAAGCAAGGAAGCATTTGATTATTAGAAACTCACTGGAACAAACTGTGCCTATATTATTCATTCCTATTTCATAAACTACCTTAAAATTAGGGATGGAATAATGTGTGTTTTTTGTTTTTTGTTTTTTTTTTTTTTCCTGTGAAAGTACATTAAGGCAAAATAAGGTCATTAAGTGCCTCACTGCAGAACAGGCATAAAAGAAACAGGAGAGAGACTGCAGCCCACTGAGCAGGGCATTTTCTCTCCTCCATTTTATGTGAAATAACCCTGGAGAATTTTGTACAAGAGCCAACCAAAGAAGGAAGACATAGACCCTTCCTCTGAAACAGCACTTCACGCAGTAACTGGCTTGTAATTCTCAGTTTTCATGAATGAATGAATTAATGGCTCTCCAACTGCATCTTCTACCACTCACTCTCTTTCTCCTTATGATTCTGCCACATGGTTTCTTCCTGCTTTTCTTGTTCCTAACTCAGGGCCTTTGCACTTGCAGAACTCCCCACCAGGAATCTGTCTCCAATTTTCCTCCAGGTCTCTACTCTTATTTCCCTTTTGAAAGATCCTTTCCTGATCACCCTAACCAAAGGAACTTCACACCCCGACTCACCATCTTTCCTTTACCTTGTTCTGTTTCCCTTAGCAGCAGGCATCATTCTCTGATATTCTCTTTGTCATTTATTTTTTACTTGTTAATTGCCCGATTCCCTTTCTGCAGAAGGACAGCTTGGTGAGGGCAGAAGAGCCTTGGCTGGTTGAGTCACTGCTATATTCCTAGTGTTTAGAGCTACGCCTGGCAAATATTAGGCACTCAACTAATATTTGTTGAATGAACAAATGAGAGACAGAAAAAGCTAGAGACAGAATGCCAATGCAGAAAGACTGTAAATGTCCATTCTAGCTTAAGTTCTTAAGTTGGATACTCCCAATGGAGTTTCATTAACATCCACAGAAATATCTAGTATACTTTCAAAAATCTTCCTTTCCAGCAGATTATTTCATGACCGAATCGTGCTGGGTCTTTCTACTTAATTCACAACATTGCGAGGCCAACAGTGGCTTTTGGCTCCAGTGCATGATCTTTAATTTCCTGTCCAATCTCTGTCAAGGTTTAAAAACCAAAAGATGAGAGAGCCACTCATCAAATTAATAGTGCCAGTTTTATTTCCCTGATGTCTCTAGTGCATTCATGCTGGGGACAAGCCACTTAGGCATCTCATTACTTTAATTTCCTCTTCTTTCAACTGTGGGATTAACTAATATGGCTATTAAGAGGATTTATGAGATGATGTTTTTATAATGCTGAAGGTGCTATATAAATTTTTTAAAAACATAATTAAAATGCTATTTCCTTCTCGTCTCTCTCTCTTTCTTTTTCTGTTTCCAACGCAGAGCCCAGGGTTTCATCTCCTTCCACCCACAAATTACAGAAAATCACTGCCGTTGTGTAATTGCAGTTTAAACAGGCTTTGGAGGTGTATGTCTGTTTTGTAAAACACAGCTTTTCCCGCTTCTGGCACCAAATCTGATGACTATGATGAGATGTTGATAAACATGATCATGATAATGGCTCTGATAGCTTTATTCCTGAAGATGTCATTATCTGTGGGAACCATCAGACACCTAGGCCATACCTTAGTCATGGAAGCTGAGTGGATTCTAACCATTAAAGCTGCAATTATACAAACATTCCTGATGACTTTGCCCTCCTCATTATTTTTATCATTTGGGGAATCATCCAAGTCTTACATAAAAATATTTTTAACTCTGTCTGCCGAAGCACGCCTCTATGGATCTTACACTTAATGATCTCTGCTGCCTTTGCATCATGTTGCTTACTTATCAGGACAAGAAAAGTTATGTGCCAAAGAGTTTACTGTTTGCTAAAAATTCTGATAATCTTTGTGTTACCACTCAGAGTAGCTACATGCAGGCAAGGCATCCACTTTCTACAAGTGGGATTGTCAACAAAAATGCGAAGATAACATTTGCTGCCAGTGAGCTGTGGGAAGGCTGATAGGTACCCTGAGTGCTGGAGTCTGAACTTTCTTGGACACATTATAGAGAAGCAGTAAGCTTATCACCAACCTCCTGCAGGACAAGGGTGGAGTTGTCTGTCTGCTGCTGTATCCTAGAACCCGATATACAGAGTGCTGAACATCCGCTCTAGTTCCCCAGCACGTACACCTCTGAATCTTAGCTTCTCGAACACATCAAGCACCTTCCTGATTCAGGGGCTTCAAATATGTTTATTCTGTCTGCCTAGAACTCTATTCTCCCCAGTTTTTGAAAATGTAATTTCTGCTTATTGTTCTGGCGTATATACAACTTCCTCAGGGGAAGCCTCTCTGATCACCCAAACTAGATCAATGTATTAGTAAGTCTTGACCGCAAACAACAGAATACTCAAAGCTATCTTTAACACTGAGGACTTACGTTTCATCACCTAACAAGAAGTCCATACACAGACAGCTCTGGATTGACTCAGAGGTTCAAAGTTACATTAGAGCCCTGGGTCTGCTTTCTGCCATTTTCATGGCTTTCTTTCATAATCACAAGAAGGCTACCACTGCTCCAGGCATCAGGTCCTCATGTAACAAAGCTAAAGTAGAAAAGGGAAGGATTTTCTCTTCATGTTTCTTTATCAGGGAGGAAAATCTTTTCCAAAAGTGTCCCTGTATCCAGCAGACTTACACTCAAATAACACTGGACAGGATTTAGCCACATGCCCATACTCCATACCTGCTGGGAAAGTCAGGATCTGGCAGTTTTAGTCTCTAAATAAGGTAAATTTTGTTGGCAAGGGAGAAGAGCTGTTGAGTAGGCAATCAGCAACACCGAGCAAAAGAGGTTCTTTCATTTATGTGTTCTCATAGCATCCTGTACTTTCCTTTTGTACCTTTTATAGCAATGGTTCTTACGTAATTATCTGTGCTCAAATGTAAACTCCATGAGGACAGAGTCTGTGTCCTACTTGTTCATCACTGTCCTCATTTCCCAACACAATGCCTGGCCCCATGTCCACCTACATAATTCACGGGACCCACACAAAACAACAATGAAGAGCTCCTTGCTTCAAAAAGCAGGAAAGTATATTACAATATAAAGTGGTTCCTTTCCACATTCTCTCTCTTGACCTACTATGGTGCATTTGCTACTTAATATTGTCCTAAGAAAAGTTTAAACTGTAAACTTTTAGCATAAGTTTTTGTCATGTATCTCTATGTTATATATTGCCAGATCTAAATGTAAATATAAGTGCATTTAACTTGTGTGGAATCCTCAAAATTATGGTTTGGATTTTGTAGCTCACACTTACATGTGTATATTCTTAACAGAATAGTACAAATGCTGCACAAAACCAACTCAACTGTTTTAGTTCATTTATATATATATATATTCAGTCTATCAATGCTATCCAATGAGTATGGAATGATTGAAAGGAAAAGAAACTCTCCCTTTCCATATCATTATTTGTGGTGCAACAAAACCAAGAAAGAATATTGATAGGGTTCCTTGATTGTCTACTTCTTAGAATACCAATGCCTCCTTTTTGTGTTTGAAGCAAATTCTGGATTAAATGGAAAGTGCTGTCCCTTGGGGCCATCAGCACCGCCACATACTCCGTCCTAGACATAACACACTTACCTTGTACTCATTTTGAGTCTCACAGAATTCCTACATACCATGGATGTACTGGAATTTGAATACTCATGGGCATCACAAATTGCCGAGACCAGCTCGGTAGGGGAGACCCTAACCAAGGGGCACTAGAGGAATTAAAGACACACACACAAAAATATAGAGGTGTGAAGTGGGAAATCAGGAGTCTCACAGCCTTCAGAGCTGAGAGCCCCAATGGAGATTTACCCACATATTTATTAACAGCAAACCAGTCATTAGCATTGTTTCTATAGATATTAAATTAACTAAAAGTATCCCTTATGGGAAATGAAGGGATGGGCCGAATTAAAGGAATAGGTTGGGCTAGTTAACTGCTGCAGGAACATGCTCTTAAGGCATAAATCGCTCATGCTATTGTTTGTGGCTTAAGAATGCCTTTAAGTGATTTTCCGCCCTGGGCAGGCCAGGTATTCCTTGCCCTCATTCCTGTAAACCCACAACCTTCCAGCTTGGGCGTTAGGCCATTATGGACATGTCACAGTGCTGCAGAGATTTTATTTGTGGCCAATCTTGGGGCCAGTTTATGGCTGGATTTTGGGGGGCTTGCTCCCAACAACAAATGCTATAGGAAAATGAAGAAGCAAGAAACGAGGTAGACACACATGTTGTGTATGTCCCCTCTGCTCAGTCATATGCTCCGTTGTCCCATCAGACTTCACTTATACAACATATGTTCAACCACAAAATTATAAGAAATTCAAGATGGTGACAACACCATGTTAAACCACCACAAGGTCCTTCTGAGCTTGGGACCCTCTATGACTACACACATTGCACGTCCATGAGGCTGGACTTGTTTGACCTATCCCTACATGCTCAATAGTATTTGATGGGTGAATAAGTGAATGAATGAATACATCTCTTTGCTGTGTTTTCTAATGAATTTCACATGTTTCTGACATGTCCTCTGAATGAACTGCTCAGGTTCTTAAATTCTTTTCCTAATCATTGCACAAAGTTCAGGTGGAAGGCATACTAGGCTCTTGGTAGTTCAGGAATGAAGGAAGGGTAAAATGCTGAAAGAATGGGCCAGAGAGGAGTCCTCTGGTCCTTAAAGATGGAGTCAATAGTCCATGATATAGGGTCCAAAGGATGATGTGAAACTTGAAGTATTAGATAGGGTTCCCCAGAAAAACAGAACCAACAGGTATATTTATAATAGGAGATTTATTATGGGTGTTAACTCATGCAACTTTGGAAGTTGGAAAGTCCTACAATCTGCCATCTGGAGGCTAGAGAACCAGGAAAACCAGAGACGTAATTCAGTCTGAGTCTGAAGTCGTGGAAACTAGGGAAGCCAATGGTATAACTCTAAGTTGAGAAGACCTGAGAACTGGGGAAACAGAGAGAAGTTGGGGAGACCATTGGTGTAACTGCCAGAGCCTGAACACCCCTGACCCAGGAGCTCCAATGTCCAAGAGCAGGAGAAGATAGATATTTCAGTTCAAGAAAAGTCAGTGAATTCATCCTGCTCCTGTCTTTTTGTTCTATCTTGAGCCTGCAATGAATGGCATGATACTCACATTGGTGAAGCTGATCTTCTTTACTCAGTCCACCAATTCAAATGCTAATGTCTTCTGGAAGCACACTCACAGACACATCCAACAATAATGTTTTACCAGCTATCTGGACATCCCTTAGCCCAGCCACGTTGACACATAAATTAATCATCACACTTGGGTTGGGCCATCTGGGCCTCAATGTCTGTAGGGGTTTAATTTCAGCTCAATAGGAGAGCTGAAGCAGGGCCAATCAACTGCACAACTAGTGCCAACTGTGTCAACCATAGTGTGAATGATGCTCCTGGTGTTGTGAAGCAGTGGCCTGGTCTGGGCACGGTGGTTCTCTGTTATCAGAACCACAGAATTAACAGAGAACAAGAAAAGATCTATACAAGACTGGACTCCAGCCAAGTGGGCTAATGTTTTAAGTAGAACTCCACTCCATACAGAAACTGCCATCTTAAACTTCACATTGTTATCAAAATCCAAGTATAAAAGCCTGGATTCATTGCACAGTTATAATTTAGTAAGAACACAGGTAATCCATACAAAGTTACATACAAATAAAAAAATAGTAAGTATGGGAGTTATAAACATTTCATACAGAGAGATTTTATCTGCCCAACAAGAGTATAAAATTCTCAAGAGCAAGAAATATTTGGTTCTGGCTTCTTAGACAGAGTCAGCTAAATTTTCATACTGGTTTATTTATGCAGCTTTAAGCAAGCCATTAAGCCTCACTGAGCCTTTCTTCTTATCTATAAAATGAGAACAATAACACCTACCTCACAGGATTAATGTGATTGCTAACTGTAAACCACCTAGCACAGTGTCTGCCATATGATAATTCTCAAAAAAAAAAAGGGACATAGTCATTATTATTGTTTTAGTCTTCATATTCTTTAAGACACTTGTTGGCCTGACCACTTAAAAGCCTCATATTATGAAATCCTTAGAGAAAGTCCAGGCCAGAATATTTAATTTAATATCAAAAGGAAACACTAACGGCTATTATTCTGTTCAAAAACTTCCAACTGTACCATATTTTTGCAAAATTAATTCCTTGCCTCAACATTCAAACCATATAGAATATTGCCCCAATAATCCTCATATTCTTACCTCCTCCTAGTCCCTGTCCCAGTCAGTCTTGACTATCTTCTCCTCTCCCATGTATTACTCATGTCTTCCTGCCTTTGGTCATGCTACCAAGATGTTTGAACTTTCCTATTCACCACTCCCCAAGTGCTTCATGAAATTGGTCTTCATCCTCTAGACCTGCCTGTAATCTCTACTTCTATAGTGACTCACTTTTGCCTTCCCTATTTGATCCAGACGACTAACATACATGTTCATTTTTTAAAATAAATAAATTGGATTTGTGTCTTTTCCTAAGGTTTGAATTAGATACTTCCCTAACTCTCTGCTTATGAAAATATTATTTCTTTTCAAACTGTCTACAATTCTGCATTCATTACTTTCAGAAGTACTAGAACCTTTTACTCTTTCTGCTTTGTGTAAAAAAACTACTTCAGACTGGACGTCTGCGTCGCCCCTGAAGTACAATACTCACAATGTATTCTTTGGCTTCAACATGTTTGAGAATTAACAAACTTTCCACATTCGAAAAGGAGGAATTTCTTTCCATAAAAATATTAATCCACTAAGAGGGATCATGTGGTGTTTTAAATTGCTAAGTATTTCTACAAAAGTTATACTTCACTATGTTTTCCAAATACCGAACTTTATTTCACACAGTCATCAGTGTACAAACGTAATCCTAATCTCCTATTTTTTTTTTTTTTTTAAAAAACAACCTACCTTGACTATAAACTTATTGGAAGAGTTATTTCTAGTTAAGATCTCTACCTCCATATACCTAACCTACTCCAAATATGCTTCAATCCACACCATACCTAAAAAGATTGTTCTGCTATGATCTTCATGCTGCTAAATCTATAGGTCACTTCTTTCTCATCTTTCAGCAAGAATCAACACAATTGTCTGCTCCATCTTTCTTGAAATGTCTCCCTTTTTTGGCTTTCATGACATCAGATTTTTTTTGGTTCTCTTTTTACCTCACTGAGCTGATAATTCCTCTTCTCCTAAAGTCTAAATGTTGGAGTGAACTGGGGCTATGTCCAAAACCCACTTAGATCTCATCTACATGACTATAAGAGACAAATCAAATCTTGGTTGTGAAATTTAAGTCCTTGAACCTGTACATCCAATGGCCAATTTGACATCTTAAATTAGATGTTGCAGAAATAACATGGTCAAAAAAACTCCTGACTCACAGCTCTCCCTGGTCTTATTTTCCACCAGCCTTTCCATCCCAGCAAAAGGTACCACCATCCACCTAATTCCTCAAACCAAAAATGTATAACTTAACTTAAACCTTTATCTACTTTACTCCCCATCTCCACTCCATCTATTGGTCCTATTCTCTCTATCACCTATAATTGTTCATTTCTCCACTTGTCCTTTTCACCACGTCCCTAGTATAAGCCACCATCCCTTCGCACCTGCTCTTGTATCAACATCTCCCCGACGGGGATTCCTTCTTCCTGTCTTGTACCTTGCTCTCCTACAGAATATTCTTCACAATATTTTCTTTTAAAAATGTGTGATCTTTTAAAATGTACGTCAGTGTGATCTTATAAAAATGTATCTAAGATTGAGTCACCCCCAATTCTTATCCTACCTGAAAACCTCTAGGTGGCTTTTAATCACATTTAAAATAAAACCTGAACTCTTACAATAGTTGGCAAAATCCTTCAAAATTCAGCCCTGCTTATGTCTCTGATCTTCTCTCTTACCACTCTTCCCTTGCCCACTCCACTCCAGCCACAGAATTAGTCTTCAAACACACTGAGATTATTCCAACTCAAAGGCCTTTGCACTAGCATTTTCCTCTGCTGAAATATTCTTCCAATTGTTCTTTGTATAATGGTATACTGCTTCTCATTTAACTCTTAACTCGAGTTTATCTCCTCCTAGAGACCCTTGGTGACCCCTCAATCTACAGGAGCTCCTGCTCACTAATATCTTAATACCATCACCCTAATAGTTATCATATCCAACACTTCTTTCTTTTCCTTCCTACATTCTTTCCTTTCTTTCTCTTTCTCTACCCAATGTTTATACTCTTGCTCAAATCCTGTCTCAGAATGTGCTATGGATGTGCTATGGTTTGAATATGTCCCTCAAAGTTCATGTGTTAGAAACTTCATCCTCAACACAGTGTTGAGAGGTGGGTCCTCCAAGAGGTGATTAGGTCATGAGGGCTCTGCCCTCGTGAATGGGTTAAGGCTGATGGGTTTCTGACAAAAGGGTGAGTTTGACTCCATTTCTCTCATATGCATGTGCTTGCTTGCTTTTCTGCTTCCTGCTATGGCATGATGCAGCAAGAAGGCCCTCATCACATGTGGACTCCTCAACCTTGGATCTCGACTTCAGAATTAAATCTCTGTTCATGATGAATTACTCAGTCTCAGGTCAATAGCAGCACAAAATAGACTAAGACAGAAAGTTCTGTGTGAGCAAGTGTCCTTGTATGTTTTGATCACTACTACATATATGGCCCATAAACTGTCCCTGACAATAGAAGGTCAGTATTACTATGTTTATGATCCTATGCGCTTACACACACACCCCCCTTACTGGACTATCAGGGTATCCAGGACTTGTGATTCTGCTATTATGGTGCAGGAACAGACAAGTAAAGATAAGAATTCAGAACTCAGGCCTGTAGTTACCAGCCTGATGGGCAGTGGCTCTGAGCCATGTCAAGTTTATGAAGAATCCAGCAAGGGAAAGGAATACATGATCACAATCTTCAGGAATGTAATGGAATGATTTTTCTTCCCCCTCCAAACAGCCCTAGGGGCTGCCCTCCAAAGAAAGCAGGAAATCATGATACTAGGGACATTCCACTCTCTGGGTGGTGAGGCAAGTGTCTGAATCTGCCTTTCACCCACTCACCCCCACCTGAGGCCTAGGTTATTTCTATATTAAAGTCAGCAGCTCTGACCATTACCAACCTGCTTTGCATTCTTCATTCTCCTCATGATTGTTTTTTCAACAAAACTTCAATAAAGTAGTATAGAAGAAAAGGAATGTATTCCCAGTCAAGCAATGACTGGAAATAATTCAGAAATACCAAGAGACAAGCAGGCAGCCAATTTCAGAAAACACAAAACCAGGAAAAATGATGAAGAAAAATATATCCACTTGAATGCAGATTTAAAAAAAGAACTCTTCAAACCCCATTAAACCTTAGATCTTTACAAATGTTCCCTTAGACTTGACCAGTATTTGAGGACATCAATCAAATCTCCTCTTTAGCTCCTGAAGCAGAGAAACACATCACTTCTCTTAAAAGACGCTTTCTGGGTATGGATTGATACCTTTCAGAAAATATACGGGTAAGGCTCAGATCTGCTCTTTGATTTTCACTCACTCAAGGGAAATTTTCTGAAATGTTTTATTTATATGGGGAGCATTTACCAAATGCTCCCATGGGGTGGGAGACTAGTTTTAAAAAATATTAAATACTTGGAAAGTGATTAAGGCAAGGTTGCTAGTTTCCCAGTCTTTTTTTTTTTTAAGGCAGAGTCTCACTCTGTCGCCTAGACTGGAGTACAGTGCTGTGATCACAACTCACTGCATCCTTGACCTCCCACCACAGCCTTCGGAGTAGCTAAGACCACAGGTGCACACCACCACTCCTGAGTAATTTTTGTATTTCGCCATGCTGCCTAGGCTGGTCTCAAACTCCTGCGCTCAAGTGATCCACCCGTCTAGGCCTCCCAAAGTGCTGGGATTGCAGGCGTGAGCCACTATGCCCAGCCTCTGTTTTTTTTTTTTTTTTTTTTTTTGAGAAGGAGTCTCGCTCTGTTGCCCAGGCTGGAGTGCAGTGGTGCGATCGCGGCTCACTGCAACCTCCGCCTCCTGAGTTTAACCAATTCTCCTGCCTCAGCCTCCTGAGTAGCTGGGACTACAGGCGCCCACCGTCACGCCCAGCTAATTCTTCCTGTGTTTTAGCAGAGATGGGGTTTCACTCCAATATTTTTAAGCTGATAAATAGTAAATAAGAGAAACTGATTAATACATAAAATTTTACTTCCTATAGTTTCCTTTTTACAAAATGCAAATGCTCTGACATTTTACCTGTATATTTTCCCATAAATTAATTTACTTAAAATATGCTTCTAGAAAAAGGCAGTATTTTACCAAAATGAGGAATAAAACAACATAGTATATTTATGAATATACTTGTACATTTTCATCCTCTATAATTTGAGTCATTAAAATAAGCACTGTAAATATAAGAAATGATATTCAATTGTTTAATAAAATACACAAAGGGATCTCGATATATGGTATTGAACAGCTACTTTGACAAAATTGAGATTTTTTCGGTATCTGTTCATTGTGTTTCATGGATATTCCTCTTCCACTATTTACTTACATTTATATATTTTATAAGTAATATTACTTATATTACTTATATTTCTATCACCTCTAATTGATAATTGTATATATTCTGAAAAATAAGACCGACTGTTTAAGTACTAATATTAAGTTATTATTTTGTTCAGAATCCTCAATATTCAAAATGTTATTTAGCATATTTACATCCACCAAGTGGAAGAAATGAATATTTGATTTGGATAGTCTTTTATTTATTTTGCTTGTTTGCTTTTTCTCTTATGACAGATGGTTTTAACACAGAGGGAATAAAAACAGGATTCTTGTTTATCAAGGGATCGTCTGTTCCTGGTGTGTAGTCCTCACCTATAAAGCACAATTCAATGTTGGCAGCACAACAGCTTGTTATTGTAAAAATACGAGTTCTGATGTGGTCTCCTGACACCATGTACAACTACACTTTGAGCTGCACTGGGTCATATTTTTAGTCACCATGTCAAGACCCACTCATGTGTGCCCTATTGAGTCATCTCACCAGGTGGATAGCCAACAGTGTTAAGAGTAGATACCAGAAAGCAAAGCTCACTCCTAAAATACCTGACAAGTATTTTTTCAAAATTATTTAGCTTATGTGTTTATCATTTCCCAACACCAGTCAATTGCCTTACTTCTCTTTGAGTCAAAGCCAAAGGAACATATTCAAAGATTCGCCCACAAGAGCAATGATAACATAATGATCAAGCCCAAAGTTAGAAAGGAAAATCAAGACTGGGCATGGTGGCTCACGCCCATAATCCCAGCACTTTGGGAAGCCGAGGCGAGTGGGTCACCTGAGGTCAGGAGTTTGAGACCAGTCTGGCCAACATGGCAAAACCCCATCTTTACTAAAAATACAAAAATTAGCCGGGTGTGGTGGCGGGTGCCTGTAATCCCAACTACCCAGGAAGCTGAGGCATGAGAATTGCTTAAACCTGGGAGGTGGAGGTTGCAGTGAGCCAAGATTGTGCCACTGCACTCCAGCCTGGGTGACAGAGTAAGACAAGTGGTTTTTGTAGTTTTTAAATAAAATTTTAATTTTGGAATGTTTTAGATTTTCAGAAAAGTTACAAAGATAGCCTAGAGAGGTTTTGTGTAACCTATCTCCAGTTTCCTCTATTGTTAACATCCTTCATTAATATGGCACATTTGTCACAACTAACAAACCAGTATTACTACATTGCTATTAAGTCTATATTTTATTCAGATTTCTTTTGTTTTATCCTAATGCCCTTTTTCTTTTTTAAGATCCTATCTGGGATATCACACTGACGTTACGTTGTTGTGTCTCCTTAAACTCCTCTGTTTTTTTTTTTTTTTTGAGATGGAATTTCATTCTTATTGCCCAGGCTGGAGTGCAATGGCATGAAATTGACTCATTGCAACCTCCGTCTCCTGGGTTCAAGCTCTTCTCCTGCCTCAGCCTGCCAAGTATCTGGGATTACAGGCATCCACCACCACACCCAGCATTTTTTTTTTTTTTTTTTTTTTTTGTATTTTTGGTAGAGACAGGGTTTCAGCATGTTGGCCACGTTGGTCTTGAGCTCCTGACCTCAGGTGATCCGCCCATCTTGGGCCCTCAAAGTGCTGGGGTTACAAGCATGAGCCACTGAGCTTGGCCATTAAACTCCTCTTGACAGTGACGTTTTCTCAAACTTTCCTTGTTTTTGATGGCCTTGACAGTTTGAGGAGTACTGGTCAGGTATTTTGGAGACTGTTCTTCCATTTGAATTTGTCTTAAGTTTTTCTCATGATTGAACATGGTTTATGGGTTTGGGGGGAGAAAGACCATAGAGTTAAAGTGCCACTTTTATCACATCATCCCGTCATCATGACTTGCCTCTGTAGATGTCAACCTTGATGCACTGGTTGAGGTAATGTTTTACAGATTTCTCCACTGTAGTTACTTTTTTCCCTCCTTTACACAATTGGCTTTGGAAGGAAGTTACCACGTGCAGGCCATACTTAAGGAGGAAGGAGTTGTGCTCTACATCTTTGAGAAAGGGATATCAGCAAGTTATGTGGCATTCTTTTGCACCAGAGATTTGTTTTTCTCATATTTATTCTATATTCAATTATTTATTCATATGATTATGGACTCATGGATATGTATAGTAGGCTTTGGGTTATAACTTAATACAATGGTATCCATTTTGTTGTCAAATTATTCCATCTGGGCCTTTAGAAACTCTTCCTGTTGGCTCCTGTGTCCTTTTGACATGTAATCCTTGTTTTGTTTTTTGAGCAATTCCTTAATTTCTGGTGCTACAAGATGCTCCATATTCATACTTTATACTTCTTGTCCTAGCCCTAGAATCAGCCATTTATCCAAGGGAGAGCTGGTTCCTTTTATGGAGAATTATAACAGAATGTTTTATATTTTAAATCAGACCTAAACCTTGATTTTTTCTAACTAACTTTGGGCAGAGAAATTCCATTTGATTTTCATGGCTTATTAAGACTCACAAAACTTTGGGCCAAATGCCAATGGTTTAGACCTAGCTAAAACCATAAAGTAAGGTCAAGCGTGTGTTCAGCCCCCATATTCCTCTTCTCCCAATATGGTGCCTCAGTCCTCCCCACATCTTGTCTTTAAAGTCCTTTTCCTAAGAAATCTCTAATTCCACTTACATAATCAAGACTCTCTCCCAAGCATAACGTTCTGCCCCCTTTCTCATTCCTACTCACACAAAAGCCCTGAGACTCTGTCTACCTTCCCATCTGCTATCCCTCAGAGCACTGGAAGCCCTTATGTATATGTCCAAGAAACACACTGCACACCTAAGTTTAGGCAGTGAGGCTGATAAGGAGAAAAAATGATTTGAGAGTCAAGGAATCTTAAAACATAATGTACAGTAGGCTGGGCATGGTGGCTCATGCCTGTAATCTCAGCACTTTGGGAGGCCGAGGCGGGCGGTTCACGAGGTCGAGAGATTGAGACCATCCTGGCTAACACGGTGAAACCCCATCTCTACTAAAAATACAAAAAATTAGCCAGGCGTGGTGGTGTGCACCTGTAGTCCCAGCTACTCGTGAGGCTGAGGCAGGAGAATGGCGTGAACCCAGGAGGCAGAGCTTGCAGTGAGCTGAGATCGCACCACTGTACTCCAGCCTGGGTGACAGAGTGAGACTTGATCTCAAAACAAACAAACAAACAAACAAGCAAACAAACAAAACCATAATGTACAGTAGTCACTTTCTATCCACTGGGTCAGTCCTGGCTTATGGTGAGGGTATCCCTCAGTGCCCCATCACCTTGAGAATTCAGAACTAGTTTTCAGGGAAAGAAGGTATTCCCAGGTTTCACATACAGTTCTGGAATTTATACCATTCTGATTAAGTGTTTGTACCATTAACAGTGTCAGCAACCATTTATTTATTTACTAAGTACCAGCCACTGAACTGGGTGCCGTACTGGAACAAATTATGAACTTCCCCAAATTCTCTTTGCCCAGCTTTCTTCCTGGGTATTTGGTTGCTCACTCAAAAAAGGGCCCAGCCTCATCTCTTGACACAGCCAGGTGTCAATCTCCCCTGAGGTAAGGCTGATTTCTGATATAGCTGTGGCAGCCTCAGTGGCAAGACCCAACCTCATCAGATCCATGGAAGTGCTGGTTTCTCACACCACTTTCAGTTTCAGAAGGTTCATGAGAGGATATGGGACTGGTGACACAACTAAAAGTGCACAGGAGTTCATGTGGATTGAAGATTTACTTATGAGAGGCAGAAAACCACAGAGAGCCAGTAGATAAATCCCTCTTCCTCCCTTCCCTTGATGAACAGTTCTGCCCACCTGCAGGTGCCCTGTACAACCAGCTGTTTTCTCTTGAAGCTATGGCAACATTGATCACAAACCATCTATATTTTCTTTCCCTCCTTCTTTTCCCCATTTATCCTTTTTCTTTACTTTCTCTGTCCTGGGATTATATCCTCCAATAAAGTGTTAGTATATAAGCTTGTCGCGGCTCTAATTCATAGGGAATCTGGGCTAAGTACCCTGTATATTATTCTTTCTCACTGTCATGTCCACTCTGGAAAGATAATATGATTATCTTCACCCTACAATGAGGAAACAGCCTCAGAGAGGTGTGCTTGCCCAAATTCACACAACTCACAAGCAAAGAGTTGGAATGTGAATCTAGGTCTTTTTGACTCTAAAGACTCTACTCCTAACCACCACAGTATATACCATGTGTTTTGGAAACAGGCTTTTACCCTTGTAAAGTGTTCACAGAAGGCTGGTACCCAAGGAGTTAAGTGGCCTTATAGTAGATAAAATTTCTAAGCACTTACAATGTACCAGGAATTCTTTAAAAACCTCTGTATTAACTCACTGAATCTTCACACTAATCTTATGAAGAAACTATTATTATACGTGCTTTACATATGAGGCACAGAGAAGTTTTATAACTTGCCAAGGGTCTTTCAGCTACTGTGTGGCGTGACCATGGCTGGGCTTAGTCAGACAGTCTGCGGAGGTCATGCTCTCATGTGCTTCTCCAGAAAGAGTGAAGGGAATCATCATGGCACAAGAACAGCAACCCACCAGCAGCACCGTCGTTTGTATCTCTGGGCATTCCAGGGAGTAAGACAAATAGCACTGACACAGTGCCCTGTACATCAGCCCCTGGGTGGATTAGTACAAGCTGCACCTGGAAGTAAATGTCTCTGGTGTGTCTGCCATAAACAAAAGAAGGTTTAGGGTAAAAGAGGAATTTTGGAAGAAGAGGCATTATATTTTTTTAAATGGTGGAGGTAAATTCATGGTACACATAAGCTTGGCTTGTGTAAGTCATTTGAAGACAGTAAACTGTGCTAAAAGGAACTACAGAATAACAGGATAAACATGTAAGAGCAGCATTAAGGGTGAACTGTGGAGAGTTATCTAACTGTGGGGGATTCTGAACTTCAACTTGATTTTTAAAAATAATTACAGGGAAATGCTTCTATAAGGGAAGTTAGGGAATCTGAAAGATTCTACATGAGAAAGTCTGCAGTTATACAGGGTCATAGACTGTACAGCTGGAAGAGACCATGGAACTGTCTTATAGAAGTCTGTATAGACAGTAAGTAGTTAAGGGTTCATGCTTTGGAATGGAGTCAGAGAGCCTGCATTTGATTCATGATCCCACAATTTTAGCTTTATGAACCTGCCCAAACAATTCATCTCCCTCAGTCTTTTATTCTTTTTCTATATACATGATTTAATTATAGCTATTACATAGGTATAGGGTGACTTGACAGTTAATTAAGCTAATGTATATGATGTGCTTAACAATGTCTACCATAAAGTAGTCCATAAATGTTAACTATTATTATCTAGCCATCAGTGAAGTACATGAGGCCTGTAGAGGTCATGTGATTTCTCCAAACAACTGGTTAAAATTCAGGACCTTGACTCTGGCTTTCTATTTCTAGACTGTGGGATATACAAAGATCTGTTTAAACAAAGTCCCTAAACCTAAGGAGCTAGAGAATGAGTATGGTATACAAGAAAGAGTAAAGACTTTTGTGATAAAAACTAGGTTAAAACTCTGGACTTGTTCCCTGTTGCTATCTTATCTGGGCCAGGTATTTGGATTTTTTGTAGTTTCAGCTTCTTCCTTGATAAAATCTATTTATGATGTTACTGTATATCTCATGTACCTATTTAACAATAAATTCCAGGGGCTTTATGTAGTAAGGTATAAAGCATAGGATGAAAGAGAAAGGAGAAGCAATATATTATCAGTATCTTGCAGGTATCAATAGGATGAAAGAGAAAGGAGAAGCAACAAATTACCAGTATCTTGCAGGTTTCAATAGGATCAAAGAGAAAGGGGAAGCAATAAATTATCAGTATCTTGCAGGTATCAGTGAGACATTCATTATTCCATCATTATTCTTGTATTGATCTACGCTGGCAGGGCCTTCCTAAATAATGCATATGGCCTGGTTCAACTCATCCATTGTGGGCCAGTCATGCCCAAGGTCATTGCAGTTGGAAAGAAACTAAATTGCTGATGTCTTCTAAGACCTTTGGGATATTATTAAAGACAGAAAATTTAAAATTAAAGTATTTTTTTAATTATGAAAAACTTTACACATATGCCAAAATAGAGAGCCTTGAATTCATCGTTCAGACACAACAATCACAAATTTTTGTTTCACCTGTACTCCCACTGTACTAGATTAAATCCCGGGTCATATATAATAACACTGAATTTTAGTGGTGTTCAGAAAACAGAGTTGATATGGTTTGGCTGTGTCTCCACCCAAATCTCACCTTGAATTATAATAATCCCCACATATCAAGGATGGGGCCAGGTGGAAGATAATTGAATCATGGGGTAGTTTCCCCCATACTGTTCTCGTGGTAGTGAATAAGTCTCATGAGATCTGATGGTTTTATAAATGGGAGTTCCCCTGTACAAACTTTTTTGCCTGCCACCATGTAAGACGTGACTTTGCTTCTCCTTTGCCTTCCACCATGATTGTGAGGCCTCCCTAGCCATGTGCCACCATGATTGTGAGGCCTCCCTAGTCATGTGAAACTGTGAGTAAATTAAACCTCTTTCCTTTATAAACTACCCAGTCTCGGGTATGTCTTTATTAGCAGTGTGAGAATAGACTAACACAAGGGTTCAGGTGCAGCATTCCATACCTTCCTCCTGGTACCAGACCAGGGAGTTTCCCCAGTTGTACAACCCAAGGGATGGTAATGGTTACATTGTTGATCACCTCTGAGAAGCTCCTTCTTCTCTGGTCCCTTCAGAACCAAAGTCTACCTCTCCTTCAGTGCTGTAATTGAGGTTTTCATGACTCTGAGGCACAGTAATTTTTCTGAAACTCTCTAAGATCCATGTCTACTTCCGTATGTACCCAAAGCATTCACTCTCTCCAACTCAAACCTGAGAACTGGAATATAGGTTTCCTCTCTTGGATAGCCATCTAGGTCACTGCTCTCCCTGCTTCTCTCCTGGCCTTCCTTCTTCCCCCTTTCCCTTTTAGAGAGTCGGTGAGTGGAAAGAGGGGTTGTTAATGAAGGGAAGATCTGCTCTATTTCATGAAGCCTGTCCCAAATATCCTATCAATCCTGGAGTTCACAGAATTTCCAGTCTATCAGAAGAGTCCCCTCAGCTATGTTCTACTTTTGGATCTATCATATCTTTCCCCTGTGGCAACGAGTTCAGGACCTGGTATCTCTGCAAATGGAGTGGAAAATACAAGGAGAAGGGAAAAAATTAATACTTCAAAAATGTTGTCCTGTCGAAGATGGGTTTAAAATTCTGTGACAGAAAGAAAGCCAGCGTAGCAATGTTCAGAGCCCTGCAAGATACAGGTGGTAATACAGGGGCCTGTAGTCTGAAGCAGATAGACCTAGATTGTAATGCTTTTTTACAATTCAAGGTATTTTGTGTCACTCCCTTAGTTTCCTCATATGTATAATGGGGATGCTAACACCTACTTAAATGTGTGATTTTTTTTTTAATGGTTTTATTTTACCTGCAAATAATGAACAGATGTTCTACTCATAAATTCTACTTTCCAAAAACAATTAGAAGTTTTTTAAAAGAAAACCACACAATACATTTTAAAAGGCACTGGGATTCCTCTGCTTCTCAGTCATTGCTAGGCTAGAAAAATAAAGCCTATTCCACCAGGAATCACAAGTTAGAACTGAGTATTCTCCAAAGTGGAAATTATAGGGTATAGTGCCATTCCAGGCAGAGATTATTCAGTTCTCATTTACAACTTCCACAATTACCTATCAGAATGGCTAAACCAGGTAACCAGGTCAAAACAGTCCAGTATAATTAGGCCCCATCAAACGATGCCATTATGCTGTTCTAAGATGCTAATAAACCAAAACAGGAAATACTGAAGTCAAAATAAAAGATATTCAACTCTGTCATACAAATTGTTTGTTCCTTGTTGTATCCCCCGATTCTATAACATTAATAAATGAAATATTTTGCTGCAAATATTTTATTTTATATCTCACTAGCCATGAATTTTTGTCATTAGTTACTGTATAAATGCTGCCTTGTGACATTATCCAAATGGCATGACCATTTTACACCCACAATTCACTTCTATAGTTATAAACAGAATTTTCATGATTTACATAACTACATCTATCAGTGAAGATTTAACATTGAGATGCAATCTAACATTTATAATAACTGATGTTTTATAGACAGTAATGTAAGAAATATATATTTTAATCACTTTTCATCTAAGTGACCTTACGTAAAAAAATAAACCAATAATTTAGCAGTTCCAAATCTCCAAAGGACATTTTCAAGTGTACATATAGAAATAGTTATAGTGAGATTTTTAAGAAGCATCTTCCATGTCCACATCCTGTTGTAATGGCTGTACCATTTTCTCTTCTAGCTGCTTTCTTTGCCTGCCAGAGGGGCTCCGATGAGATGGATGTTTTGCTTGACTTCTTTAATATATCCTGAACTTTCTGTAGCTCTATTTTTCTTCAATCTGTTCATTGTAAAGTTAGCTTGGCGTTTCTGTTTGATCTCTTCAACTCTCTTCATTGCATCAATAGTTTTATTCCATAGCTCTCACTGGTATTTGATAGGTTCCTTTCTATATTTTTCATATTTAAATGAATTATCTACTGTAAGCTTTTCACCAGCTGCTTTCTGGAATGCTTTAATCCACATGACCTTGCAAGAATTGCGCTTCTTTTTAAAATTTTAATGACATTTAGATTTATAAAATCTGAACACCTTGCAATCCTTGTAGATGAACATCATGCCGTGGTCGGGGTGGGTCGGCCCCAAATAGAAATAACACCTCTCCATACACATGTTGAACCCATGTGGATCCCCACTGACCAAACACCAAGCTTGAGAGGTGGTAAATGTGTGATTTTTTAGGAGACAAAATGATGTGCTAATCTTAGTGCTTGTTACAGTGCTTGTTACACCTAAATAACATTAGGTATTATTACTATTGCTATCACTACTGGTGCTTTGAAAATGAGAATGAGTTCTCACTAATGTCATAAGGGAATATTTCTTAGTTTCAGAAAGTGGGCTCAAATTGGGTCTTGAAGGGTGTGTACATCTTCTGTAGGTAAGTATGGGGGCATATGGCAGCGAGAGCATTCTGTGTTAAAAAAAAATATGTTCCACAGGGACAATAACCAAATGTCTTTCTTTTATCACACAAAGCTATCAGCTACTAAAAATATCAACTAAAGAAAGAATGAGTTTTTTTTCATATAACTAGATCCCCCACTTGTTACAAACAAAATACATGGTTTCCAGAAAATATTTAGAAAACTTAGACAAACTTAGGCAAATTAAATGAAGAAAATTCAAACTACTGAAAATGTCATCTCCAAGATATAACTGTTATTAAAATTTAAAACATTTTAATTGTGGCAAAACATACATAAAATTTACCACCTTAACCATTTTAAGGGTGCAGTTTAGCAGCGTTAAGTACATTTGTATTGTTCTGCACAGTCTCTAAAAATCCTTTTCATCTTGCAAAATCGAAACTCTGTACCCATTGAACAACTGTCCACCCTGCAGTCCCTCCAGCCCCTGGCAATCACCATTCTACTTCCTGTATCTGTGATTTTGATGATTCTAGGTACTTCGTATAAGTGGCCTCATATGGTATTTGTGTTTTTGTGACTGGCATATTTCACTTATAATTGATTTCTTACTAGTTTTGTTACCTGTTTGTGTATAGAAATGTTTAGATCTGCCATTGTTTATTTAATCATTTCCCCACAGTGGGACAGTTAGGGGCTTACATTAAAAAATATTATAAATAACCGTGCAACTATTATCCTTATTGTAAATCTTTAGGTCCCTTCATTGTCAGCTCTTTGGGATAAGTTTCCAGACATCCATTTGCTGGGTTATCGGGTATGCCCACTTAGTCTCTTGATAAATACTGCCACCTTTTCCTTAAGAAATGTAGTAGCAATCTTGATTCCTACCAGTGTTGTGAGTGCTGATTTCCATGTCTCTTTTACTTTTCTTTTTTTACCACTTAAATTGGAACTATTTTTGATCCTTCATCAGTCATTGCTTAAAGCCCGGTGAAGTGCAGGCTTCACAAGGGATATACCATACACCTACTATAGCCCAAAAGGCTAAGAAATCAAACTGAGAACTTCAAGCTTCAAGAAGTTCAGGGCAGTTAACTTAATCCTGCTTAACCATGAAATCCTAGGTTCCTGGCTTAGGATTCTCTCAGTCTTTGAACGTACAGAAAATCCTGTTACTTAGTGGCCTAAGGATATTGCTTACACGGACTGAATCTACCCTGTCATTGTTCCTCAAATTAATTCCTAGCAATACTGTTGTTAGAAAAACTCGGCAAAGAATTTAATTCAAGTTAAAATGCCAACATGAGAGAAAATCACATCTAACCCAATATATCATAGCAACCAAAAAGAACCAGTCTACAAGTAACTTTCTCAAAGTTTGATCTGGGAAGGTACTTCATTAAGAAAGGCAGTATATATGCACACTAATAACCTATGGGTAGATTTTTTTTTTTTTTTTTTTTTTACTGTGTCGTGATACAATAATATATCCAAACACACATACAGACGCTGAATTTTCTTGGTTAAATGTCAAGTGCAAATTTACCACATAAGGAGGGTTTGCTCATTATAGCATTTCCTAAATAATCAGTTTTAGAGATTTAGCAAGTAATAAGAAATTAGTAAGCTTGAGGAGCAACAAAAACATGGCATCTGGAGATTAGACTGAATGGAGCACATTGCTGAGCAAGCTTAATAATGTAGAAGATACTGTAAGTGTCCAAAAAACTTTTGTTAGAGGGAAATATCAACTAACATCTAATTTACACTTGTTTTATAATGCCCACACATGGGCACAAGCACATTAAAAAGAAAAGACATCAGGAAAACATTGGAACAGTATTGGTCAAGATACCATTTCCTTTCCAATCTGTACCATGAGTTTCTGTAAGGGTAGGCATGAATTAAGTTTTGAGGTTTGATAGTTCTGAGCAGTGATTCGGTCTTGTCATAACTGGTGATTTCATTCCCTTTGGCTTGTGTGTGTCTGTAAAACCTTATTTATGAAATTCCACTTGACTTTTCTCTTATCTTCCTCTTTTTATTGTTTATCACGTGAAGACAGATTCACTGGTGTCAGCACCCCTGACTTATAGTGAAAGCTGAATGTAGGCATATCCTGGCTTGGGGCATGATGGTGAGAGCAGGGGTGACTGGAGATGGGAGAAGAAACTCTGAGCACGTATTCTCAACTAGGACAATCTTGCCCCCAGTGGGGCAAAACTTGGTTGATGAAACTGGGAGGCAAAAATACCTTATTCTTTGTGCATAGGCACAGATATACAGCATATCTATTGCATTAAAATATTATGAGAGTGATGATTAGTAAAAAATGTCTAAAAGGCTGATGGGAGGTGGAGGCCGTAATGAAGAAAGGTTAAGAGGTAGTAAATGAGAGGAAAAGTAGTTCTTTACAAGGCACTCAGCTGCCTAGAAATGACCGAATTTAAGAACCTCTGTTCTTAAAAGGGGAAATATTCATTTGTAAAGGATATTTCCAATGATAGTCCTTTGGAGTGAAGATTATAGAATAAGTTTCTCTCATTTTCTTTTCTACCTCTACCTTTCTAGGATTTCCAGCACAGAGTACAGCACAGGATAAAGGTCTGAATCAGAAATGACAGCCTGCTTGTATTTGTGAAAAGTTAAATGGCCTCAAAATGATGACCAGCATCATTGTTGATGAGATAACAATGTAGATTCATTGGCATCTACTACATGTTAGGTACTTTGTCTATGGTTACTACCTAGTTAACATAAAAACCCTGCAGAATAGGTATATTATCCCCATTTGACAGATGAGGAAGTCAAGCAGCAATTATGTGCCGAACCGGAATGTAAACCCAGGTCTGTGTGACTCTCAAGGAGATACCCTTTCCACTGGGCCATACCACTCCTCATGAAGGGTCCCTGGAAAGCCCTCTTGTTCCTTACAGAAGGTTTTTGTTTCTCTGGAGTTTTGACCTTGGATGCTCCTTTAGGTGCTGTATCACTCATATAACTCACACTCATCTTGCCCTTCAGGTTGTAATCTTAGTCTGTCCTAAAATGGCTCAAATGTAAATGTCTTCACTTTTTTCATTATCACTTATCTTTAATGAGATGCGCTTAAGTTCCTAAATGAGCATCCTTCCATTCTACTTGAATGAACTGTATCACAGAATAACAAGTATTACCGCCCAAGCCAAAAGTCTGCTTTCCCAGAAGCCTGTCACTGTAGATGGGCAGCCCTTATGGTTGATAAGCTGTATCTTTCCTTTTAAGCCCCCAGATGCTGTTTGGAAATATGCAGTTATGTTTTCATCTATCATAATGGTTTTCCAAGGATCCTTCTTCCTATTTCTTTCTCACTCATAAAAACATTTGGGCCAGGCACGGTGGCTCATGCCTGTAATCCCAGCCCTTTGGGAGGATGAGGTGGGCAGATCATGAGATCAGGCGTTTGAGACCAGTCTGGCCAACATGGTGAAAACCCGTCTCTACTAAAGATACAAAAAAATTAGCTGGGTGTGGTGGTGCGCACCTGTAATCCCAGCTACTTGGGAGGCTGAGGCAGGAGAACTGCTTGAACTCGGGAAGCAGATGTTGCAGTGAGCCGAGATCATACCACTGCACTCCAGCCTGGAGACAGAGCAAGACTCCATCTCAAAAAATAAAAATAGTATATTTTTTGGTCATATGTCTGGTTATATTGATTAACCACAGACAAAACATAAATATTCTCATTCAACAAGAAAGGTTTTTGACTTGCAGCTTGATATAATGACTGTGCAGGGGAATTTAACACATTCTTTATGCCATGAGGCCCTTTAAATCTTATTATTTTAAGAACTGTTCCTTTAAAATGATGCTGTATTTGGCTCTTTTATTCTGTTACTTTCTGCCCAATAAATACCCACAGTTTTCATTTTTCTCCTTGTCATTACTACTCTGTTAGCTGAGCCTTGCACTTGTGGCATACATTTTATTTTTCCAAAATGAAATGTCAGAAGGTTAAGAGATCACGTGATCAGCTGCTACATCTTTTTATAACATGTATTCTTCTATTTACAAGGCAATATTCTAGCCATCCTAAGATGCAAGCAGACTATATTTTCCATCTCCTTCAACCCTGTGACAGTGGAGGTAGCTAGAGGCTGTTCTGAGAGAACATTTATGTACAATGGGAGACTCTTACTCTCCTCCCATCCTTTTTTATATGATAAGAAGATAGTTTTCCTGGATATCACAACATTTTGTTATTTTTGAGATAAATAGGAATTTCATAGATATAAATAGATTTTCTTTAAAGCATGGTGATTTGATTCACAAACTGTATAATAAAATAATTATGAACTGTGTAAAAGTATGCCACTTAAAATTTACTTTCCCATAGCTACAGAAGGAAAGGGTGGTTTAATTAAATGACAATGCCAGAGCTTTTTTCCCAAAATATGTTTAACAACATGGGATATCATGGATGACCAGATTAAAAAATAGGCTGGATCTGATTCCAGAATTCAAGTTTATCTTCTTCCAGAACAAGTGTTCTTTCTTTGACACAAAACAACAACAAAAACAAGCCTCCCACCATCCACCAAACAAAAACAAAAGTAGTAACAACCGATGTAGTGCAGTAGTTTCCTTATAGATACATTGCATATTTTTCAGTTCTATATTACAAATTTCATCTTATTTCACCTTGACCTTATGTATTTACAGATGACCCTGCAATAGGTTATATTCAGTGAGTTTGTGATTTTCTTAGCATAGAAGAAAATGCTAAGAAAAATGCTGTAATTTACAAACTACTGATGTGGTTATTCTGTTTCCTTTTGTCTAATGGATGCTGTGTCTTCTTCCTTCTTACACACAGACTTGCAGAGTTTTAAAGCTGAGTTGGATCTAATTTTGTAGATGAGCAAATCAAGGCTCAGTGAATTAAAGTTACACACTTAGTCTAGCAAAAGAACTGGTAGATGGGGAGCCTGAGCCAGAAAAGTGTGGAGGTCAGCAGAAGAAGACATTTTCTGTGCTGAGAGAAAAACATCCAAGCAAGAATTCAGTATGTTTAAGATGTGTTTAGAAGATGATTGAAACTCAACATGCATGATTTGGTTTCTGTTTTCTGAGAGAAATGAATATTTATGTCCAATATTATTGTACAAAACTGGTATCTGCCCAGGAGTCCGACCCAGATTAAAATCCTAGCTCTGTCTCTTCTTGTGTACCTGCAAGCAAATGGATACATCTAAATTTCAGTTTTCTCATCAGTAAAATGAGGTTAAGTTATATTCCACAGGATTACAGTGAGAATGCAATAAAATGTGTGAAGTACTTTGCATTATGAATGGCCCATAGTACATGCTTAACGAGTGACTTTTCATTATCCTTTCTTCTCTGGTTTTGGTTGTACATAGGAAGACTGTGTGGAATTATGCCCAATCCTATAGCATTATCATGGTAAAAATAAGTGACCCACATACATAAGCTGAAGAGTTAGGTCAGAGAATAAAAGAATAAAGAGGGAGCGCGTCTTGAACCTAGAGAAAGTGAAGTGCTCTGCAACGTTCCCGTGGTTAGACTTTAATGTAATTTAATTTGTTTAATTAGGGTAGATTTCCAATAAAGGACAGAAGTATTAGATAAACAGGAAAAGAAATCTTTCTGATCATCATGGTGTTATATATTTAAAGCAGTTAAAGCAACATTATTTTAATTGGAAGGATATATGTTAATAGAAACAGAAGGGAGAACATTCATTTTAAAAAATAATTATAACAACTCCAATTCAATAACTTATAATAACATAGTTGTGGTTAAGATTAAGGACTTGGAATCAGACAGATGTGGGTTCACACCCCAGGTTCCCCACATGCTGTGCAACCTGGGCAGGTAAGTAACCTCTAAAACTTGGTATCTGTATAATGGTAATATGTATGAGGTCGAATCACATGAAATTATCACTTTCATAAGTCAAAACCAGTCAAATACTGGATAATTCATATGATTCAACCCAGCTGTGAGAATAAAAAGATAATGTAACTAAAGTTATTACCACAATCACAGGCACTAAGTGCTCTATAAGTGATAGTTATTATGTTAATGAATCCAACAACTGGGGAAAAAAAATTACATCACGATTCCTCCATACAATGGAGTAAGATAAAAAACAGTTAAAATCATGACTGTGAAGAATAATTAAGGGTATAAAACTATAATCATAATAAAAACACTAAATTAAAAACAAGAAGATCTAATATATATATAGAATTTCATCCAAATTTTAAAACATATATGCAAGTCTATTTGTCTGTTTATATAGAAAGCTGTCTGGAAGAAAATATATTAAAAAGTTAAACACAACCCTTGATAAATGATATTAATAAAAATTATATAATAATTATATTATCTTCTTTCCATAGTTTCTTCCCATTTTCTATAAACTCGTCTACTACTTTTATAATCAGTAAAAGTATGTACTTTTTCCTTCTACCCCTCAAAGTACAAAAAGCTAACAAGAGTTCTTCTATATACAAGAAGAACACCCTATTTGATAAATGCCATTTTGTTATCCACTTTAAAATTTAAAAATAAAAATCTTAGATATTGATTTCGTTTGAGTTCTAATTTCCTTCTGCATAGCGTTTTTGCGTATGGCACAGGGTTAAAGAAAAAACTAAAACATGAGATATCAAGGCAGAGTTATAGAAACAATAATTTAGGCTGTTAAGACTACGGGAAAAGGTGTAGAGTTTAAGAGTGTGTCGTAGTCCAGCCAGACCGCTATAACAAATTACTGTAGGCTGGGTAGTTTTCAAACACACACAATTCACTTCTCACAGTTCTGGAGGCTGGCAAGTTTAAGATCAAGGTGCTGGCTGGTAAGGGCCTGTTTTCTGGTTCACAAATGTCTCCCACTGTGTCCTCACAGAGCAAAAGTGGTGAGACAGCTCTCTTGGGTTTCATTTCTAAGGGCACTAATCCCGTTCATGAGGGCTCTACCCTCATGACCTAATCACCTCCCAAAGGCCTCACCTACTGACACGGTCTCCTTGGGGTGAGGATTTCAACATATGAATTTTGGTGGGGACAAACATTCAGTCCACTGCAGAGTAGTAATTTTAGGTATGGAACTAGCAGGCATCAAAAAAGATTTTTTGACTATTTGTATATTCTTCAAGAATTTTCCTTTCCCAGTTTTGTGTGCCTCTCTACAATTCTGTCTTTGGGGAAACTTTATAAGTGAGACCTAGCATAGCTCCTGAAGGAGACAATTTTAGGAAACTCCTTTGGATGTAGTTTCCAATGGATGTGTCTTAAACCAAAACCTGCCCTCTCACAAGTATGTCATGAAAAAGCAAAGATGATGCTTCTACAATGCTTGTGTTTATAAAATACTTTGATAAATCTCACCTCACTATGATCTTGTAAGATGAACAGGGCATGAATTATCTTATTCATCTTGCAGAATAGACAAGAAGATGGGAGGGTAAGTGAATTAATAGTCTTGTCTCCCACCACTAGAGCACAGTAAGGATTAGAATGAAGACTTCTACTTCCCAAACCTAGGCTTACGTGCCTCTGCTGTGCAGGGCTTTTTTAAGATATGTTTTAGGGTATCTTGTAATACAAATAAGAAATCTTGTAATATAAAATAAGAACACAGGCCGGGCGCAGTGGCTTATGCCTGTAATCCCAGCACTTTGGGAGGCCCAGGTGGGCAGATCACCTGAGGTCAGAAGTTCGAGACCAGCTTGACCAACATGGAGAAACCCCATCTCTACTAAAAATACAAAATTAGCCGGGCATAGTGGCACATGCCTGTAATTCCAGCTACTCGGGAGGCTGAGGCAGGAGAGTTGTTTGAACCCGGGAGCCAGAGGTTGCGATGAGCCGAGATCGCGCCATTGCACTCCAGCCTGGGCAACAAGAGCGAAACTCCATCTCAAAATGAAACAAAACAACGACAACAAAAAAAGAACACAGAGAAAAGGGAAAGTAAAAAATGAAAAAAAAAAAGAAAACAAATAGCAAAGAATAAATGAAAATTGTAATGCCTCATTACTTTTTATGTTACTTCCTGTCTCTGAGCACATAGTAGTTCGAGGCTATAAAATTAATATAAATACCCAGATCCTGATCAGTGGCTGATGTATAAGCATTGAATGTTTCGTTCTTAAGACCACTTGAGGAAAGAGCTTATTGTGTAATTATAGCTGTGCTTCCTGTCTAACACTGTTATAGGCAGAGAGGTGGCAGCTTTTTCCTTCAGACACTAAGTACAGAACTGAGTTTTAGGAAAGAACATGTACCCATATTGTGAAAACACTTTACTCTCAGAGTGAGTATTCTCAGCACTAACCCTTTCCAAGCAACTTCAGCCTTTCTGGAGAAATTGTTAAATATTACAGATAACACTGGACAGCTGGTCAGAAAACCTAAGTTCTTGCCAACTAGAATCCATGAGACAAATAAAAAGACAAGTGATGGAAACTCACATGGCCCATTTCCTTTTCCGTAAAGTAAGAGGTTTGAATTAGCCTACTAGTTCTTGACTCTGGTGCATGACATATAGCACAGCATTTTACGAATGCTGGTGCCTGATCCAAACTCCAGAAATCCTGATTTTATTGGTCTGAGTAAATTTCTCTAAGTAATGGCGATGCCAGGCAGGTTTAAGAACCACGGGGTTAGGTGACCTCTGAAATGCCTCTAGCTCTGAGATTCTATGTTATTTTGGTTCTGTTTTTCCTTCCAAGAGCAAACCAGGGAGGGGATACAATATTCCACCTCCCGCTTTCCTCCTCTCTTAGTATAACTTGCTGACTTGTAATCGGGGTAGTGATTTTCAAATTTTAGTGAATAGTTAAAATGCAGATTACTAGGCTTCACTCCATGAAATACTGATGTGGTAGACCTGGGGCATTGCCCAGAAATCTATATTTTTCACAAGCATCCACATGATTCTGAGGCCATTGATTGAGAACCAAATTTTGAAAAACACTGTCAAAGGCATGATTTGTAACCTCATGGATAAGATTTTGCCTGGGGAATCTTTGGGATCCTGATTCACTCTGGAACACGACTTTGGCTAAATTGAGAAAAGGGTGCAGTGACTCGAAGACCCAAACCTCATAGCTCCGACACCCCTCTTCATTTAAGTTTCAATCAGGCAGCTAGGGTGCCGGCTTTCATCAAAAGTTGCTCTGAATATTCAAGTAGCAATAAGAGGATTAGAATCCAGAGTAGACAACACCTTCTATAAACAAATAGAGACATAAAAAATGATAATGAAAAACTGGGCAAAAGATATGAACATGCAACTCAGAAGAACGAACTCAGTGATGAATATGCATTCACCATATCAGGGAAATAAAAATCAATAAAAAAAAACATGATTTTTTTTTTATTTTTTCATTTTTCACCAATCAAGTTGGCATGCATTTCAAAAGTTTGGTAGTGTCAAGTGATTACTAGGGAAACTAGTGCTGATACAGTCATGGTGTAATACCAACTGGATGAGCCAGTTTAGAAGGTAATTGGGCAGTGCTCTTAACTAAATATGCTCTCTTTCTTGATGCTAAAAATATAATTTTACTTCTTAATATTAACCTGAGAAATACTGGAACATAAACAAAAATAAGTATGTTCCAGAATGATTTTAAAACAGAAAAATGATAACCATGTGTATCTCCATAAAGGAGCAAGTGTCCAAATAAATTGTGGAAAAATCTTGCTAAATATTACACAAGAATGAGAAGAAATGAGATAGATCCATATGTACTAGCTTGGCAGATCACCTAGACCTATTGCTGAGTGTAAAACCTAGTTACACAATGGTATTCATCGTGATAACTTGTCTCCAGAGTGGCACCATTAATCCTTTCCCTTGCCATTTCCCCCATCAAGAGGCTGCATCTATTTCTATCCTTCCTTTGAATCTGGGCTGGTTTCAATGAATTCCTGGACCAGAAAAGTGTGGCAGAAGTCATTCTGGGTCTTAAGCTTTGCAGGTTCCACCTGGGTCTCTTGGAACACATTATTGTAACTCTTGCTCCAGGGGGAAGTCATCTGCTCTGTACGAAGTTCTGTTGTCCTGAGAATGTCACGTGGAGAGGAGATCACAGCCAACCTTGGCTATTCCAGCCATTGATGTCACCCCAGCCCAGGCAATAGACATGTGAGTGAGGCTACATCCTGGACATTATGGTCCCAGCAGATGCCATGTAGAGGATAGCCAAAGTCCTGGACATACGGCCCCAGTCAAACAATTGCAGCCATCCTTATCCTTCTGAGTCACCCAACTGAAGTTCCAGACATTGTGGAGCAGCCACACTGTTCCCGCTGTGCCTTGCCCTAATTTTTGACTCACAGAATTGTAAGCATAAGAAATGTCAGTCTTTTTACAACAGTAAGTTTTTGTGTGGTTTGTTATGCACCAATAGATAAACAGAATACTCACAATAAGACCATTGTGTTTTAGAAAAAAAATACTAAAAAATATAATATACCATTATATTTGTGTTGATATATGTATATATACAATCTAAAAGGACAGACACTAAAATGATGACGGTATTTACTTCTGGGTCAGAGAGGAAGTCAAGCAGGAATGAACAGGGTGGTCCTTCAAAGGGACTTAAACATTACATAGAGTCACGATTCTGCCAGGAAGAGACACTACTGGGTTGATTTAAGCAGGAGGGGTTTGATTTCAGGTAGGTTTTACAAAAAAGGACAGGAGGAGCGAAGATCAGAGAAAGCTGACACTAGTGCTCAGGTGTGCCACTGATTCAGTGAGTTGCAGGAAAAAACCTGGGATGGTCCCCCCTGCTTGGAGGGGGAATGTCTGGAGGCTGCGGCAGAGCCTCCTAGCTGTGGGAACCTGGACACCTGCCCTCACTGCTGAGGAGCAAGGATCTGAGTTCCTTCTCCCTTCTGCTTTCAAGCCTGGGCTGAGTGCCTCCTATTGATGAAATTTAACCCACCAGTTGTGGAGGTTTAGGGGTTTTCTTTAGAGCCTAGTGGAAGTCTACAGGGAGGAGGGCTCACAGTAGCTGCTTTACTCCTTTTTTCCTTCATTTGTAGTGTTTCGTGACACGTGACAGATGACATGTTCCCAGTACAGTGGATGTATGCATTATTTTACCTACTTTAACAAAAATCATCTTTTCCAATGGATCAGTGGCTTAAAAGAATTCCTACAAAGCAACTATAATACTAATAGTGCAAGCATAGCTGATCTGTGAGAAAATGGTAGCACTGACACTTTTTACTCGAACTTTTTTACTAGAACTTTTCCTTCCACATTATGAAATTTAAAACAATGATAATCAAATCTTATATTAAAAAATTTAAAATTGTTAAATACACTATTTGAAATATAGGGGGATGCACATATTATAACATCTTTCTCTGGAGTTACTTTTTCTAACAATTATACCCATTAAAACCAAGAGTCGAAGTATCCAAGTAAATTCAACAAAGATTTAGGCCTTTAAATTACAGTAAGCCAAGAAAAAATAATAGGAAAACAAGAAAGGTGGTCTTGTAGCATTAAAAGAAGATGCACAATTATTTAAAATATTTTTATCACATCTTTAGCTCTTTCAAAACTCTATTCTTGTATATTTCAAAATGTTCCTAAATACTTACTTATAAATAAGTTATGAACATGGACATAAATGTTCAATCATATTGAAATCACAAATTACAATACAGCAATCAAAAATATTTCTGTGCCATTATAAAGGAAATAAAATATATAATTATTTAAATACATTTAAGTTTCATCTTCATTTCATAATATCCATTTTCTATTTTCAGTCAATATTAATACATATACATATTTGTAGTTATAAATAGTATCTGTATATTAGGGATGAGTGCTTGTATGTTTCTTTTGCTGGAGTACAAAATCAACTTGTTTGAAGATCTATTCTAGTCCATGAAAATGCCTGGTTGTGGCCTAGAATATAATAGGTGGGTTTCTTTGATGTTGTTTAGGCTTCATTTAAATGCAAGTAGGCGCTTCTCCAGTTTGGAGTGGATGCCCACCATTGCACTTGTGTGTGTGTGTGTTCGTGTTCTACAGAGTGTACAAGAAAACAAACAAAAACAAATTCAATTTAGTTATTTGGTTAGCAAATTCAATTTTCTGATTACTCAAGTCATGGTGAGGGGATAGAGAAGTAAGACATTGGATTACTGCCCTAAAGGAGGTTACAATGTCACTGTCATTGTGCAGAAAGTCATAAACAAGCACATGTGTGGTATAATAAAGATATTTTATATCTTTATTATAAGTATGTGTTTAGTCTAGAGAGGGTAAATACATTGAAAGCTATGGGTTAGAAACGAGACTCAGGCTAGTTACACAGTGCTGTGTGTTGCTTTCCTCCTCTATAAACATAGTAACACCTCCCTATACACCTCACAGATCACTGCAAAGTTAAAATAACAGTTGAGAACCTAATGTAACATATACAAATAAAATAACAGGAACTATATTTTAGCTTAGAAATCTACTTTCTTTTAAAGGTTTTCGTTTGATTTTTTTCTTTTTTCCTGCAAATGGAAATGATGATGTTTGGATCCCTGTTTTAAATCCAGGCTTAGTCTATTGGAGCTTTTGGAGACCTTAAATTTTAAGCTATTTCTATGTAAGATGGGGTGGCAGTGCGAGATATCTTCTGCTCATGAGCTGAGCACGCTTCAGGTTTCTTTTGAGAATTGTTGTTTTTTTACTTCTTTAAAGATTGAGGGAAAACTCTCCTAATAATGCATGTTAATTAATTTATAACTCTTCTTGTTTTAGAAAGTTTTCCAAAGGAAAATATTGAATAAGCTGGGGTTTACTGACCTCTGATGGCTGGACTTAAAATTGTTACTTTTATCAGGCTACTTAAGATGACGATATAAAGTTCTTTCTGGAAACTGCCCAAGTCTAGGTTGTAAGGCAGTCAAGAATCACCAGACAAGAAGAGGGAGACCACAGGATGTCAACTAGTTAACCTTTTTTTTCTCAAGCAGGATTTATTTAGTTAATTTTAGGCTGAGGCTTTGTTAAATCAATGGTAATTTATTGAAAAACACTTCAGTGTGTAAGTCAGAGTATTTCTGATCAGAAATCCAAACTCCATAAGTGGTTAATTAGCATTTAAAAGACTATCCAGAAATGCACACTAGAGAAATGGCTGACTACAGCATTTCAAATATTGCTATCTAAATCTGCAATAGAGTTTGTTAATTAGCATAGTGATATTTAGAACAGTATTTCTTTGGAGATCTGAAAGCTTCGGAGAAATGTAGTTGGTTAGAAATATTGTATAGGCATCTTAGCTCTTGCATGAACAGGATATAAGAATCTGACAATAAATGTTTGTACATGGAGCAGAATTAAGTCTAAGCCTTGCTTTCATTATAGTGTACCTGGTAGCAAAGATATAAGGGAGGAGATAATAGCTCTCACCTACTTCTAATATTTGGAGGCATCCAGAGTTACCAAAGAGAAACTGACTATTGCGAAGTGGCTAGATTGGCTTAGGTCAATGGTAACAAGCCATCCATCATATTCCTAAAACTTTACAGAGGAAATGATTACAAAAGCTGATTTGTACCATTTCCCTATGTTTTATACCATATTTCATCAGGATATTCCTCCTAATTTTCACCCCAAATCACATGTGTTATAATTTAAGCATAGTCCCATTGAATACAGATAAGGAGCGAAATGAACTATCCCCAGCCAATATTATATTTTTCTGGTAGAATTGGCTTAAAAAATATATCCATGGCCAAAGACACTTAATTTGAATAGTAGTTAAGAAGATGACATTGCTTTTTACATGGCTAAATATAGCTGGGAATTTGTTCAGATGTCCTAGGGGACACTACTGATATCCTAAAATGCAGTCATCATTTTGGTACATAAGAAGCTTGTATTATGTCAGTGTCACTGTTCTGTCAATTTACTGGAAGGGAAATAGCAATAATAAACTTGACATATTTTATAAAAACTTTGTTTCATATGAATAAGTATATACTTAAAACTGGAGTTTTATCATATTTAAAAAAAAATGGACTCATACTGCTTTGAAACCGGGATCCAGTACTAACAAGTTAACCTTGAAGGCCAAGATTAGGTCTCAAGGGATCTCGTGACCTCATCTCCACTCCTTTCCCCTAATTTTGTCTTCTCTGCCGTAGCCTCCCTAATTTAACTTAGTAAAGTCACATGAGGTTCTTACAATGTCTTCAAGCAAGGCAGGAGTAACCACAGCGAAGACAGGAGAGACCACTTCTGCTGCCATGCTAAGCTGCTTTTGAGGCAGCCCCCAATAATCCCCACCTCCTGGTATTTATACCCTCTCCTTGTGTGTGGGCTGGGCCTAGTGACTCACTTATAATCAATAAAATATGGAAAAAGTGATGGAATGTCATTTCTGAGATTAGGTTAAAAAGAGATTGTGACTTCTGTCTTGGACAACCTCTCTGGCTCTTTTGCTCGCTTGTTCTAGGGGAAGCCAGCTGCCATGTTGTGAGTTTCCCTTTGGAGAGATCCATGTAGCAAGAAACTGATCTCTCTGGCTAACAGCCCAAGGCCTGCCAACAGCCTTGTGAGTGAGCTGGGAAGTGAATCCTTCACCAGCTGAAACTTGAGATAACTATAGCCCCAGCTACAGCTTGATGGCCACCTTGCAAGAGACCCTGAGTCAGAAGCACCCAGCTATGCTGGGCCCAGATTCCCGACCCTCAGAAACCACGCCATAATGAGTGCTTGTTGTTTTAAGCCACAAAGTTTTGGGGTAATTTGTTATGCATCAGTAAATAACTCATGTAACTGCTAAAGGAGACTTAGGAAGTTTGGGGAATTCCAAGTGCTCAGAGTCATCTAAATCCAGCCAGCAATCCTATTCCAGTTCTTAAGCTTTAGTTTTCCCAATCAATCTCTTTATATTTCACGGAAAGAGCCCAATGAGCCTCCAAGTTAAACTGAAATTCGAATTCTGTACTCTTCAGGATCATATTCTGATTGATTTTCATGTACATAGCCCTATGGTTATGAGAGATTTGTTGAATCCAGTCAAAGGAGGAGGTCTCTGGTTTTCTGATCTGTCAGATCTGACAATTCTACAGTTCTATCCTTGAGAGTCTAGTCCTTGCAACTGCTTCTGGTAAAGCCTGTCTGTGTTTAGTGCAGGCATCAGGAATCACCCTAGGTATTTACAGCAGAAAGAGATTAAGACAGGGTATAAGGTGCTTAAAAATTATTGGAAAGTCTGAGGAAATGGAAGCCAGGAGGCACTGCTGGGACTATTGAGTTCAAGAACAGACTGGGCTATTTATTGCTTAACTTAGTCATTCATATATGCAACACATATTGACTGAATATCTGTTAAGAGCCAGGTACCCAGGTATTCTAGGCCCTAGGTGAATACAACTGAAAAGTCCTGTAATCTCATGGAGCTTATATTATAAATAGAGATATAGCTGCTTTATAGGTTGATGTGAAATTAAAAAGCAGAGGTTTGGAGGGGTTCCTTAAGATTGGGTATTCAGGGAGATTGCTTTTGAGAGGGTGACATTTGATAAAATTTCTGATCAATGAGAAAGAGTCAGCCATGTGAAGATTTACTAGAAGGGCATTCCAGGCAAACAGAGCACTTTGTGCAAAAGCTATAATGTAAGAATGAGCTTGCCATATTCCAGAACAGGAAGGAGGTGATACTGTCTCAGTAGGCAAGGGGCTGGGAAAATGGCAGGGAGGAAAGTCAAGGGTTTGGCAAGGAATACAACATGTTGAGCTTTGAAGGCCATTATAAAGTGTTTGAGTTTTGTTCTAAGTGTAGAGGGACATGCTGGAGGTCTTTAACAAGCGGAATAACATGATCTGATTAACCCTTAGAGACCATTCTGGCTCACTTGAGCTCTTACGTCATTTTTAAAGTACCCGCATTTGTACTTGTTCTCATCGCCTAAAGAGTGTTACTTTAGCTACTGTAGTTTAAATAGTGATATATTAGTATGTTATTTTCTTCTGTGAGAACAACTCTGATATGCTTCCTGTTTTTAGACTCATATGTGTTCTGTTTGGTCAATTTGCTTACAACATTTCCAAAATTGTGTTGTTTCTACTGTTTGCTTTGTGCAATTATTTTATAATGGCTCTTGGCAAAAAGCAATGTCTTTTGTTGATATATGGTGTTTGAATTTAGGACTGGAGACTGTAGTAGTTAGTTGCCTAAGATCTCTAGCAAATGCTCAATACAAATTTCAATGAAACTGAAATGATGTGGGATTTCTATTTAGCATCTGTTATTAAAATCTAGAGTGAGCTTAGAAAACCTTTGAAGTGACTTTACAATAAACTTTACTAAATGACTTCAGAATTTGATAATTCATCCTCAATAACCATCAATAGTTAATTGATTATATTTGAAAATCAATTTAATTATTGCCTCCCCTTCTAATTACACGTGTACATACGATTTTACTTGATTTAACTCACTACTTCAATATAAATTCTTTAGTTATTTCAAATGTCTTATCATAATGTAATTTGGGTACTTGACAAATATTTTTGAGTATATACTGCTATATTCCAGGCACTTTGCCAAAAAGACAAAATCTCTCACGAAGTTTACAGTCTAATGGGAAGAATAGTTACTCAAGAATATTAGGTTGCTGCAAAAGTAATTGCGGTTTTTGCCATTTTTTAAAAGTAATGGCAATTACGTTTTTTTAACCAACCTAGCAATTAACTATAATTGCTGAGCATTGTATTGGGGAACCTGATGTGGTCCTGGGGCTCCTCTGAGGAAGAGATATTTACCCTGAGATCTGAACAAGACTCACTGGCCTCATGAAGAGGAGTGTGGAGTGTCCACGCAGTAGGGGCCCAATGGTGAGAACTCAGAAACCCAAAAGCATTAGGCTTTTGAAGGACAAAAAGAAGACTGTGTAGTGGTGCAAGGCAATGTGATTTCTTTGATGTCCTTTAGAGCAGAAAAACTTTTTTTGGCATTTATTTTAAAATTGGTATGCACCTGGGTGTGGTGGCTCACACCTGTAATCCCAGCACTTTGGGAGGCCGAGGCAGGTGGATCATTTGAGGTCAGGAGTTCGAGACCAGCCTGGCCAACATAGCAAAACCCAGTCTCTACTAAAAATACAAAAATTAGCCAGGCATGGTGGTGGGCACCTCTAGTCCCAGCTATTTGGAGGCTGAGGCAGGAGAATTGCTTGAACCCAGGAGGCAGAGGTTGAAGTGAGCCAAGATTGCACCACTGCACTCCAGCCTGGGCAGAAGAGCGAGATGCCATCTTAAAAAAAAAAAAAAAAATTGTATGCAATTTGCTAAATTTAGCATTTGAAAAATCAGTTTTTCTGTTAATTTTATGATCAACTTAAAAATTGACATATGAGTCTAATGAATTTAAACTACTACTTTAGAGAGGCTTTTAAATACTTTAAGTAAATACTGTCAATTTATATTTATTTTTTACGTTCAGGGCTAACAGTGCAGGTTTGTTACATAGGTGAATTTGTGTCATGGGGATTTGTTGTATGGATTATTTCATCACCTAGGTATTAATTCTAGTATCCATTAGTTATTTTTCCTGATCCTCTCCCTCCTCCCACCCTCCACCCTCCAAAAGGCCCCAGTGTGTTATTCCCCTCTATGTGTCCATGAATTCTCATCATTTAGCTCCCACTTATAAGTAAGAACCTGTGGTATTTGGTTTTCTGTCCCTGTGTTAGTTTGCTATGGATAATGGCCTCTAGCTCCATCCGTGTTCCTGCAAAAGACATGATCTCATTTTGTATGGCTGCATAGTATTCCACAGTATATATCCAGTCTATCATGGATGGGTATTTAGGTTAATTCCATGTCTTTGCTATTGTGAATAGTGCTGCAATGAAGAATACATTGTGCATGTGTGTTTATAATACAATGATTTATATTCCTTTGGGTATATACCCAGTAATGGAATTGAGAGGGTAGAATGGTACTTAAATTTACAAGAAAATAACAAACGGCTCCATTAAAAAGTGGGCAAAGGCCATGAACAGAAACTTTTCAAAAGAAGACATACATGCAGCTAACAATCATATGAAGAAAAGCTCAACATCACTGATCTTAGAGAAATGCAAATCAAAACCACAATGAGATACCGTCTCACACCAGTCAGAACGGCTATTATTAAAAAGTTAAAAAATAACAGATGCTGGTGAGGTTGTGGAGAAAAAGGAACGCTTAGTCACTGTTGGTGGGAGTGTAAATTAGTTCAGCCATTGTGGAAGACTGTGTGGCGATTCCTCAAAGGTCTAAAGACTGAAATGCCCTACATTATTGAACTGCAATTATAAATTTCATTTATTCCATGTTGCCCTGTAAGTAACTGTTTACTCTTTAAGATCACTGTTTAAGATAACTGTTTATCTCAACAGTATAAACCTGCTTAGGATTTTAACTATTTCTTGACAAATTAAGCTCTCAGATAAAGGTGAATCTCAAATTCACCTTAAATTTCAAAACTGTCTAAAACTTAGCCTAATGGTCATTGTTCAACTAAAATTATAAATCTAAAATTAATGATTCAACCATAGATTTTATCCAGAAATTCCAAGTTGTGTTGGTCAATAGTTGGCCCATTTTCTTCCTTACTCTGTGTCTGAGGAAGTTGCCTGGCATGGTCTACATCATTAGGCGGCCATGTCCTCTGGCTTCTGGTAGGTTTGACTAATGGAGCGTACCCGTTGGAGAGCAGCTCTAGAGAGAATAAGGTCTGAGTACGTATTTCCCCAGATAGAGCTCTCTCTACAGAGTGACTTCTAGCTGATTCCTCAACTTAAGTTCCCTCAACTTAGAGTCTCAGATCATATCAGAGGAACTCTCCACAAAGCCTTCTCTGTCCCTTGGCTGCTTTGGCAGGCTTAAAGGTTACAGGACTCCTCTATTATTAGCCTTACAGTATTACACAAATCCTTGTGAGTTTCATACACCACAGCCACACCACTGTAAATAGTCTCTTTATCAAGCTGTCAAATTGTTCTATTCTGCCCTTTGTTTCCTGCCAGGACTTTGACTAACACAGCAATTGCTACAAAGAGTGACCCTCAGGAAACAGACCTTCAAATACGATTGTGGAGTTAGGTTGCTCATATATTTAAGGATTTCCTTATTGGAGTGAAATGAAACAGAACATGTGATGGTACATGCTTATTTAAATGAACACGAGTGAGATGAAATGTAGGCAGAAGCTGATGTGCTGAAAGATCAAGTGGCTGTTACAGTAGGTCATTATGAGGCATCTGTTGGCTTCTTCTGGTAACCTAACAAGTGAACTGAGTTGTAAAAGGAGAAATGGAAAACTGACTATCTAGTTGAGAGCATGTATGGAAAATCAGAAAGCCTCATGGACCTTTGAAGAAGTCCCTCAACTCCTATAATTGCAGGGTAGATATGGCTGAGGACTAAGAACCAGACCTGATTACAAAGGCTGCAGAATTGCAATGCCAACACATGCTCAGCTCTGACAGGCCTCTTACGTAAAGGGAAGTGAAGGGAAGGGAAGAAAAGAGATTTAAATTTACGTAGATGAAACTGAGAACTTCACACCCTTGGATCGCCCTGAATCTTCCTTACTAGCAGAGGCAGCCTCCCCAACTCCCATCTGAGGGAACTAGCCTTCCCCTGTATAATTATAGTCTACAAATAATTGCCTAGCAAGCTGATACCGATTCACCTCCTTCACTCTCTAGGCCCACGATGAGAGTTCGATTTCACTATATCCCAAATGGTGAAACATAGGCCTATTCTGGGAAGAAGGAGACTACGTACTGAAAAAGTTACAAGTACTTATGAATCTGTATCAGCAAGAGTCTGGGGAGCACATTTGGGAGCGGATTTCAAGGGCATTAGACCAAAGAGAATAAAACTTAAAGCTTGATGAGACAGAATATATTAACCTGGGAACACTCACCTGGGATTTGGGATTTAATGTGAAAATTAAGCAGCCAGGAATGGTGATAATTGTCTCCTAAGCTGACTAATTGAAGCCTGCACTCAAATGGACCTGGAGATAATGGACAAAGATGCTGCAATGGAATTGGGTTCCCTGAGCTCAGTGGGAACAATGGGACCCCAGAATGGTGGAGACCAGGTAGTGCTGCTTAAACTTCAAGGAAAAGATGAACACAACCACCCTAAAAGCTACAAGAACAGAGTGATGAAGTATTCTTACCTGAAAGGATCACTGGAAAACAAGTAACAATTAATCATGGGATTTCTAGAAGCAAAATGGGCAGCTACTCAGATGCTCTTTAACATAACAGATTTAAAAAACTCTATCTGGTGGACAGAAATCTAACTCAAGTTGCAATAACGGTGATCCATGGAACATTTGCCAGTTTCTAGTCCTAAAGTAGTTAAGATACAAAACCTCCGGACTGAGGGGAAGGTCAGTCTCCTCGGAGGCAAAACCCTGCAGGGTGGCCATAGGTGCACACATGAATCTTGGTTTAAGATTTTACCAGAGGTAAGGTCAGGTGCAGTGGCTCACGCCTGTAATCCCAGCACTTTGGGAGGCCGAGGCGAGTGGATCACGAGGTCAGGAGATGGAGACCATCCTGGCTAACACAGTGAAACCCCGTCTCTACTAAAAATACAAAAAAGTAGCCAGGCGTGGTGGCAGGCGCCCGTAGTCCCAGCTACTTGAGAGGCTGAGGCAGGAGAATGGTGTGAACCCAGGAGGCGGAGCCTGCAGTGAGCCGAGATGGCGCCACTGCACTCCAGCCTGGGAGACAGAGAGAGACTCTGTCTCAAAAAAAAAAGATGTTACCAGAGGCATCTGCAGCCATTTACTGTGGGTACAGTGCCCTGGAGAAAAGGAGACACCTGGAATTCTAGGGGTTGTTTTATATGGCTTCAAATTGATGATAATCCTTGGGGGCCCCAAAAGCCTCTGAGAGTCTTCTTATTGGTGTAGGTTCTTGTGGAGGTCTGGCAATAAATGCAGTTGTGACTGGAGTCTGTTTCACAGTGGTGCCAGTGGGACTATGAATCTGTCTTGTAGTTATTAAACTAGTCTTGGGATCTATAGAGGAATAGCTATGGTTAGCATCTGGCAGAATCCCAGCAGTGGTCCTCCGACCAATGAAGTGACAGTTAACAGTTAGAAGGGCCAAGTAGTCATCATGGAACTGCCCCCATCCCCACTAGAATAGGAATTCAAAACTATATCACATCCTTGGGGGAATTAGAGTGCCACTATCAAAAAACTGAAAGACACAGGGATCATGATTCCTACCATGTCCCCATTTAACTCACCTGTTTGGCTAATGCAAAAACCAAGCAGATCATGGAGAATGGCAGCAGACTATCTCACGCTTATTCAGAGGGTGAAGCCTATCAAAGCTGTGCTTTTGGATGGGTTAGCTTCATCCCATATAAATACAGCCTTTGGCATCTGAACCTAGAAAATGCTTTTCATTCTCCAAATATCAGTCAAAACAATCAGAAGCAATTTGCTTTGATGTGGTAGTGACAACAGTCTAGCTATATGGTTTTACTTACGAATGTGTCAACTCTCTAGTCCGTATTAAATGATCTAGAGGAACACTGATTGTCCTAAGAGCCCATACCCTATTATTTCGGCCCATTACATTGATGACATGTTAATTGGACCTTATGAACAAGCAGTAGCAAGCACCCTTTATAAGACACGTTTGTACCATAGGGTGGAAGATAAACCTTGCAAAAGTTCAGGGGTCACTATATCAGTGAATTTGCTAGGGGTCTGGTACACATTGGGATATCCCCTCTAAAATGAAGTACGTCTGTACTATTCATTGCCTACCACAAATAAGAGTCATGATGCTTATTGAACATCTTTGCATTTCAGAGGCTGATTTACCACACTTTGAACATGATCTGACGCATTTGCCTGTTAAGTCTGATATTTTGATTGGAGTCAGAGAAAAGAAAAGGCTCTATTGCAGGCCTAGGCTGCGTTAGAACTTACTTTTCCATTAAAGCCTGATGAGTCAACCCAGTGGTATTAGAAATGTATTCTTCATTAGAGATGCTGTATAGAGCCTCTGGCAAGTCCCAATAGAATAATCCCATCAGGGAACCCTAGGACTTTTAAGCAAAGCCTATTCTTTGCTACAGACAACTGCTCTCCATGTGAAAGGCAGCTCCTAACTTTCTATGGACTTTGATAGACACTGAATATCTGACCATGAAATCTTATGAACTTGAGCTGCTCCTCAGAAACTACTTGTCATCTATTCAACAAAATGAAAAGGTAAATTGTGCTCTATCATTTCATTATTAAAAGGAAACAGTGGCCGGGCATGGTGACTCATGCCGGTAATCCCAGCACTTTAGGAGACTGAGGCAGGAGGATCACTTGAGATCAGGAGTTTGAGACCAGCCTGGCCAACATCGTGAGACCTCGTCTCTACCAAAAATACAAAAATTAGCCAGGCATGGTGGTGTAACACCTGTCATCGAAGCTACTTAGGAAGTTGAGGCAAGAGAATCGCTTGAACCTAGGAAGTGGAGGTTGTAGTGAGCCAAGATTGCACCGCTGCATTTTAGCCTGGGCAACAGGGTGAGACTCTGTCTCAATAAATAAATAACAAAATTAAATAAATGAAAATAGCAGCTATGTGATGCTAAGTCAGAAAATACAAGATACTCAGATTTTTATGGTATCTCCTACTGTTTTATCATATTTTTTAAAATGCAGACTGTGATAGTTATTTGTATACATCAATCTGACTGGTTCAAGGAATGCCCAGATGTCTGGGTAAGCATTATTTCTGGGGGTGTCTGTGAGGGTGTTTCTAGAGGAGATTAGCAGTTGAATCTGTGGACTCAGGAGACACCCTCCCTAACGTGGGTACGCATCATTTAATCTGTTGAGGACCTGAACAGAAGGGGGAATTCCCGTCCCCCACCCTGCCCCTTTTTCTGGTTAAATGCTTGAGCTGGGATATCTCATCTCATTTTCTCCTGCCCTTAGACCAGGATTTTATACCATTGGCTCTCTTGAGCCATACATACATACGTGTGTGTGTGTGTGTGCATGTGTATATATATCCATATCCTATTAATTCTGTTTCTCTGGAAAACCCAGACTAATACATTTACCTGTTATCTCAAGGGGAGTTCCCAGTAGCTCATTCATAGCCAAAGAAAAGTGTGTTGCCATTCATATGTGTTAGCATCAGCCAGAAATGGATGACCACTGCTTCTCAGTGCTCCTGACAGACAGAGGTGAGGGCAAGACTTCTTGTGCGGACTTTTGAGCAGAATGTCTAGTTGTCCAATTTGTTTGGAAAGAAAAATGACCTGGTTCTATATTGATCCATGAGCAGTGGTTAGTGGATTGGCTAGCTCTTCAAAGACTTGGCAAGAAGGGGCCATTTACCTCCTTGTATCCAATTACCAGAAGGGCACCGTGTTACTGTTTTATCATGGGAAGAAAGATTTTATCATGGGGAGAAAGGGAATGCATAGTATTGGACTACCTTGTAGGACTCCTTTGCCCGATAGTTCTGGTCAATGAAAATACGGTGCCAACCCAATAGAAAGACCACCAAAGATGGAAATCCCTCAGGCAAATGACTCTGTGTAGGGAAGGTGCTAGTGAAGAGTAGGGTAAACATGAAATGGGTCACAGAAGGCAGCTGTGATCACCACCTTGGGTCTGTGAGCAGCTGCATAAGCAGGGACTGTACTAGCTACTGTTTATGTTCATTCATTCTCCCCTCCCCTTTCTCTCCCTGTTGACTAATATGAAGCATATTGATAGTGGCAAATGTTTTAGATTCCATGTGGGGGTACACATGAGTTAACAACACCATATGCTGATATTTCACATGTTTTCTATTTGGAGGTACAAGCTTTTTACAAGATGGAGGACAAGAGCCAATCCTGAGGCACAAAATAGGTTGGCTGCTTTCTGTTTGCCTGCTCACATTCCCTTTCTACCCCTTTCCACCATATACTTTGTCTTGATATGCATCAATTACACCAGGAAGAACTCTTTGTCCTCTGGTGTCAGGTTCCTGTTCAGTCAATGAGAACAGGAAAAACATTTGAGAGAGTGAGGTCTGGGTCTTTATTTCCTGGCTTCCCTCTTCAGGATCACTTCTGGCTGAGTGCAACCTTTAACAGTTGCAGTTTTGCTCAGGGCGCCCTCCAGATAGTCCTCTCTGCTTCTGGATTTCAGCAATGACCCCTTCTTCATACTCTTCAAGCCTGAAAAGGCACTTGCTACTGTTACTAGCTTCAGAGTACTATTAACCCCCTTTCCATGACCCCTTCACTAACCTTCCTCAGACTTTTCCAGTGTGAGTCAGCTAGGTGCTTCCTACTGATTTACAAGTCTAATTTTTTAGTTATTCTAATATGCCAAATTCTCTTCAATATTACAAATGCTTCAAGTAGTAACTATATCAAGATTAAACCATTGACAATAAATATTTATTCTCGATCTTAACACAAAAGTATTAATATTCTTCCTGGAGAAAAAGGTACTTATTCATGAAGTCGGCTATATATGGCTGCATAGATGGTTTCCTAAACAACTCTGGGGACCACATTCATATTAACTAGTATGAAAGAGGCACATCCTGTAGTTGGGTGCCACACAGTTCCCCCACAATTGCATGTGGTGGCCCTGGGTCTATCAAGGATATGTTTTGGTTATTCCAAGAATTACAAGGTTACTCTTTCTTGCAAATTGAGGTAACTATCCCAGCACACTGAGGGTGCTCATTGGCCACATAATTTTGGATTGGTCTTACGTATGATTCTCTCCTTGTCACTGACCTATATGACCCATTTATTTTTTATTCTGTGACTTTCAAATGGTGTGATCTTCCAATACACATGTCCCGGATTCACATTGAGCATTATCTAATTTTTCTGTCTGATTTTGAGTCTGCAAGTTTCAACCCAGATGACTTCACCACTTGATTGAATTAAATGAATCTCCTTATTGTCTGTATCATCTCAGCTCTTCCTGGCCACGCCACAAGCCTTAAGGCTATCTAAATGTCCTTAGTTTGAATCCTGAATATCTGTCTGTATCTGTGAATGTAGCACAATAGTGGTCATGGATGAAGGTACAGTGACATAAAAAGAGGCTGAACAGGGTCCCGGCACTGAGAAAGGTGGGTAAGATTTTGAAAGGCTTGAAACAGGAGGCCAACTTGATCTACTGTGAGTTCTAAAAAGATCTTCCTGGTTGAGGTGCAAAGAATGAATTGGAATGGGGCAGGTGGGAATACAGGGAGATGAGTTAAAAGCCTATTGCCAGGTCCAAATAGAGAAAGAGTGACTTGGATTACTGACAATGGAAACAGAGAAAAGTGGATGGATTTGAGAAAGATTTTGGAAATAAAATTCATGGAACTTGGTGGTGACTGGATCTAGGGAGTAAGGAAGGGGAGACGTAAGGAAAGATGGCTGAATAGCTGGTGGATTGTGGTGATGATGGCTGTGCACATTGGTGGTAGCAATGATGAGGCAGGGGAGGGAGAGAACAGAAGCAAGAAAGGACCACGAATTCAATTTGAGGTGCCTGTAAGAAAGAATCCAAGTGATGAGGTTGAACAAGCGTGAGATGTTTGGTTGGAGAAATGCTAATGGTAATCAGAGCAAACATAGAGTACTTAATTGTTTTAATGCAGTCCTTAATAAGTGAGGGTGGAGTGGAAGAAAACAAGGTAAAATAAAGGCAAAAAATCATTTGTTCATCTCTCAATGCCTATGTCCATTCAAATAGATATCGTTCAATTATCCAGAGTCTTGTGTATGCAGATACTATTCTAGATTCTGAGTAAAGTGGTGAACTAGAGAAAGCTCTTACCCTTACATTTCCTATTCTCAGTGGAAATAAATTCACAACATTGAGATTAAATCGTTAACACTAACTTTAGGGAAAAATATACAGATCATATTTGGTTTTATTTTATTTTACTGTTTTAGACATGTCACATTTATTTTGATTTTCCTGTTATTTTGTAGGGCTTTGTCTAAGTGCTCTATTGGCTAATAGTTCATAAGTTCATAATTTTGCTAGTTTCTATAAGATATTTATATTTGTATATCTAGAAATGTTGGTTGGTAGGGTATTTCTCTTATAATTCTCATTTTTGTGTTTTTTTTTTTTTTTTTTTGAGATGGAGTCTTGCTTTGTTGCCCAGGCTAGAGTGCAGTGGTACAATCTCAGCTCACTACAACATCTGCCTCCCAAATTCAAGAGGTTATCCTGCCTCCGCCTCCCGAGTAGCCGGGATTACAGGCACCCACCATTATGCCCAGCTAATTTTTGTATTTTTGTAGAGACAGGGTTTTACCATGTTGGCCAGGCTGGTCTTGAACTCCTGACCTCAGGTGATCTGCCCACCTTGGCCTCCCAAAGTGCTGGGATTACAGGTGTGAGCCACCACACCCAGCCTATATTCTTTCTTGAACTTTAATAGCAGCAAAAATCCTCCTAGATATTATCTACTAGATGAAGAAATATGTCATCAGGAGAGGTGATAAACACATTTATGACCCAGCCTGAAGGTCTTTGTGAGACAGATAGACTTTGAGACTTTTAGTGTGATAATGATACATTGTTGACTATTGTTGATAATATTAACTATTGACTATTAAGTTGTTAATAGTAACTGGACAGGGAGGGATTCATCCTGCCCAGGCAAATCCAAATGCTAAATAAACATTATTGAGCATTCGGGTGTGCCAGGCATTAGGACAAGAACTTGGTCTACAAGAAAACCCAAAAGTTCGTAATTCAGACAGAATTTCTTTCCTCAGTATCTGTCCACTAAACATATAGGAATGAACCCTATCATGTGATTTATAGTGCACATGGCTGGAAGCACTCGCTCATATCCACTCACTCCTACTTTGTTTAGGAGCATCACTTACTTTTCATGTTTATATGATCCTTTTGCTTAACATTGCCCAGAAGTGAGCGTCTCATATTAACAAATTTCCTAATTGTTTGGGTAACTGATGCTTAGTCATGTATCAGTCAGTGTTCATTCAGGCAAATGGAAGTTGTTCTTTGTATTTCAATACAGGGGATTAAAGGTTTCATCCCTATCAAATGGGCTAGGGAAAGGGCAGGTCAAGAAGCCCAGTACCTACAATCTCAGCCAGCAGCACTGAAGTGGGTTGCCCTCAAGACCTTGCCAGACACAGACACTGCTGTGTGTCTCGTATCCACCATCTGGTCAGCGTCTGCCTGCAACTGCCACTCAAGAATAATGGCCTGTCCTTCCCTTTAGAATCTCGCCAAGTGCCCTGTTCCAATTTTCATGTCCCCATTCTTTTCCAGGCAACACTTGAACTTTTATGAAACAGGCTTGATAAGGCTCACTGTGAGTTCAGCTTTCATTGTTATCCAGTCACCTATAGGATCCAATTTTAGATTTGGCTCTCAGAAATCTTAGCTCTGCAGCTACAAGTTTCAGAACATAGAAGCTTTTTTAGTTCCTTGTTTGTGAATTTATAGATCTTCCTTCCATAAGCTTCAGTCTTAGATATCCAGCCAGTTCCATTATTGTTGTCAAACTTTCTGCTCGAACATTCTCTTGAAGAAGTCATACGGTCTTTCAACACTTAGCTTTCTTATAGGCTCATAATTCCAGGAAACTAAAAGTGGAAATTAAAAAATTATTTAGCCTCTGCACATTGTGTACCAACAAAAAATCTCTCTTTTTTTTTTTTTTTTTTTTTTTTTTGCTAGCAATGAGGACATTACATTCTTTAACTCTATTCAGATCAGAGAACTCATCCCGGATTCTCTTCTTTGAGGTTCTGTTTTCCTGAAACTGCTGCCAGTAGCAAAAATTATAAGAGTAAAACTTCAGTCATTAAATCAGAAGTCACTCTGTATAGATGTAACTCATGTGGCTGACCTTATTTACTCGGTTTCCAGCTCCTCCAGAGGTCAAACTGATAATCATGGCCCAAGGTTTCCACCAAAACTATGACCATTAGCATAAACTATCTGGATGACCCAAGGTCCAAGGTAGACGAAAAAACTCTTATCAAGCGGGATATTCCAGGTTCTTAGAGGTTATCTTCTAGGAGTCAGTCAAGGGGCAAACTTTTCTTTGAAACACGCAGGGTCTGTGCAACTCAGGTCTACTGAGTTAATCCTTTATTGCATACACAGAATCACAGAAATTTGTATCTTAAGGAACCTCAGAGATTATCTGGTTAAACCTCTTTTTTCGTAGGTAAGAAAATCAGATGGATGTGGATTTAAATTCCAATTTTAGACTTATAAACTGTGAGGCATTGGAGAAATTGTTTAACCTCTCTGACCCCAATTTTTTTGCACAGATTCCTAGTTAACAAGAGTTATAGTCAAGATGAAGTGAGAACTTATCCAAATGCTTAAGCTAAATTAGTGGCTAAAATATAAGACTAAAAACAATAATTTTTTTCTTATTCAGTAAGTTTATCAAGAGTATATTATTATACTGATGCAGGTAGGAGAAAAAGTTGCTGTTCTATTAAAAATAAGCATTTTGATAACTAGCACTGTAGAAAAATTTATGTAAGAAGAGATGTCACTTTGTTTTGGAAAATGCCTTGAAGGTCCCTTTGAGAGTCAAGAGTGAGGCTCTCCAGGAATTAGTCTGCAAAGAAAGAAATGAACTGTTTTGCAAAATAATTGGATGAAATATAGCAAGGTAGGAGGGAAAAAGGAGTGAGAAAGACTGGAGTGAAGGGTAAAAATGAGGAGTTGAAAATATTTTTTGAAGAAGTTGGTCAGTGCCACGTTGTTAAAAGCCTTCAAATCTACATAAATTAGTTTCCCAGAGTCTCAGAGCTTGTTAATGAAAGAGCTGAGATGAAAGATCTTTTTAGAAAACCACATTACCTCTTTAAGAACTAGTTTTTTTAAAAAACCACTTTTAATATTTAATAATACCTTGGGGTATTAAACAGAGCATACAACTCTTTTGCTAATATTTGAGATTCTCAGAAGCTGCCCACCAAATATCTGGGTTAATACTGTATTTCACATAGTTAATTAAATATTTACTCACCTAAAAAGAAATAGTTTTCAGCTAAGTTTCAGAGAATGCTTATGAATCACCAAAACAGCCAGGCACCACTGTTTCATTACAAACATTGCAAGAGAAAACAAAATAGTGCCTTATGCCTGACTACTTTTGGTGATTATAATAAAAAAATTAAGTTTCCTGAGCTTATTGTTATTGCTTTGCATTGATAAATGCCCGTGGTTTTGTTCAGCTAACATTTTTATGTAGTAACAGGGAAATGTACAACTCTCTTCGTTTTTGGAAACCAACAAAGCCTGGATTTGCAAGTGTGGAGTCGTAATATGCTACACTTCAGTTGAGCCTCACTTTAGTCACACATTTAGAGACAGAATCCAAACACAGAGGACACAAACGATGAAGAAATGGAGACATTTGAAAAACTGTTTTTTCCTTCTAATTTTCTGTTTGGGACAATGAGCATTTTCAGCCCCTGCTTGCTGTGTCTGGAATTGCCGCAAGGGCCAGGCTTTTGAACTTATATATTAGAAGCAAATCCTCATGTTGGACCTCCAGAGTAAAATGCAGGGCCAGCCCAGTAGGATCAGTTGTTTTCCTTCTAATTGGCTTCCCTTGGAATTTCTCACTCCATCTTTTTCAGCACTCCAATCCCTTACTGCTACAGACCTTTCTCCGCTTCTTTGTTTGTCTGAGGTATGGTGGGTATGTAGCTTAAACTACTGGTCATAATTCTTTACATCTGTTAGTATCCTACATCACTTGCTGTGCTTCATGGTGGATTGACTCTACTTCCCTGCTTGAAGTTGGATTTGGCTATCAGACTTGTTTTGGCCAATGGGATATCAGCACATGTGACATGAGCAGAGGCTGCAATATGCTTGTGTGATTAGGCTTGTTTTCTACGACTCTTGTCAATGCCATGAAAAGATCACATGCCCCTGGTCTTCTGGTGTGGGGTGACCTGGGCCATCCTGAGCTTGGAGTGAAGGCTAGCCAAACCTAGCTTCGGTCAGCCAAGCCCAGCTGACCTGCACATGTGTGCACAAGAATACATGATTGTTGTTTTAAGTTACTGAACTGTGGGGTGTTTGTTGTTGTTGTTGTTGTTGTTGTTGGACTGTTATGGTAGACAATATCAGAAAATGTAGGAGGAAGGGAAAAGAAGGCAACAAGAAAGAGAAAAAGAGCAAACTGTCCTCAACATCTTTGGCATGTTCTTTCTTTGGCATGTTGGTTTTGCTTTCTAGTCAGCCAGCTGCCACTGGTTGCTGACAGACAACACAGCATTTGATCACAGTCATAAGACTTGTGATTCTATTTACTGGCTTTAGACTAGAATTTTGTATCTGAAAAGTGAAGACAGTAGAAGTACCTACTAGGAGCTCATATGAGCATACAAATAATACAAAGCATCTGAGTTCAATAAATGGGAATAGTATTACTAGCAGCAGCAGCATCACCACCACTGTAGTAGCAGCAGCAGAAGTAATAGTAACCTTGAACTCATCTTCTACATCATCCCACACTTACCCCTGCCAGAGAACTGTGTGGCATTTTCTTACAGGGTTCTTGTCACATCTATGAAGAAACACTGTGATAAAGGAAGATATCCATAGAGTGGTTGTGTGAAAATTTCTTTGAAGTGTATGACAAGTTTTCCTTTATCTCAGTCCCATCCTATATTTCTATTTACCCTGAATCTAGGCAGAAAAAAAGACAGAAGCCATGTTCGAGGGGACCCTCTTTATCCAACAGAGAGAGACTCAGGACCACGCATCCCAGAATAATGAAGGTCTGGGGGAGGTAAACAGTCAGAAAATTAATAAAAAACAAGGCTGTGTAATGGGAGAAAGATCCAGACTTGTGTTCGCGACTCTCCCTGAATGCCTATGGCAAGTTGTACTGTGAATCTTTAATAAGATACTGAACCTTTACCACTTTCCTTGTTTTCTCCAATATTAGTAACAGTGAAAACTCATGGAAGAGTGGTGATGATGGCTCACGCCTGTAATCCCAACACTGGGAGGCCAAGGCGGGAGGATCACTTGAGCCCAGGAGTTTGAGACCAGCTTGAATAACATGGAGAGATCCCTGTCTCCATGAAAAAATTAAAAAAAAAAAATTACCTGGGTGTGGTGCACAACTGTAGTCCCAGCTATCTTGGAGGTTGAGAAAGGAAGATTAATTGGGCCTGGGAGGTTGAAGCTGCAGGAGCTGAGAGCACGCCACTGTACTCCAGCCTGGGTGACAGAGTGAGACCCTGTCTCTATAAAAACAAAACCCAAAAATCCTTAAGGGAAACCTGAAAGGAAGCTCTACATTTTTAGAGGCAGAGGAGGGGAGATACTGAGAGTGTGTGTGGGTTCTCAGTGAGCTGGGGGAAGTGGGCTGTGTCAGAGCTATGGTGATAACAACGGAAGGGAAGCAAGACACCCAGGGTTGGGGTTTTTTCTGGAATAACTACCTACTGGATAGGTAGCCTGACCTCTTACTCTTCTCTTACTCTTCCTTCTCTTGCTCTTCTGTTTCCCTTTCCCACTAAAAATCCAACCTCAGACCATAAAAGCATTCGCCATGGACTTAGAATATGAGAAACTGTAATCTCCTTTCTCAGCACCATTGCTAGAAAAACAAGTTTGATTTTCAAAGTGCCAACTGATAAGTATTCTTTTCATCTTTACTGTAATTCTTGAAAATCAAGATCTGCAAAATACTTTGGATGGCATTTGGCCTGGAATGACCAAGAAAGAGCTCCAGGCTGTCCTTGTATCAAGGGGTAGCAACCCCTCTTTAGGGAAGCTTATTCACTGGTAGCTGGGTTCTGACTTATAAAGAATGTCCTTAAAATTAGGCCCCATATGCCCACTTTGTTGAGTGACTCAAGAATCTCCTGGGAATGAATGTACCTCTTGGTACCTCTAGCATGACCTAGAAAGGCAGAAGGGAGGGGTAATTCTGAGCACCTTGTGTTGCTGGTTCCCCAGCTGTCAGCCCAGAGGAAGCAAACTGTACATAAAGAGCATTTAACTTTAGTTTCTCCAGCTCTCACAAATATGAGAGTATACATGAAGGAATGAAGGAGAGGGCTCTGGAATCAGATTGCCCGAGTTGTAATCCTGGATCCTACACTTGCTGTCAAGTGACCTTGAATGATTTAATTCAATTACATCTGCCTCAAAAGTCTTATGGACTAAGTAGGATTCATTGCATGGAACTGTGATGGCAGAATATCACCAGTGACACCTAAAAGACTATTTTATGAGAAATTCTGTAAGACCTTAAGAGCCAGGATCAACGTCTTGATATTTCCTACCACACTTCCCCAAGGATTGGGTGGCAATTCCTGGGAGCTACCATAGCAGCATTGACGTCTTGCGGGGGACTGTGGTGTCTGGAGGACACTGTAAAGTGAATGGGTAAGTTGTAGAGGAACTGGAACAGAAGGAAGAAGCCAGGGCAGCTTCACAGCCAATTCACTTCACTTGTTTGCGGCAGGTAGTGGAATTCTTTAGGGACCTGGAGTCCCACATAGGAAGACAGGAAAAAGAACATGTAAAAAGGTAATATTTTTGAAAGTAAAGTCCTTCATTTAATCCATACAACAATCTTATGGATTACATATTGATATGGTTTGGCTGTGTCCCCACCCAAATCTCATCTTGAATTGTAACTCTCACAATTCCCAAGTGTTGTGAGAGGAACCTGGTGGGAGGTGACTGAATTATGGGGATGGGTCTATCCTGTGATGTTTTCATGATAGTGAATGCGTCTCATGAGATCTGATGGTTTTAAAAAGGGGAGTTTCCCTGCACAAGCTCTCTCGTCTACTGCCATGTGAGATGTGCCTTTCACCTTCTGCCATGATTGTGAGGCCTCCCCAGCCATGTGGAAGTATGAGTCCAATAAATCTTTTTCTTTTTTTTTTAATAAATTGCCCAGTCTTAGGTATATCTTTATTAGCAGTGTGAAAACAGACTAATATACATACTAATCTTATCCTCATTTTCCAGAAAAGATGTTTGAGGCAGATGCAATTGAATTAGTTCAAGGTCACTTGACAGCAAGTGTAGGATCCAGGATTACAACTCAAGCAATCTGATTCCAGAGCCCTCTCTTTCAGTCATTCCTTCATGTATACCATCATATTTGTGAGAGCTGGAGAAACCAAGGTTAAACACTCTTTAGGTACAGTTTTCTCTAATAAAGTTCAGAGTTGGAAATATCTAGTTTCACAATGGATCTCTGCAACAGAATTAACAATATCCCCAGAAAAGTACATACACATGTTAACAGTAATCACTACCCAGGGTATTATAATATCTTGTGGCCAGTTGATCGTTTTTAAAGACATGCTCTTTGGGGAATAAGCATTACACCAAGGGATGCATTAACACAAAAACAAAAAACAAGTTTAGCAGCTGTATTTTTTTTTTACTATGAAAGTCTTAGAAAAATAAGCACAACTTTCCCATCCTCAAATTTTTCCATATGGTATGATATCTGTGGATTAGGGAATAGATAGGCAGAGAATTGAATGACCTCTTAATATGATGAGATGCAGAAGAAAAATAAATAAAGGGACTGTCCTATTTTTGTGAGGTGGTGCTTCCTATCTAGAAGGCCGAATCAAAAATAAGTCCCAATAAAACTTAATTTATACATTGTCTTTCTCCTGAATAATTAAAAATGGCTTCATAATTAGGTTAAAGGACTACTGCATCATGTAGTCCCTTAAATCTATTCATTAGCTTTTTCAGGCAGCGGATATTTTTGAGCACATGTTCTGTATGGTTAGAATCACTGTGTTAGGTGTTGTCCACATAAAAATGAAAAGACTCTATCACTGTCTACTGGCTTATAGCACTCCCATCTAGTGGAAGAAAGAGGCAAAAAGGCAGCTAAATATGCTAGGAACAATGTTATTGGTTTGCACAGGGTATTATCGAGTTATTTAACTTCACCCTGAGGGCTGCAGACAGGAATATTGGAGGAGTAAGAAAAAAGCTTTCCATCCACTTGAGGATGGAACTCCTTTTCTGAGTGCTACAGCATGCATGAAGTTAAGACAGCCAAGCAAAGGACTGGCATGTGGTGGGAGGCAGCAGTCCCTTCATGCGCAATGCATGGAGACAGCTGGAGCCAAGGAGGAGGTGAGAAGCATATCAGTGTCTCAGTGTGTGGGTGAACTCGGAGCCACATAGAGTCTCTGGAGCCCAGGCTGGGAGGGATCCGGCTGAAATGGCAGCAGCCAGGAGCCTGCTCGTGGGAGGTCTTGTGTACCATGCTGGATGCTGCAGACTGAAGCCCAGTGGGAGGCAATATTTTCACTGCTTTGCGGATGTGTGGAGTATTTTTTTCGCAAAGTTCAATTTATTCAGTGGAAGAAACTGGCCATTTTTTTTCCTGAGATTACAGTACTGTATATTGTGTGTATGTATGGTTTAAAATGATCTTTTCTGAAAGGATTGTGATAGAAGATGGCATTTTAAAAAGTAGTCCTTCCTTAGCAAAATGTAAATTTGGCATCTTCCTGTAAGTTTCTGATATTAAAAAAAATTATCCTGGTTTGTAAATTGAAGAGACTGAGAGCTACTGCTGTAGGGAAGGGAGTAATTGAAGAGATTTAGCAACAGAATAGTATAGCTGGATCTATACTTTAAATAGTTTTTTTCAGCTGTGTGGAGAGGAACTTGAGAGAGACCAGACTGGAGGTAGGGAGATCATTGATGAAGTCAATGATCTATCCTAGGAGAGACATGATGAAGGTCTAATCTAGCACTGAGCAGTAGGAAAGATGGGGTTGGGGGACAAATTAAAAAATATAAGATAAAAGCAGGACTTGGGGACTGGATACAGGAGGAAGGGAGAGGAATGAATATCACCATTCCCTTTTGCACCATATCAAGTGGTGAGTGAGATTTTTCATGTTCACGGAGTAGTGGAGGCTACTTGGGGGCAAACATAGTTGTTTGCTCCCATTTCTCTGTCCAGTACAATTGGCAGAAAGACGGAGGAAGGCAGCAAAGTGACCTTCAGTGCAAGACCAGATACCTTCAGGGTCAAATCACTTTGGAAAAAAATCTCCATAGATACCAGCTTTCAGTTTGGTGGAAACAGAAGCTTTTGATTGTGAGAGGGACTTGGCATAAAATAAAGTGGCATGGTGTGGGGACTGAAGGGATAGCCACATAGGAAAGACATTATAAAAGCCCAGCAATGGACCAGGACAGATGTGAGTCATGTGTATGATGCTTGCCTCGCTTCTTTACATAATCAATGCAAGTGCTAATACCTTATCCCTTCTTCTCACTTCTAATTCCTACAAGGAATTGAAAGTGGCAGTCAGCTCCGGCCAATGGTCATAGCTCAGATGAATCTTGGTCGTAAGGGCAACCATAGACCTTTTGCCATCTTAGAGAAAACAGATTTAACTGTGTATTTGATTTCCATTCAATCACAAACTGTGTATTGATTCGCAACTTGTGAAACTACGCTGCTTTCACTGTTGAGGCACAAACCACTCCCTAAAAGGTAGTTGAGCACTCTCTGGAAAAAGAAATTTCCTGTATTTATGGATACTGAATTAGTTAAGAAACTAGAATTCAAAATTGCAGGTCTTCTGACCATGGATTGTGATCAACAGAACTTATTACAAGTTAAAATGCTGAAGCCTCCTAAGGAGCTGGTAAAATACACAACACAGTCTTCAGAAGACTGCTGGGAAAAGACTTGTTGAATGATAATAGAAACTCAGGAGACAAGGCCATGTCTCTTGAGTTTTGATTCTACTTGACTCTGGGAAGAAAGTATATTTGAAATGTGGAAAACAGTCAGGACTTGAATTTCAGAAGGCTGTATCACAGCATATTACAGCAGGAAATTAACTCTGAAGGAATTATGACGTGGAAATAAAATTAAGAGAGAGGCACTGAAGATGAGGCTGCTGAAATGATCTTGACTTCAGGGAATGGCATGCCTTTGATTTCAACAACCAGTAGTCACACTGAAATATTAACAATCATTCTTCACAGTGTGCACTTATGGGGCAGGATGTAGAATTGCATTATTTTCTCTGAAATGACTCTACCCCATTCTCTTGGAGTATTAATACTGTTATGAGGTAATGGGAGCTAAGTGACTTTCAGTTACATTTACTTATGGGAAATTAGCTGATAAAAGTTTGTGAAACACCACATTCATCAGGGACATGCTGAGCATTGATACTCTGTGGGCAATCCCCAGCTGTGGGTGCAGTTGACCCGTTACCTATGCAACATCAATTTTTTTTCTTCACCTTCTAACAGTACCCAAATGTCTCTTTGGGGCATCACTGTTCTCCCTACTGTGTAGTAGCCCTAGAATTCTGCTGCATTGACCCACTTCCAGCTGCTTACCCCAGAAGGATACTCTCATCTTCCACGACACAAAAATTAGTTGAGGGAACCCAGGTCTAAGCCAATCAGTGCATGATATGACCGTGACCACACGGGTAGTTCAATCTATGTGACGTTCTAGGGCTTCCTGGATGTGAAAAAGGAAGCTTGCCGTTCTGGTTGCTGTTGGCAGCCATCTTTTGATCATGACAGCAGCTAGTTTGAAGACTAAGCCCATATAAGAAGGAGAGAGAGCCAAGATAGCTGCAGACAAATGGAGCCAGAGTCCTGATCAAACCAGATTCACTGCCTGCCTTTCCCGGGAACTTTCCAACTACATGATACAGTAGATCCCCTTTATAGTTTGCTTGTAGGTTTGTTTTTTAGGTCATTGGTTGGTTGCTTGTTTGCTTCGCTGAGGTAGGGGGCTGAACAAGTGTAAAGCTTGGTTCTATGTCTTCACATTTATACAAGTATTAACTTTGGTTCTCTATCCTTAAGTTTAATTGTGGACTGACTGGGTTTTTTCCCTTATCCCTTTTCAGCAGGCAATACTATCAAGCTAATTTGTTCTTTTCCTTTTTAATTTGTAGATATTTCATGCTGAAAAATCTGACATTCTTTTTCAGGGTCTATTGAGGGGAAAACAAAATGGTGCTTAATGCCTGAGAGAGCAGGGAGAAAGACCTTTAGACTGTGGGGAGGGCCAGAGCTTCCTCTGATTCATTCCCCAACCACAATCCTGTCCCAAGGCTTCCCTGGATGTCAAGACATCGTTTTATGTACATTATTAAGAGGTTGGTCCTTGAGCTTAAGACTTGTCCATCAGTATGATTCAGACCAGTATAAAGATACCTAAGTAAGTGATGAAGTGGGTCTGCCATGAACTTACATACACAGAGGGCTGAGAGTCTTCTAGGGGAGATCTCATTCTCTGGGAAGTACAGGAAACAAGCTTGATATAGTGAGAAAACCGTAATTTTTAGAGCAGAGACATGATTCAGAGCATAGCTCCGTGTGGACTCACATGTGGTTCCTGAGATGGGAAATTAAGGGCTGTGGGTAAGAAATGAAAGAAGCTAAACAGGAAGAAAGGGGGAGGTGTGAGGAAGGAAGGAAAGGAAAGGAAAAAGAATGTGGCTGGGTGTGAGTGATCTTCAAGGGCTGAGATTCTGCTGCTTTTCCAGATGTAGCTGTGTCTCTAGCCTAGTCAGGGTAATGGTGAACCCAGAAGTGCAGACAATTAGTTTAAAAAAAAAAGAAAAGCAAACACCCCTAAACTCCATGATAATAAAACAAAAAGAAATCAGATAACAGTAGAAAATATTGCTCGAGACTACAGCAGAAAATACAGCTAGAAACTATCACCTAGAAGAAAGGTTGCAATTTCATATAAAATTACTGGTTCTTCAACCATTTACCAGGTATCAAAACTGCTCTCGGCCGGGCGCAGTGGCTCACACGTGTAATCCCAGCACTGCGGGAGGCCGAGGCGGGCGGATGACGAGGTCAGGAGATCGAGACCATCCTGGCCTACATGGTGAAACTCCGTATGTACTAAAAATACAAAAAAATTAGCCGGGCATGGTGGTAGGTGCCTGTAGTCCCAGCTACTCGGGAGGCCGAGACAGGAGAATGGCATGAACTGAGGAGGCGGAGGTTTCAGTGAGCCGAGATTGTGCCACTGCACTCCAGCCTGGGTGACAGAGCGAGACTCCATCTCAGAAAACAAATAAACAAACAAACTAACTAACAAAACCACAACTGTTCTCACTGGAAAAAATATGGGAAAAAACTTTGTTCCCTTCTAGTGCAAAATGCTTACAATGTAATGTTTTTGTAGAAGAATACCAACTGTAGGTGATTTAGTTTTCTTTTTTTTTTTTTTTTTTTTTTTTTTTTTTGAGATGGATCTCATTCTGTTGCACAGGCTGGAGTGCACTGGCGCAATCTCAGCTCACTGCAACCTCTGGCCTCCCAAGTTCAAGTGATTCTTCTGCCTCAGTCTCCCAAGTAGCTGGGATTACAGCCGCCCACCACCACACCTGCCTAATTTTTCTATTTTTAGTAGAGATGGGGTTTCACCATGTTGGCGAGGCTGGTTTCAAATTCCTGGCCTCAGGTGATCTGCCCACCTTGGGCTTCCAAAGTGCTGGGATTACAGGCATGAGCCTTCACACCCAGCCCATGATTTTTCTTCGAAAGCAGTTCTGGTGCCAAGGAAAAATAGATCCCAGGGGAAATTACGTTGGTGTGATGGTAGCTTCCAACTTTACTCCAGTCAAGCTATCCTAGATGTCAGAAGACAGAAAGGCTCAAGGTCTAAATTTAGATGCTGAAATCGCATGGCGGATTGGATCTATCTAGAACATTCATCAAGGTGTAAGGGAAAAGAGATATGAGGTGAGTGATTACAGGGTAGGGTGGGAGCACCATGGGAGGACCGATACTAAGTCCTGTATTATACAATCGCTCACATATCCCCTTTTTTTCTTTCCCTCCAACTCTACCTTTTCTTCTCTTCTCCCCCTAACTCCCCTTCATGTCAGTTTTTTGCTAATGGAGCTGTGGTTACAAGGATCAGAACTTCCACAGGGGACATAGAGAGCCAAAAATGTCTGAAGTCAATGCATGTTCGTTCCATTGGAGAGACAGGAGCAAGGACACCTGTCTACAGCTGTACTCACCAATTAGTTTGCTGGGGAGCTGTTAACTTTGTCTTTTTTTTTTTTTTTTTTGAGACAGATCCCACTCTGTCACCCAGGCTGGAGTGCAGTGATGCAATCTCCCAGGTTCAAAGGTTCAAGTGATTCTCCTGCCTCTGACTCCTGAGTAGTTGGGATTACAGGCACCCCCCACCACGCCAGCTAAATTTTTCATTTTTAGTAGGGATGGTTTCACCATGTTGCTCAGGCTGGTCCTGAACTCCTGACCTCAAGTGATCCACCCACCTTGGCCTCCCAAAGTGCTGGGATTATAGGCATGAGCCACCGTGCCCAGCCTGAACTTTGTCTTTTGGGCAGAGCACATGCTAGCCTAGAACAGGGCCCCAGTGGCTGGCCAGTTTAGAGATGACAAAACCATCACTCTGGAAGTGGCTTGATTTATACCTTATGATTTAATCCTTCCACCTTTTCTCTTTATAATACTCTTGAGTGTTCCATCTTTTAAAAAATCACATAATCCATTCTACTTTAACACGTCTTATTGGTTGTTGGCTATCTGTAGTGAACAAATCTTGTGAATTCTGCTCATGTCTCATATACCTGCTCACTCACTGTCTTTGTTCAGCACGTGGTCTAAGTTTTATCCATCCTACTTGCTTTTGTTTGTGAAAACAGAACTGAATATTTACAATTAATAGTGAACACACATTACAGAATAAGCTTTGCTTGCCTCACACAGAAAGCCAATTCCCATTTTCACCATCACCTACAGTTCAGTGAAAGAACTGAGTGAAATGAACTAAAAACACGGCGTCTCTCCTGTAGCATCTTAGGAATCAAGAATGACCATGACTACTGCTGCTATCATGTTTCATTGAGTACTTACTCTTGGAAAAAAATGTTTGACATGCATTATCTTACCCAGTCCTCATAATGAAGCATTAGGTAGGTATTATAATATTGAGTGTACAGGTAATACAACAGAGGCTCAGAAGAAAGATGACTTGTCAAAGTCAAGTGGCATATGGAGAGCAGAGCAAGAAAAGGAACCCCAAACTCTTTTACCCCAAAATCCCTCTTCTGGTCACTGGGCGAGGGTCTTCCATTCCCAGAGCCCTATCAGGCGTCCCAGGTATTCTCCTCCGTGCCCTGCTGTCATCTCCTCATCTTTACTTCTGTGAATGATGTACACCTCTGAGCTCCTACAGGAACCTCCAGGATGGCTTATTCCTCATGTGCTCATTTAAATAATGATGTGACATTAAAATCCAGGTCACATATAGAGCAAATTAATAAGGATTACTTATTTAAAATGAAGTCAAAGATCCACACAGTATATTTAATCAGATAGTGGATGTAAATAGCTTGTGAACACTATATGTGAGAAGGAATGACCACATTGTTTAGTCAGACAGAAAAAAAATACAGCTAGAGAGAGGCAGCATGACATTCATAGAGGACAGTGCTTATGTGATAAGAGACACACACGAGTGTTATGAGCCAGATGCTGTACATGTATTATTTCAAATCCTCAGAACCACTCTGAACGATGGGTATTACCAACAGGAAAATGAGGCACAGCCTGGTTAATAACATGCTCCAAGTCACTCAGCTAAGAAGCAGTGGGGCTGGGTTTTGATTCCAGTTTGTGGCTGTTCTTTCTGCCATATCAACATGTACCATATGGCAACATGGAAGAGAGAATGTGGAGGCTAGAAGGGAAACTAGAGGCCTGTAGAATACTTTCCTTATAAAGGAGGAAATGGAAGTCTTTGAAAATGGAAAATATAAAATCAGAATTGTAAGTCTCTGACAAAAAAGGAAATTATATTTGGATAAACGAAAAGAAAGCAACCTCTGTTTACCCAAGTTTAGCCCAGTTCAGTACAGTATGTTTTTCCATGTCCTGAAATGTTAAAAATACCTTGGTGCATTAGAAAGATCATTAGCTGGATTTATTAAGCTAAAGACAAAGGTCTCAAGTCAGATTGCTATTTACTGAATGTTCTGTGCTCTGCCACCCATAGTCTAAAAAGAACTCGCAAGTTTATTTGGTGTATACTCACGTGTTTACAAGTACAAATCTTAATTTCTTTGCATCCATGGACATCAAGTTTTGTAAAACAAAGCTTAATTGTAAAATACCATAGAACATGACTAGGTTAGAAAACAGTAATATTTTATCAGTTGTATCTACTATAAATCATTTCTAATCTCTTAACCGCCAAAGTTGAATTTTCTACTGGGATTCTTATTTTTTCCTTTCCTGCCTTGTATTACATTCCCTGCCCCCTGCTAAGTATAATATTGCAGTTTGACTTCTGATGGTTGCAGTGGTTGTTGTAAGTGATATCTCCAGACTGCAGCTGTTTTTGACAAGCTTAAATGAAAGAAAAACCTACCCGACAGCTTCTAAATCTGAACGCATTATGAAGTTGCATTCACCTACAGGTTACAAAGTGAGTTAGTGGCGCTTTGGAATGGGATTGAAACTGAGGCAGGGGATGTGTAGGAGAGCTGCCATAAATTTGTCTCCACAGATAATTGGTCTTGTGTCTAATTTCTGACAAAGAGAATGACCTAATATAGCACTCTAAAGCAAAAATAATCATTTTTGTTAGCAGCCTTTAATTGGCTTATGTAATTGATCAGTATATTTAGTTACCTGGGAGTGCATTTTTTTTTTCTGTTAAATTATGTTAAAAGACTCATCATAAAGTTTCATTGTTTAAAATTTGACATTTCAAGCATTTACGAAGTTTTAATGGCTGTGGTGGGAAATTGTTAACTGGTACTTTTAGAAATTTCAGCCTAAAGGAATATCTTGAGCTTTCATTGTGTAATTGTGAATGGGACCAGCACCAGAACTATTTTCTGAGGAAAGCTGGACCCAGCCCATGGGGACTCCCTCAGCCTATTTCTGTGCAAAGGTAAGGTAGGTCTCCATAAAGAACATGAGCCCTGGCTTGACATCTTGATTTTTGCGAGATAACATGCTTGTGTTATCTTCTCTTCAGCTGCTCAATCTTTTTCTTCTTCTTTTAGATGAGGGTCTCACTATGTTGCCCAGGCTGGAGTGCAGCCACAATTCACAAGGATGAGCATAGCACATTGTAGCCTCGAACTCCTGGGTTCAAGCCTCGAACTCCTCCCACTTCAGCCTCCCAAGTAGCTGGTACTACAGGCATGCACCACCGTGCCTCGCTTTGATAAATCTTATTGAACTATTTTTGCCAGGAAGCATAACTCCAAATTCCTAATGACCAACTCTCAAAGGAGTGCCATGACGACAGGAGCCACCGATTCCCCTTGTGTTTCAAATTCTATCCCAGAAGCAAGCCAAATCATGAGGACCAAGGTACTGTGGGTCTTCACCTAGCACACTTTCTGAATTGATCTCAGATGCCCTGGCTCTTGCATCTTGTTGGGCTAACTAAATAGCTGTGAGATGATCACTGCTGAATTTATACCCACTGGCAAGGCTTCTCCTTTCTGTCTTGTATAAAGCTGATTTTGCCACTTGCTTGGTGGGTAACAGTGGCAGTGGCAGAAACCAGGGGGGTTTGCCTTATGTTCTCTGGTCTTGGTGGCCACCTGCTGGCTGGTTATTCCCTCTGATTGGTCACTTGCCATTAAGTGGGTTGGTGACAATGGATATTTGTGGAATGGTTGTCCACCACCTTCTGCACACCTACACAAAGATCTGTTACTGAACACCAGGGGTTTGGTCTAGGTCCCATTGCTTGTCCCACAAAAAGAAACAACGTGTATTGTCAAGGAACAAGGCTTTATTATTTTATGGGTGATGTCAACCAAGGAGATGGGAGCCAAGTCTCAAATCCATCCCTCCTTCTCAACTAAGGTCAGAGGTTTACATAGCTGGGATGGAAAACAGAGGGGCAAGGAAGAGGAGTTGGTCAACAGGCAGCAGGTGGTTGAATGAAGGGTCTAGTGTCTCAATGTGACCACGTGTAAGAAAATAGGAATTAGGGAGGGGTAAGAAGGGGAATTGGTCAACAGTCAACAGATGCATCTCATTGTCTGGGTACAGTGATCTAGAAAGCCTCAGCTCCCCGATGGCATCTGACAGGCCTGGCAATAGGTTTCCTGAGAAAAGATGGAAGTGTAAAATTGGGCCGGCTTCGGATCTTTTCTTCTGATTGTTGCCTTGTTTCCTAAATATCTCCTCCCATGGTCCTCCTTGTGGTTTCCTTCCACAGTCCACATTGCTCAGCACTGCCTCTTTTCTTTTTCTTTTCTTTGAGACACAGTTTCGCTCTGTCACCCAGGCTGGAATGCAGTGGGATGATCTCAGCTCACTGCAACCTCTGCCTCCCAGGTTCAAGTGATTCTCCTGCTTCAGCCTCACGAGCAGCTGGGACTACAGGCACACACCACCATGTGCAGGTAATTTTTCTATTTTTAGTAGAGATGAGGTTTCACCATGTTGGCTAGGCTGGTCTTGAACTGTTGACCTCAAGTGATCTGCCTGCCTCGGCCTCCCAAAGTGCTGGAATTACAGGCATGAGCCACCAAAGTGCTGGGATTACAGGCATGAGCCACTGCATCCAGCCCAGCACTGCCCTTTTCTTCCACAGAACATCATTCATGAGGGATAAAAGCATTCTGGTCCCAGGCCCTTCTGCTTTCTCAGGCTTCTCTCTCCTGGGTCTTACCAGTCTCTGTATCCACTCCCACTTCTACTCACTTCTCAGGAGGGAAAGCTGAACGCTAGTCTCAGTTTAGGTGAGGAGGTGGCCGTGGTGGAGCTTTAGCTCTATTTGAGTACCTAAAGCCAAGCATGTCTCCTTATTAGGCTTAACTACCCAATTATGTAGAAACAGGACTTCAATACACATGTCAAGTACAGCCAAACCAAACCTAGTTCAACCTAGGCTCAGTTCCAGTTGAAAGTGAGGATTCTACTTTCATATGCTTCTTCCTGTCTCAAATCTCAGCTCTAGATCTCCTGAAACCAGTTGTTCAAATGACTTGGGGCATTGTTTGCAAGATGATTTCCACAGGAAAAATTATACAATTTTGACAAGAGATTTAAAAAGAGAACCTGAATTAATTAATGGAGACATATCATGTTTATGGAAAGGAAGAAAATATAATAAAGATAACAATTGTTCCCAATTTGAATTATAGATTCAATGCAATTGAAATCAAAACCATAAAACTTTCTATGCTTATTTTACCACTCATGTGGAAGGGTAAAGGGTCAAAAGTAGTCAGAATGCTTCTGAAGCATCAGGTGTCAGAACTTAATATGAAGCTGTTGAAGGAAACTAAAATATTTCACTCCCAAATATATTTTTTTGACCTATTTTGAAAAGGCTGCTGCAGGGCCAGGAGATTGAGTTGGGAGAATTTTGCATCTGTAGAGAATCCTCATTAACGTAGCCAGACCTTCCCTTTCTAGGCATTTCCCAGACCTCGGTGAGGTTAACTGAGTCTGGCACCTTTAAACGTCTGAAAAGAGACATTTACCATCTATTCTCTGAGGACTGCTATCTATGAGGCTTCAGCTACTGTAAAACAAGGCCACCTTTGCTAGCCAGGCCACCTACTTTTAAGCCTCTCATTAAACCTGATTTACCCACATAAACTGTTCTTGACCATGTTCTGAATCCTCATTCTTTCTATAACCTCAGGATGGTATATAAGCTTCTGTACCTTATTGTCGGGTTGGGTCTTCCTTCTGAAGACTCCCATGTATTCTGCCTTTTGCAAGTTGATTTTTCAGTGAAACTTCAGAGGGTCAAGATTCCCCCTTGGCTCCCACACTGTAGTGATTAAGATAGTAAGATAACGGCAGAGGGATAGATATATGCATCCTATCAAAGTACTCCCCAAGTGCTTATTGATTAGATATTAATAAGTTCAAAATTCTTATAAATGTATAGTAGAGAAGTTTGGCCTACACCAGATTAACCAGGTATTAAAAGTTCACTGCACCAGTAATGAGACAAATCAACGTCATGTGCCTCCTCATATGCTGCACTGAGAAGGACACAGTATCACTTCAGTGGTGTTCTGGAGCCAAAAATGCAAAACCTCAAGTTACTTATGAGTAAACCCCAGACAAAGTCAAAACAATGGACATTCTACAAAGTAGTTGACCTGTACTTTACACAGGCGTTGAGGTCATGAAGGACAAGACAGAAGAGCTGCTCCAGAGTGAAGAAGACTGAGGAGAGCAAAGACCACGGGATAGCCATCAAGCAGACCATCCAGAGGCAAAACTCCTTTTCTGAGGAATTCAGGAGTAATTAGACTTCCCTATTATCTAAAGCTGATCTGGCAGCAGACTTCTTTCACCCCAAATGTATAAGTAATTAGAACTTCTCTACATCTCTGGAATGCATGCATGTTGAAACTGACTGTGTGACCCTTGATGACATCAAGGCACCCAAATGTCTACAAATGTAATCATTTATCATGACCTATGTGGCTAATATGGTTTAAATTACCCTTAACTCCCACTTCAAGGTCCATAAATACCCCTAAGGAAAAATCCACCATGGTATGCTCAGTCCTCTTGCTGAGATGCCTAACTGTACTCTTCTGTAGCATTCTATCTATCAAAACTTTCCTTTTCAAAACTATGCTGTTGTGGATAAATTATTCTTACTACCTATGAGTCAGTCACTTTCCATTGCTGAGGCTCTGACACCTTGCCTGGCAGAGACATGGAACTCTTTGAAGAGTTCAATCCTGGACTATACCCTGGACCATGAGGGAAACAGTTGGCAAAATCTAAAGGAGCATGTGGATTTGATAGTAGTATTATATCAATGTTATTTTCTTGATTTTGATGGTTGTATTTGCCTGCGTAGAAGACCATCTCTAATTTTAGAATATACATACTTAAGTATTTATGAATAATACCGCCTCATATTTGAAACTTACTCTGAAATTGTTCAGAGAAAAAATTATGCATACACAGGAAGAGAAAAGGATGAGACAGAGAAAGGGGGGTAAGAGAGAGAATAAGAATTATAAGGTAAATGTGATAAGATATTAACGGCTATGGAATTTGGGTAAAGGGAAGAGAGAAATGCTTTGTATTTTTCTCTCAACTTTTCTGAAAGTTTACTATTTTAAGATAAAAAGTTAAAAGAATATATTGAGAACTCTTACAAATAAGAAAAACATGAATGATACAACATAAAAATGGAGGTGAGACATGAACAAACATTCTGCACGAGAGGATATATGCGTGGCCAATAAAGCCACAATGACATTTTTGACATCATTGGCAATCCCAGTTAAGACTATAGTGAGGTACTATGTACCATTTTGCATTTGTTTAACTGCCAAATGTTTTAAAATCTGAAAATACCAAGTGTTTGAAAGGCTTTGGCCTCAAATTATTTGTTATAAATTTCTGAAAGGAGTGTAATTTGTTGCTGTCATTCTAAATGACATTTTGTCACTCTCTCAGAGTTGAACATTTGCATACTGGGTGTGACCTAGTAATTCCACCCCTAAGTATGTATCTAGGAAAATCTCTCATATACACCTACACCTGGGGATATGTACAGCATACTCACAGCAGTGACACTTATAATAGGGAAAACCTAAATGCCCATTGGTGGAAGAGTGGGCAAAAGAACTGTGGTACATTCACACCACAGCACATTGTAGAGCAGCTAAAACAAAAGAACTCTAAGATGGAAGAATTTTAATATAATAGAAAATGAAAAAGGAAGCCATTCCCCAATTACCTACAGTATGACACCAGTTTTGAAAAGTGAAAACTAAAATACAAAAAAATTATGCATTTATAGAGATTCATAAAACTGTATAAAAAGAATGCAAGCAGAGAGTGGCCACATGGAATGTGTGGTTTTATTGCCACAGAGAACATTAGGCCCTAGAGGTCAATTGATGTTCCTAACTTTAGAAACTGAACAATTTTGATAACTTAATTAACAAGCTTTTTCCTCAGCTTTTATTTATCAAGTTTCTAATGTCTTAGAGTTCACTCTTATCCAGGATACCTGTTACACAGATTTTTAACTCCCTACCTTCTGCCACTCAAGCTGTTTTACCTTGGAAAAGCTATTTAACCTCTCTGCAGCTTCTGTATTATCTCCTCTGTAGTTTTTCTTCCGTATTATCTGCCTGTAGTTTTTCTATAGTGAGCAAAATATGAAATTTTATACTTATACACTAAAATATATGCTCCATGAAGACAAATATTTTTTGAGTTTCATGTTTCCTATTGTATCTCCAAAATCTAGCACAATACCTGGTATACGGAAGACAATCAATACATAATATCTACTAATCAATAATAATGAATGCAGATCTGTATTTGTCAAAGGGTAACATTGCAGTAACATAAAATGTCCAGTGGGTGGAGCCCACGTTGCATTTTGTAAAGTGAAAATGTTTGATGAATGCTTTCTTGTCCTTGAGAGAATTTTAGGTGGTTCAGCGAGACCTCTGTAATAAGTTTGGATTTTCTTTGAAGTGTACTAATTGTCACAGAACTGCAACTTTTTAAGTGTGGCATATTTGTGTTTAATGAACAACTTTCTAATATTTAAACCATTTCGTTCTTGAGTTAATACCAAGTAAACTCTTTTTCCTCTCCACACAATTCAATTAGGTTGCTAAGTTTATTGTACTTATTTCTAGGCAAAAAACTAAAAATGTTAAAGAATAAGAAAAATCTGTTTAAAATAGAATGAGTGGTAAAAAGATGGTAAACAATGTAACATGAATGCCAACTATGATGATAATGTCTAAGGAAAAAAGAATCAAAGCAATTTTCCATATTATTTCTATACCCAAAAGGCCTGACATTGTTGTAAGCTCAGGGCATTTGTCTTACCTTATTTAATTTAGCTTCCTTTCTTGAATCACTTGCAGAAAATCATCAGTTACATAGGGGATCATTCCCACATGGCTCTGTGCATCTGCTAACCTGACCCATCTCTCTCTCCTCCCTACTTTGGAAAATTTCCACCGTGCTCTCCGGAATTCAAAATCCATCATCTGCAAAATTCCTACATCCTTTATTTCTTCTCTGAACACTGTTGGCTTTTTGACTCAATGGAAACCTGGCTCTAGTGTGAAGAGCCTGCTGTCTTGCACGTAGCTTTTGTTCCCACACCCCTCTGACTATGAGGTCTTGGGGGCCAGTAGATGCCGGCCAGCCCCTCATCGCTGTCTCCAACCATTCTCCTCTCCACCTCTCTAACCCCCAGCTTTGAAGTCTTTGTCGTCCGACGATTGCACAACCCCTTCCTACTGCAGTCATCTACTTCTAGTCCCTCCTCTTCATTCCTATACTATTTTTAGATCCTGGCTCACTGTCAATTTCCCCCTAAAACTCCTGTGACAAGTATTGGTTATTTCAGTATCCAGATAGATGATCATTTCAAAACATGGGTTCTAGGTTTCTTAACCTCCTCTCCTTTGGGGATATTCCCCTCTACCTTACCTCAGTCATTCTTTGCCATGGTCACAACCCTTGCCTTTATGTTTACCAACTACTACATCCCTACCTTAATCTCGGTTTCTAGCATATACTTCCTTACCATTGCATTCTATCAAAATACTCTCTCGGATGCCCTGTCTTCACTTTCCCAATTCCACTGGACCTTCAGTCCATTGCTGTGATCACCTTTTCTCCTTCTCTCACTCTTCCTCATCACCTCACTTTACAGCCTTATGTGGAAGGGATTCCATGCTTTCACATTGTTATAACTTTCTTGCATACTTCTGTATGGCCTTGCTTTGTCCTTTATTACAGTGCCTGGAAAGCCCCAACCCAGTTACATCTATCTCTCTGCCTATTTCATGCCTGCCTCCTTGCAGCTGGATATGACTGGATAAAAACCTATAGCCATGACTACCAGGCCCATGTTAAATTTATATTACGCTAACTCAAGTGGAATCTTTGGGCTACCTGGCAGTTCTGCTTCATCATACTGTCTATTCATTCTCCCATTCTCTAAAGCAGTGTTTTTCAAATTGTGCATTTAAAAACTTAAAAACAGCTGAATAGAATTTAATAGGGTACACAGCATAAAATAAGGATAAACACTATTTCATCAAATGCTTGTTTCATTTATCTGTGTATGTACATTTATATACACATGTGTGTGCCAGTTTGGGATATAAAATGTGGTGTGAATTTAAAAAAAAGTTCTAGGCAACTTTTCCACATTTTCTTCCTTCTTCTTGAACTTCCATAACCTTTTTCATCTCTTCACTCTCATCTAATGATTCTGCTTCCTATGTTACTAAGAAAATAGGAGGACTCAGAAGAGAGCTTCTGCACCTATCAGCCTATGCATGCCCATATTCTTCTCTCCTTCTTGTTACTCTCTGCATCTCTAAGCCCAGCCCTTCCACATATCTCCTAGATCCATTCCATCATTTCTCAACTTCTAACTGAACCGTCTAGTTACTAGTAATTACGAACCTCATGCAAGTTCTTTCTAATACATCATCGATTTCACCCTCTCTTAGTGCACCATTCTTCTTAATATCAGGCATTCTACAGTAGCTCCCATGTTAAAGACCAAACCCAAACAAAGCCTTTGGTGATTCCCCTGTAGCTACTGTGCCATTTCTGTTTCTCTTTACAGGAATAGTCCTCTAAAGAGTTGTCCACACTTTCTGTTTCTGAGGCTTCTCCTCTCACTTTCCTCTGCCCTTACTTCAATGGGCTTTTTATCCCCACTATTCTACCAAAACCTTTTAATCAAAGTTATCAGTGACTGCCACTGTTCTCTAATTTCCTAAATTCAATGGGCTTTCCTCAAAGACATCTCTCTCTCCTCCTTGCAATACTTCCCCCACTTGACTTTCAGGCTACCAGGCTCTGCTTTCCTGGCTTTCTTCCTACTTACCTACTTCACAGGTCATTTCTTGTAAATGTTGGGGTGCTCATGTCAGACTTGGAGTGTCCAAGGTCTCCCTCTTGAAGCTCTTGTCTTGTTTATTTATACCTATCCCTTGATGCTTTCATCTAGTCTTCTTGGGTTAAGTTCTATTTATATGACAATGATTCCCAAATATATAGAGCCCAGGCCTTTCTCCTGAAACCTTTTTGGCATGATGGACCAGTGTCTATGGAAGACAGTTTTTCCACAGACTGGGGGTGGGGGAATGGTTTCAGGATAAAACTGTTTCACCTCAGATCATCAGGTATTAGATTCTCATAAGGAACATGCAACCTAGATCCCTCACATGCACAGTTCAAAACAGGGTTCACGCTCCTATGAGAATCTAATGCTGCCACTGATCCGACAGTTGGCGGAGCTCAGGCAGTAATGCTCGCTTACCTAACCACCTCTCACCTCCTGCCATGCGGCCTGATTCCCAACAGGACATGGACCAGTACTGGGTGTTGGGGACCCCTGTTGTAAGGGTTCAAAAAGAGTCAATGTTTATGTTCTTAAGGGGCTTAAATCTTTTAAGGAGTAATATGATAATAAAATAGACCAGAAGGCCAGAAAAAATATATTTTACCTTCCTGAAAATGTTTATTTTTAAGAAGCATTGAAACAGTAAATAAAACAGTAACGCATAATAGTTAGCAGATTCATAAATACTCATTCACCAGACCAAAAAATTAATTTATCAATGTGAGAGAACTCTGGCAAGGAAATCCATTTTTCCCTCCCACCTGACCTTTCCAGAAGTGTCTTTTTTCTTGCTGAAGGTCAGGTCTGTCACCCTAGTCCCTTGATCGCTTTCTACAGTTTCCTCCACTGTGTTGCTTCATCATTTATTCACTCATGTATCCATTTAGCAGACATTTATTGGATACCCAGGTGTCGGGTAAGTCATTAAGGCTAGGGGAGAAGAAAAGAAAAAGATACAATCCAAGGCAGCAAGGAGGTCATGGACTAGCGAGATTTCCTTTATCTTGCATCTTTTTGTTGTGAGTGGCTTCTTCTCTGCAGGTTCCAACCTGTTCACAGATCCTCTTTCTTGATTTTTCCTCTGGCCATGGAACTACCAGTTCTCCTCCCTGCCCACTTCCAGCATTGTTCTACTTTTCTTCCCTTCTCATTCAGGCCCCTTTCAGGGTCCTTGTACTCTCACTGTGTCCCCCTCCTCACCTGCTTTCACTTATCAACTCTCGATTTGGCTTCGGTCCTATCGTTCCACTAAATCCTCTGCCAACGTCAGCATCCACGGCATTCATCTTGCGAAACCCATTGGTTATTTTCCTGCCTTTATCTTTTTGGACTGCTCTGCTGCATTTTCTTTCTTCTGCACACTCTGTGCCTTTGGCATTTATGAACCTCTCCTCTCAGCCCCCTTCCCGGCTGTTGTTGGGTAAATTCTTCCTACTTCTTTGGTCGTCTTCCTGAGCTGTTACTCCCTTGCCTCTCCTCTGTCTCTCTGAGCTTCTTCCTCAGTACATGCTCTCCTTAACAGATCCCATTTGCTCTTATAGTCTTAGATTCCCATCCTGATTAATAGAGCCGGCTATTAATCAGGTTGTATATCAAACTTCCTGTTGTTTATATCTACTTCTATATCAACCTGTCTACTGGTTATATTGACTTGATGTCCCCCAGGTATCTAAACTCCACATGTTGAAACTAGAACTCATTTTCTTCCCCATCCTATTACAAACCTTCTCCTTCTCCATGATTTCGTTACTTTCCTCTTTCTCCTTCTTCCACAGAGTCCATCAGTCACCAAGCCACACTGATCTCTGTGTATTTATTTCTTGAATTGAGCCCTCCACCTCCATCGCTAGTACCATTGCTGTGACTCAGGCCACCGTCATCTCTTGTTTACATCACTTAGAGCTTTTCAGTCAATGCCATACTGTGTCATGCCTCCACGCCTTTAGCTGTATTCTTTGCCTAAGTGTCCTTTCTTAAACTGGTGGGTTTCTTCATCCTTCAAGATTTGCTAGGTAGTCATTCCTGAACTGTGCAAATTTTTCTTTCGCTACATTGATTTAGAAAATAAAAAAACTATGTGTCTTAAAAAAAATCCCAGTAGACAGTAAATTTTGTGAGAATAGGGACCATGCTTTATTGGTTTTTGTTCTCCTGGTCCTTAATTCAGTGTGTGGCTATAGTAGGCTTTGAACCTAAATGCAATTAAGATTTTTGCATTTGGTTGCAATCTACAGGCTTTAGTACAGCACAGGATGCTTAGCCTTTTTCACTTATAAACAAACTGAGAGCTTCCTGCACATGGGCACTGTGCAAGAATGAGCCTACTGTGTGCTGGGAACTGTGAGTGAATTACTGTGGCCATAGTGTGGTGTGGGAAGAGGGAAGTGGGAGGAAAAACCTGGAGAAGTAATCCAGGCCAGATCATGAAGGGCCGTGAACACAACAGCGTTGTCAGAAGGAATATTTGGTAGCAGAGTGAAAAAGGATGATGGGAGCAAGATTGGAAGCACAGAAGTCTTTTGTAAAAATAAATTTGTTGTGTAGATCACATTTCACTATGACATGTCCATTTGGGTTGTACTAACTTTTCAATAGTTTTTAATTGTTGTTTTAAGTATTTACTGAATTGTATTGATTCATGTATTCACTCTACAATCCTTGGTGACTATTAGTGCCACATATTATATATACAATATTTTGGGGGGTCTCAGAATAATAGATACTGTCCTTGGCCTCAAAGAACTCATTGTCTGGTAGTAGCACTGGACACAACAATGGAAAAATGTGATTCAGTGTCAGTTCTATGGGAGGGGTGAGCACAGGCTATGGAACATTAAAGGGGAATGACCTCTTAGATGGGAGCCCGGGGAGCCTGGGGAGGCCATCCAGAGCAGTGGTTCTGAGCTAAATTTTGAAAGGTAAGCAAGAATGAACCTCTTGAATAACCGGGAGATCTGCCAGACTACTCCGGGCATGGGGAGCAGCTTGTGCAAAGGCCCAAATGAGACAACTGAGTTTCTAGTGGCTGCAATTTATTGTGCTCGTGAAAGTAGGACCAGGGATGAGGTAAACAGGCACCTTATGTTAAAGCTTTTTTTTTTTTTTTTTTTGAGAGGATCTCACTCTGTTGCTCAGGTTGGAGCGCAGTGGTGCAAACATGCACAGCTCACTCCAGCTTTGACCTCATGAGCTCAAGTGATTTTCCTACCTCAGCCTCCCTAGTAGCTGGGACTAGAGGTGTACATCACCACACTCAGCTAATTTTTGTATTTTTTGTAGAGATGAGGTTTTGCCATATTGCCCAGGCTGGTCTCAAACTCCTGGGCTCAAGTGATCCACCCACCTTGGCTCCACAAAGTGCTGGAATTACAGGCATGAGTCACCGTGCCTAGGCAAAGCTTAAATTTTATCTTGCAGACGATGTCATAGAAGAAAAATTCTGACCCACTTTCATTAATGGATTAGATAGAACAAGGTAATAGCTGTGCTACACATTTAAGAGACTGAAGTATAAACAGAAAACAAGACAATGACAAAATCACCACAGCTTTTAGGGAGAAATATTCTTAGAGAAGAAAAGTTAGTGGATATTTTTCTGGTCACCAATCCATATTTCTTAGTTTGGATCTGTTTCTGGCTGATAATCAAAAATGGAATCCAAGAAATCCTGCCATTCCCCAGAGGGCCAGTAGTTCTTGTAATAACTACTCTCATGACATTTCCTGGATATGATAAACTCCCTAGTCCCATATTTACAGATTTGTAAGTCAAAGGCTTTCTTTAGAGATTTTCTTGCATCCTCATTACAATGTGCAATATGCCTCAGAGCAAGGTAACAATTAGCCTAGTGGAGAAAGCAAGGGAGTCTCTAATGGGAACATTTCCTAGCGGACACAGTATCTTCACCCATTACAACAGATTTGGTCAAAGCTTATTTTTTGTTCCAGAATAACTGGAGTTCCTCAGAATACTGTATAATGTACCTCTAAACAAAATAATTACTCACCTAGCGAAAGTGGCCAGGATGTCTCTACTGGTGACATACTTCTATGGGGCTGAGAGACGTAGCCCTATCAGAGAAGGAAGAGGAAAGAATATATTTTAGAATTTAACACCCTCAATATGATTTTCTTTTCTGTACTAAGATTGTTATGAATTAGATCATGCTCTTTTCAGATGGAAAGAACATCTCTTCCTGAGTCATTGGTGGATGTTTCCTGTAACTGACCTTTGGGACCATGGAAGAAGCCAAACACCTTCCTTTGTCATACGATAAAACATTGTATGTTTAGATTCTCTGAGTGGATTTTGTACATATTTCTGTCTGCATGACTTTTTTTAGACATACATTAATATATCTTTGTTGAGTACTATTACCTTGTGCACATGCAGTTACAAGCAGCCCAAAATGTAGAACATATGCTATTTAAAGAACATATATATATTTTTATTATACTTTAAGTTCTGGGATACCTGTGCAGAACGTGCAGCTTTGTTACATTGGCATACACGTGCCATGGTGGTTTGCTGCACCCATCAGCTCTTCATCTACATTAGGTATTTCTCCTATTGCTATCCCTCCCCTAGACCCTAACTCCCTGACAGGCCCCATAGGTGATGTTCCCCTCGCTGTGTCCATGTGTTCTCATTGTTCAGCTCCCACTTATGAATGAGAACATGCTGTGTTTCATTTTCTGTTCCTGCGTTACTTTGCTGAGAATGATGATTTACAGCTTCATCCATGTCCCTGCAAAGGACATGAACTCATCCTTTTTTATGGCTGCATAGTATTCCATGTTATATAGGTGCCACATTTTCTTCATCCAGTCTGTCATTGATGGGCATTTGGGTTGGTTCCAAGTCTTTGCTATTGTGAACAGTGCTGCAGTAAACATATGTGTGCATGTGTCTTCATAGTAGAATGATTCATAATCCTTTGGGTAGATACCCTATAATGGGATTGCTGGGTCAAATGGTATTTCTGGTTCTAGATCCTTGAGGAATCGCCACACTGTCTTCCACAATAGTTGAACTAATTTGTGCTCCTACCAACAGTGTAAAAGAAGGAAAATAATTCTTTTTTATTCAATTTTTAAAAATATTATTATGCCTACACATACGCTGTCACATTTTCCTTAGCATGTTCATTATACTTTGGCCAGTGGAAACCAATCAGTAAATGAATGACAGATAATTGAAAGCATTTTTAAAAGTCATCTTTATATCTCAGAACAGCTGTAGATTTACAGAAAAAAAAATTGTGATGATAGAATCGAATCCCCAGATTTTCCCCTCATTCAGTTTTCTCTATTATTAACATCTTAGTATGGTACATTTGTTATAATTAATCAGTGCTGGCACATTATAATGAATTAAAGTCCATAGTTTATTCAGATTTCCTTAGTTTTTACCTAACAACCATGTTAGTTATTTATTTTTACATTGACACGTAACAGATGTACATAGTCCTCAGGGTATATGTGATAATTTAGGATGTTCATAAAATGTGTAAATATTAAATCAATGTACTTTAAATAACTATCATCTTAAATATTTTTCTTTTGTTTAGAACCATTTGAATTATTCTAACTCTTTTGAAATAATAGCTAGATTATTGTAAGCCATAGGCACTTTACCGAACTGATACTAGGTCTTACTTCTTCTATTAAACCATATATTTGTACCGATTCATCAACTTTTCTTCATACCACTCTTTCCCCTACCCTTCCCAGGATAATGTCCATTTTCTATTCTAGGATCCCTTCCTAGATACCTCATTATATTTAGTTGTCATGTCTCCTTAGACTCCTGGCGGTGACAGTTTCTCAGTCCTGTCTTATTTTGGATGACCTTAATGTTTTGAAGTGTTTCGGTCAAGTATTTTGTAGGATGCCCCTCTATTGGAATTTGTCTGATGTTTCTCTCGTGGTTAGGATGGGGTTATGGGTTTTGAAAGATAAAACACAGAGGTAAAGTACCATTCTCATCACATCATATTCAAGGGTACATACTATCAAGATGCCTTATCAGTGTTGTTGTTCACCTTAATCCCCCAGTTCAGGTAGTGTTTGCTAGCTTTCTCCACTGTAAAGTTACATTTCCACAAGCGCTCTTTGGAAGTGAGTCATTCCGCACAGCCCACACTAAAAAGGTAGGGATTTATGCTCTCTATCCTTAGGGAAGATTTGTTTCTTCTCCCCCATCTATTTATTTATTAGTTTGTTTATTTTTGTATTGACTTATGAAAATTTAGTTTCTACTTGGGCTTAATTTATTGCTAAAGTTGTTTCTGCATTGGCCATAGTGAACTCTCTCAGCTGGGTCCTGTGTCCCTTTGATTCCTAAACCTGTATGCTCCTGCCTATGCAGGGTTGTTTCCTTCCTTTCCTTCCTTCCTTTCCTTCCTTTCCTTCCTTCCTTTCCTTCCTTCCTTTCCTTCCTTCCCTTCCTTCCTTTCTCTTTCTTTCTTTCTCCTTCCTTCCTTCCTTCCTTTCTTATTTTCTTTCTTTCTTGTACTTCCTAAGTTTCTAGCCCTATAAGAGGCTCCAAGCTTATTTTATATATTTCCCACCCAAGTTTTAGAATGAGACATTTCTTCAAGGCACCCTGATTTCTTTTACTGGAGAACAGTACTAGAAAACAAGACCTACATGTTCATTTTGCTTATTGCTACCTTGGTATTATTGCTTTCAGACCCTCTCAACTGAAAGAGCAAGGAGATACATGTTTGCATACTAATCCATGTACATATAGGTATCTATACACATCTTCATATGTAACGTTTATATTAATTTAAACATGAGCTCATACAGATGTCTCTAACTGTTCAATTACCTCATAGATAACTGTAGCCTTCTGACCATGCTTATCTGTAAATTCCCACTCCAACAGTGAGAAATCTGTTACCTACCCTCCATTTACGTAACTGTTCAATTTTAGTATAAACGTATAGGGGTGTCCGAATTGTTAGCCCATACCTTATGGGAAATGCTTCTATCAACTAGTGTACAGTGCACTTGTGCAGTTGTAAAAACAATGGCCTCCAACTCAGTCAGTACCCTTTCTGGCTACCTTCTTCATGGAGGTTGTTTCACACATTTCTGATATAGTTAGATTCTCTTGTTACAGTCTGTATTCCTTCCTGGGTCTTCCAACTTGCTAAATGATTATTTTTAATTTGCATGCATTAAAGCTCAGTCTTTCTGCTGTAAAGTTCTATAGGTTTTGATAAATGAATAATGTCATATACTCACCATGAAAAATCCCATGCTTTACCTATTTAATTGTGCTATTGAACATTCCATCACAAAACTGTAGAATATACACTTTTCTTATTTGCACATGGAAAATTCTCCAAAATCAGCCATATGCTTGTTCATGGCAAGTCTCAATAAATTAAAAAAAATCAAAATCATATCAAGTATTTGCTTGGACCACAGTGGAATAAAATTAGGAACTCTCGAAACCACACATGCACAAGGGAAGTAAACAAATTGCTCCTGAATGACTTTTGGGTAAACAACAAAGTTAAGACAGAAATGAAAAAGTTTTTTTTTTTAATGAATGAAAATAGAGATGCAATATACAGAAAGCTCAGGAATACAGCAAAAGCTATGCTAAGAGGAAAGTTTATAGAGTTAAATGCCTACATCAGAAAACTAGAAAGATCTCAAATTAACAATCTGACATGGCACCCCAAGGAACTAGAAAAACGAGAGCAAACTAAACCCAAAGCTAGTAGAGGAAAAGAAATATCAAATATCACAGAACTAAGTGAAATTGAGGCAAGAAATATTGTACAAAGAACAAAATGAAAAGTTTACTTATTGAAATGATAGACAAAATTGATAGAACTCTACCTAGAATACTCAAGAAAAAAGAGACAAAAGATTCAAAATGATTACAATAAAAATAATAAAGATGACATTACAATTGATGCCGCAGAAATACAAAGATCAGAGACTACTATAAACATGTCTATGCACACAAACTAGAAAACTAGAGGAACGGGATAAATTACTGAAAACACAACTGTGCAAGATTGAATGAAGAAGAAATTCTGAACACACAAATAACAAGAAATGAAATCAGTAATAAAAAATCTACAAGAAAAAAACAGCCCAAGACCAGACAGATTCACAGCCAGATTGTGTCAGACATACCAAGAAGAACTGTTATCAATCTTACTAAAATTGTTCCAAAAACTTGAGTAGGAGGGATTCCTCCCTAACTCATTCCACAAAATCAGTATCATCCTCATACCAGAATCTGGCAAGGACATAACAAAAAAAGGGAAATTAGAGGGTGATATCTCAGATAAACATGGATGCAAAAATCTCCAAGAAAATATTAGCAAACTGAATTCAACAGCACATCAAAAAGATAATCCCTTTGGGAGGCCAAGGTGGGTGGATCATCTGAGGTTGGGAGTTCAAGACCAACCTGACCAACATGGAGAAACCCCTTCTCTACTAAAAATACAAAATTAGCAGGGCATAGTGGTGTATGCCTATAATCCCAGCTACTCAGGAGGCTGAGGCAGGAGAATCGCTTGAACCCATGAGGCAGAGGTTGCAGTTAGCTGAGATTACGCCATTGCACTCCAGCCTGGTCAACAAGAGTGAAACTCTGTCTCAAATAATAATAATAATCATCATCATCATCATCATGATCATCATCATCCATCATGATCAAGTCAGTTTTATTCTGGGGATGCAAGAATGATTCAACATATGCAATAAATGCAAATCACCACATAAACAATTAACAAAAACATAATTGTCTCAATAGATGCAGAAAAAGCACTTGGTAAAGTTAAACATCCCTTCATGATAACAGAACCATCAAACATCGAAGGAGTATAGTTCAAAATAATAAGAGTCATGTATGACAAATCCATAGCCAATATCATACCGAATTGGGAAAAATTGAAAGTATTCCTCCTAAGAGCTGAAAGAAGACCACGTTATCCACTCTCATCCCTTCTGTTCAACATACTACTGGAAGTCCTAGCCAGAGCAATCAGGAAAGAAAAAGAAATAAAAAGCATCCATATTAAGCCAAATTATCTCTGCTGATGACATGATCTTGTACTTGGAAAACCCTAAAGATTACTCCAAAAGGCTCCTAGACTTGATAAATGACTTAAGTTTTAGAATACAAAATTAATGTACAAAAATCGGTTGCATTTCTATACATCAACAACATTCAAGATGAAAACCAAATCAAGAACTCAATCTCATTTACAATAGCCACAAATAAAAATAAAGGAATACATTTAACCTAGGAATACATTTAACCAAGGAGGTGAAAGATCTCTACAAGGAGAATTACAAAACACTAATGAAAAAAATCAGAGATGAAACCAAGAAATGGAAAAATATCCCACACATATAGATTGGAAGAATCAGTATCAGTAAAATAACCATACTGTGCAAAGCAATCTACAGATTCAATGCAATTCCTATCAAATTACCAATGCCATTTTTCACAGAATTAGAAAAACCCTAAGCAACCAATAAAAAATCTGAATAGCCAAAAACAATTCTAAGCAAACAGAACAAAGCCAGAGGCATCACATTATTTGCCTTTAAACTATACTACAAAGTGATAGTAACCAAAACAGTGTGGCACTGGTATAAAAAGAGACACACAGTTCAATGGAATAGAACAGAGAACCCAGAAACGAAGTCATGTGCCTGCAACCAACTGATCTTCAACAAAGTTGAAAAAAATAAATAATGGAGAAAGGACAACCTATTCAATAAATGGTTCTGGAAAAATTGGGTAGCCACATGCAAAATAATGAAACTGGACCCCTGTGTAGGGTAAAACCCTTTTAAACCATGTTTTTTCTCTGCTCTCATGCCACAAGAATCAACATGGAAGATTTCTGTGACCAAATGTGTGGGGGTTTTCATACACACACTCAAGCAGTGGACACCAGCACATGGAAATGTGCTGTTGTTGTCCTCTAATTTGTGCTGTTGTTGTCCTCTAATTTGATTCCAACACTATCTACCTGGAGATAGTGTCAGATCCCAAAGGTTGAGGGCTCAGTCCCCAAGAATGTCTCCCCAACCTCCAGACACAAGTCACAGGTCTGGGCCTCTGGAACTTCTGACTGACTGGCTTCAAGCTGGGGTTTCTATGACCCCCTCCTTGGGATCAGTTAATTTGCTGGAGTGGCTCACAGAACTCAGGGAAACACTTAACATTTGTTGATTTGTTATAAAGGCTATTGCAAGAGATACATATGAAGAGATGTGGATGTGTAGGTCTAGCTATGGAAGGATAATGGAGCTTCTGTGCTCTCTCTGGGTTCCACCCTCCAGAACCCTCTATGTGTTCAGCTACCTGGAAGCTCTCTGAATCCGGTACTCTTAGGTTTTTATGGAAACTTTATGGGCTCTTCTCTGGGGAGGGTCTCAAGACCCACAATCAGAGAGGTGGGGGAAGAGTAAAGTCCTGCCTTGGGGCAAGTGAAAGGAGGGCAGGAGAACGTCAGAGGCCTGCCCCAAGGTGTTTCAGTCTAATGCACCCAGCGTTATAACAAAAGACTGTAATACGGGCTATGGGAGCTATGAGTCAGGAACCATGGCTAAAAACCAATATATATCATAACACCACAACCCCTATGTTTTGCCATATACAAAAATTAACTTGAGATGGATTAAAGACTTAAACATAAGACCTCAAGCTATAAAAATTCTAGAAAAAAACCTAGGATAAAGTCTTCTGAACATTGGCCTAGGGAAATGATTTATGATTAAGACCTCAAAAGCAAATGCAACAAACCAAAACTAGACAAATGGGACCTAAACTAAAGAGCTTCTGCACAGCAGAAGAAACAATCAACCGTGTAAATAACCTGCAGAATGAGAGAAATATTTGCAAACTATGAATCTGACAAAGGACTAATATCGAGAATCTATAAGAAACTCAAGTCAAAAAGAAAAAAAAAAACACATTAAAACGTGGGCAAAGGACATGAATAGATATTTCTCAAAAGAAGACATACAAGTGACCAATAAACATGAAAAAATGCTCTATGAAATGCTATATGAAAACATCACTAATTGTCAGAGAAATGCAAATCAAAACTACTATGAGATATCATCTCACACCACTCAGAAGGGCTATTATTAAAAAGTCAAAAAATAACAGATGTTGGTGGAGATGTGGAGAAAAGGGAACAGTGATACTCTTGGTGAGAATGCAAATTAGTACAACCCCTATGAAAAATACTATGGAGATCTCTCAAAGAACTAAAAACAGAACTACCATTCCACCCTGCAATTCCATTGGTGGTTATCTATCCAAAGAAAAGGAAATTATTCTATCAAAAAGACACCTGCACTTGTACATTTATCACAGCACTATTCACAATAGTAAAGTCTTGGAATCAACCTAAGTGCTCATCAATGGTGGATTGTATAATGAAAATGTGGTATACATACCCCATGGAAAACTATGCAGCCATAGAAAATGAAATCACATCTTTTGCAGCAACATGTTGGAGCTTGAGGCCATTATCCTAAGTGAAATAACTCAAAAACAAAATCAAATGCTGCATGTTCTCACAAGTAAGAGCTAAAGAAAGGCTACACATGGACATAAAGATGGAGAAACTAGATTCTGGGGACTTTAAAAGGGGGAAATTGAGAGAGAAATGAGGGTTAAAAAATTACCTACTGGATACAATATTTACTATTCAGGTGATGGGCATACTAGATGCCCAAACCTCATCATTATGCAACATATCCAAGTAACAAACCTGTACATATACTCCCTGGACTTATAAAAATAAATAAATAAAAGCAGAAAGTGGGGTTGTACCATTTTGTAGTCCCAATAGCAATGAATACGAGTCCCTGTTGCTATGCATTTTTGCTGGCATTTATTATCAGTTTTATTATTATTTACGTTTAGAGACAGGATCTTGCTCTGTCACCCAGGCTGGAGTGCAGTGGCGTTATCATAGCTCACTGCAACATCCAATTCCTGTACTCAAGTGATCCTGCCACCTCAGCTTCCCAGGTAGCTATTGTAGTCATTTAAATAGGTGTAGCCATATATCATCGTTAATTTGAAATTCTCTAAATTTCAAGACAAATAACAAGCGGCTATCTTGACAAATGATGTTGATCATCTTTTTATATGCATATTTGCCATTTGTATGTCTTTTTTGGTGAGGTGTCTGTTCAAATGTTTTGCTCCCCCTCCCTTTAACTGTTGAGTTTTAAGGGTTCTTTATATAGTTTGGATATAAATATATCCAAACTTTTGTCAGATAGGTAATTTGCAAATATTTTCTCTCAGTCTGTGGCTTGTGTTTCCATCTTAAGTGTCTCACACAGCAGATATTTTCAGTTTTAATAAAGTACAACTTATCAATTTTGTCTTTCATGGATTGTACTTCCGGTGTTGTATCCAAGAACTCATCATTAAACTCATGCTCACCTCTCTGGACTGACTCAGGTATTCTGAGTCAGCCCAGTGTTCTATCTATGATACCATTTTTGTCTGGGCTATAAGTGCCATTTTGCCTATCTGTAGGGGCCAGCATCTTCTTGGAGCTCTGTTCTGAAATTAGCAGAGCTGTATGAGGAAAAAATCTGGAAACATGGATGGAAATGTGGCTGCATTTGCCAAGAATTGAGTCTTGAGACTGCCTATTTTGGGAGAAGGGTAGCAATGACCATATCTACCACCATCTTCTGAACTGTGCATGAGGAATCCCCACATTTTCTGCTCCTTTTTCTACTCCCTGCCTGGCACCATACCTACAGGTGTACCTACCCAGCTCAGTAGCACCTGCTCAAGTTCTCCATTTAACCTTTGTGTCTTCATCTCTTGAGAGAAAATCTCACTAGAGAGACCTTGCTTCTGCAGAACTTTTAAACTTTTGCCAGTTTGTTCTCTGGCTAGGAGGATTAGGTAGTACAGTCTGCAGTAATAAGCATGTTGGGACCAGTTTTTCACCAGGTGCTAAAGAAACACAGATTGGTAAGACTGTCCTTATCCTAAAATGGGTTTGGAAGAGAGAAGAGGGTGAGATTGAGAGGGTTAATGATAGTGACAACTATGATTTTTCTGTCGCTATCATTTGAGTGCTAGCTTCTTTATGACAGACTTGTTTTTCGTTATCCTTGTATCACTGGAGCTTAGAAAATATCAGCACATAATCAAGCAACAAATAATAAGTACTTGTTGAATGGATTTTAAAAAGTGATTTATAAAATTAAAGGCATTTTAAAACAAACCAAAAAAGCATTAAGAATTTAAAAATCTCAGAATAAAAATTTTGCATTGTCTTTCTTACTTTCTCATTGCCATGAACCAGAGAAAATGTTTTTGGAAACCACTGAAATTACTTGGAATCCTGAAGACAGTTAAATTATATGCATGAAATTAAATAGACTGTTTCTTTAAATTAAAAAGAGACAGTACTTTTTCTTTATATCAAATTTTTATATGAATTATCTGTATTAATATGTATTTAATTATTAATGTGTGTGTTTAAATGATTTAAACAATATTTATTTTATTCTCACTAAATCAAAGAGGGAATTAGTAATCAGGATATTCCAGAGGAAGAGCATGACCTTACATCTATTAAAAATTGCAACTAACAGTAACCACGACATCCCAAAACAAACACACTTCAATGCAAAAACAAAAATTGCATCTGTCAGGAAAGCTAATCAGAATAAAGAGATTTAAATTTCCAAAGACTATTTCACACTTAAAGGGCTGAGCATGCTGTTGAAAAATGCAGATATATAGTTCCTAAGAAATAAGTTTTTTATGACTATGTAATTCTTATTTTTTTTCAGGTGCCATGTCAAAATATATTTGTTCCTCTTCTAGTTGTATGGATAATGAGACTGCTATGTGATATAACTATTTGGAGGAATATTATCAGAAATCTAGATTTAGCAGTAAGAGTCTATTGAGATATAAAATTTAACAAAATCTCTCAAATGTTTCACATTTTAAAATGTGACATATAACCTATCTTTTTTATTCATATTATGTTGGTGCAAAAGTAATTGTGGTTTTTGCCAAAAAAGGAATGACCAAACCGCAATTGCTTTTGCACCAACCTATAAACCCTTAGATTTAATAAAAATGTCAGGTCAATTAGTTCATGCCAAGTATCTCCAAGTAGCTGCTACTTTGTTAATCTCAAATTTAGCATGTTCCAAGTGAAACCAATTGACTTTTTTTTTTCTTAGTTTCTCCCTCTTCTTTGACAAAGGCATTAACATTTTTCCAACCTGCCAAGGAAGGGCATACAATAATTAGAGATGTGTATGGCCTTTCTGATGGGCAGAACTGGGTTGGATTACTAGCTTTAAGACCCTTGCAAGTTGCTTAACTTCTTCAAGTCTCATTTTCCTTACCTTTGAAGACGGAATAATAATTCCAATCTCACAACATCATCATGAAGATTAAAGCTCTCAGATGTAAAACAAACAATTAAGAGTAGTAAATATCACTGGGCACAGTGGCTCACGCCTGTAATCCCAGCACTTTGGGAGGCCGAGGAGGATCAGGAGGTCAGGAGTTCGAGACCAACCTGGCCAGCATGGTGAAACCCCATCTCTACTAAAAGTACAAAAATTAGCCGGGCATGGTGGTATGCACCTGTTGTCCCAGTTACTCAGGAGGCTGAGGCAGGAGAGTTGTTTGAACCTGGGAGGCGGAGGTTGCAGTGAGCCAAGATCGCACCACTGCACTCCAGCCTGGGTGACAAGGCGAGATTCTGTCTCAAAGAAAGAAAAAATAGTAAATATTATGAGACATTCTGGTATAATCTACTCTCCCTTCTTTTTCTTCCCAATATCCAGTCTTTGACAAAGTCCTGTAAATTTTTGTAAATATCTCAGATATCTTGCTCTATATTCTTATACTATTAGCTTTATCATATTGTACTTGGATTACTGCAAATATCTCTGGGCTGGTATCTGTCTCTTCCCTTCTACAAATCATTTTTCCCCCTTGATATTGAAAGGTAATTCTGAGATTCTAGAACACTAATTTTTATATGCCATTTCCTTGCTTTAGATATTTGACCTAATTTTTTCAGAATCATGTTTAATCACCAGTTTGGTTTTCAGGACTCTCTCTGAAGGTGGTCGTGTGTTATTATGGAAAGTGCAGATTTTGGATTCAAACAAATGCAGATTCAAACCTTAAGTATACCATCTAAGATGTTGAAAAATAACCTGACTTTGCAGTCTGTTTACTCAACTATAACATAATGTCTACTTGTGTGGTAAAGGGTTTGCACAGTCTAAACCCTGCACATTCCAAAGAAAGGTTTAGTCCTTACCCTACTCCTGGAAGATAACCTCTAAGTTTCTAGAATATCCTGCCTCTTAAGAGTTTTTATCTAAGCCCTTGGGCTACACCAAATAATTTAAGCTATGAAAGTGGGAAATGTGTGATTAAATCTGAGAGTGGTCTTGGTGACTCCAAAACTACTTCTCAGAATTTTCGTAAGAATTAAATGAGATAGTTTATGTAAAGCATTTGGACAGTGCATAGGGTGTTTCTCTCCTTTACAGGCTTTGTAATCACTCCCCCATCTATCCAGACTTATACTGTACCTGCCTGCTTTCCTGCTTTTACCTTCTGTGTCATTGAGGCTGTATTTCACACTCGATACTCATGTGTTCTTGCCGATGCTGTCCTGATTGCCTGGGCCACCATTTTTTTTTCTTCTGCCCAAACAAAGCCTATGTGTTGAAGTCCTCTTTTCTGGGGATCCTCCACTGATTACTGCACTGTTTGCTAATTTCTTTCCCGATTTTTAGTTGTTTTAGCTGGTAATAGGAGCTGGGTGATACCTTATGCATTTATTGGGTCTTTAACTTGGAGAGAATGGAATATGTTTTATTCTTCTTGGCCTCCCCATTGGTAGATGCTCAGTAGTTGACTTATAGATTCACTCTAAGCTTCCCATTTTGAGCTCAGACACCATCAAGAGTATGCAACTTAGGTTGATGATAGTTGCCCTTGTTCTGAATTACCTAGGTACTTTTAACGTCCTAGTCCTTTTCTCGCTACGTGCTCTTTGCCCCTTCTGCTGTGGGCCACACGAGTGTTGGCAGCAACGAAGATCACCTTCTCTCCTCTTCTTCACTCATTGGGTCTAGAAGGCCCTGAGGTTGCACATGCTTCACCTGTGCAGGAGTGTGCATACTGTGTGAGTCCAGCTGGGCCACTGTGATGAGTACATGTTGCCAATTTATTGAAACATCTCACTCCTTAGGGCACAACCACGAAATGCCTTTTGTTCCCCAATAACTGCTTTCTAACTGGGCGACGTTTAACCCATTTTCCATTGGAAAGCAGTTCCTTTCATTACAAGTTAGCCAGATTTTGTAACTTGCAGTGATTTTTTATGAAGTAATTTTAACCCTATGCAGTTTAAAATTTCAATCTCAGCTTCACTCAGTGCTCTCCTTCCCTTCCACTAACAAAGACCAAACCTGTCACTGGCTTTAACTGGTGGTGAGGCGGTTGTCTCCTTACACACTTATCCCTCCTCCCTTTTTGAGGGCTAGCTCTTCCGGTTCTTGGGGCAGGGAGAGAAGAGCAAAAAGAGGAAACATCTCTTACTGCTCTGGACAGGAGTGCAGTCTTCTCCCCGATTGGTAAACAGTTTTCCTGCTTACTACTGATTTACTATTGATCACATTTCTGAAGCGCCTGTCCAAATGCTGATGCTCTCATGGCAGCCATCTCTAAGTACTGTGAAGGGCCCCAAAAGGCTTCCTGCTGTGAAGTTCCCTGACATGAGAAAGGGCTGGCTTCACTGGTATGGGAACTGTGGGAACCTAGGAACACAGGGCCTCAAGTTCAGAATTCTTCCCATCCCTCTTGAAGTTTAATGGTCTGCAGTTGCTGTCTTAAAATTCTTAATAATTTTACCTCTTAAGTTCATGTTTTGTAAGTGAAGTCCAGCAGGACAACAGAGCATGTGTGGGTAGCTTGGAGCCTCAGCTCATGTGTGGCTCTGTATTTGTAATCTCCCTGCCTCCCTGGGCAAGGTCACCTTGCTTCCCATTCCCTATTTCCTAGGGCTCTGCCTTCCCTCTCTCTCTTGGCACCTGCCTGGCTACTGCTCCCAACATTTGCCCAGGGCCATGAGGGAATGGCATGGTCATGGTGAGGGGCAAGACCAAAGCTCCACCATTTCCTGGCCTCAGGCACAGGGAGGATCTGGGTAGAGTGAGTCAAAGAGGTGCCTTGTGCCTTTGGCAGGTGATTCAGCAGGTGCCTCTTGGCTCCCAATACCCGCCCCTATCCAGGCATCCAGTGCATCTCTGTATAGAGCTTACAATCCTTTGGTGGTTGTTCCTCAGGTTTGGGTTGGAGCCAAGAAAGCACATGGGAAGGGGATGTTGACATTTCCCACCCCTGCATTTTCTTTTTGTGCCAGGTTGCAAGTCATGTAGCTGGCCCTATAGGAGATCTGGCCGCATCTCTGCCACTCCTACAGCCTTACTTCAGTCTCTACTAAAGGAGATTGCTTCCCTACTGCCTGGGAGGCTAATTAGGGATACTTATAAGTCATATCAAGTCCATCAACTTTCTTTAGGTGTCTACTCAATCCCAGGAAAGCTCAAGTACACTTTTTATGCTAATTGAGAGAAGTGCAGAACTTCCCAGAAGGCTACCACCCATACCTCTCCTCTTCTTTTTATATAGCTGTGGTGGTGATGAGGGGTAGCTGGTGATAGGGCACTGCTCAGTGATCCCTGAGGGAAGGTGATTAGCTGTCTCCAAGATTTGGTGACTACCGGAATCTCTCTGAACCTCGATTATGGTGTAACACCTTGGGCCTTAGTTGCAATTTTGGGCCAAAGGAAAAATCCCTCTTGTCACCCTGTTTACAAAGAATGGAAGATAGACACTGGATATTACCAACTGTATTATCAAAGGTATCTTATGAAATTCATCAGGGAACTCACAAATGTAAATAGTCTTTGAAGGGCAAATCCCACATAAGCTAATGTTAACATTAATAACTTCCATTTATTGCATGCTTACTACATGTAAAATATGTTATGCACTCCACTTTTCTCTCCACACACACAAAAATGTTCACACACTTATAAGAATGGAGGCTTAAGCACTTTGCTCTAAGTCTCATGGGTAAGTGATCCAGCCAGGAATCATGTCCCAGACCCTCTAATTCTAAAGCTCCACTCTAACCCGTACATAATGCTACCAAAGACAGAGCTTGAATACTTACAATTAGAAGCATTTGCTCACATAGAGAAAGACAATGGTAGCCAATTAAGGATGTACTTTTTTGAAGGCAGGACTAAAAATATCACTCACATAAGCTACTAGTTACATTCAATGCATATAGCCTTTATGGAATATTTTTCTTCCTAACCAAAGGATTTTGTCCATAAAAAACAAGAAATTTCAGCGAAAGCTTTAGATTTTTCTTCTTTGAAGGAAATACACTTCAGGAATTGTCTGAAGAAAGCATGAACATAAAATTAGCACAGTAATAATTTCTCTAGGAAAAAAAAAATCTAGAGTTTTCCTGTAGCAAGAGTGCTTCGTCTTTTAGAGCAGATACTTTACTGGGGATAGAGACAAGGTGGGTGAGCAATGTATTACAAAATCTAAGTGGTCAAATGAGTATCTGGTAAACCATGTCTATTTACTAAGGGCTACATTAACAATAGCTTTTTGGCATATTTCTAAAGTTGCTTCTTGAGTTCTGCAAGAATTATTTACAACATTTGTTTTCTCAACCAGGGAGTACAAGTGACTGTTTTAAATTAGCCTGTGTAGATTGATATTATCATCTATTGTTTCTATTAATATGAACAATTGACTACTCTCTACTTGAGACCTTTTTTCTTAAGAATTCTGATTTGTACAGAACGTGTTCATCACAGCTTGGCCACTAGTTCCTATGAATGCCCTTTGGGAAGCAGTATAGCATGGTGGCTTTGGCATCAAATAAACCCAGAGTCAAGCACTGGCTCCTTTAATTGTATGAGAAAAATCTGAGATTTCAATGTCCCCCCAAACAAGAAGGAGCTGATAGTCCAAAGAACGACTCAGACAAGTCCAGCTTGAAGACTGGATGAGCTCATTCACTTGCAGGGCATTCCTGGGCAGCAGCAAGACATCTCCAGACTTCTTCCCCACCTCACATCTCTAAGTTGCTCTGAAGCTAATTTTTCTGGCTCTTTGATTACTGCATGTGTGCAACGAGACTGTTTTCCTAGGAATGTTCCAAGCTATGCTCCAGGATGTTGAGGTTCTCAGGGACACTTGCTCTGCTGCTGGACACTATGGCCTTGGCTCACCACCCGGCCTTCAGGGTTCAAGCAGTGGATATACACCCTTAAATAACCTGGTGGGGGATCCATCATTGACTTGATACCTGTGTGACCTTGGGCAGGTTGCTTCTGCATTCTCAGCCTCATTTTTAGCCTCTATAAAATGGGGTTAATAGCTCTTACATAGGATTGCTAGAACTAGATAAAACAAAGCCTATAAAGCACTAGCACTGTACTTAGCACAGAGTAAAAACAATATAGTTCTCACATTCTTATTTCACTAAGGAAAAAAAGTGTGTTTGGCATGTTTTGCCCTGTATTAACTTATTTGCCCTGATTCACTTTAAAGTTATCTTTATACTAGTGCTGAGTTTTGAGGCTAAAGCTGGTATCAGACTGGTGAAGCCCTCTGAATGGGTTTTCATGGAGAAAATGTGCTAAGTAGGTTCAATTTGAAGAATATTGATGCAATGCACAAATAAGATGAAGTTGTGAAGTTTTGGTATTTTTTTCTCATAGTATATGCAACAGAGAGGTCCTTCAAGTTTTATCCAAGTTAAAAGATATGGGAATTTTTTCTTACATTCTTTAAAAGAAATCACCTTTAGTTCCAAGAATGACACTCCCGTATGAAGACAACAATGAGAAGTGTTAACTATATAATTTTTTTTTTAACAAAGCCATGTACACTAAATGGCAGCAGAAGAGAGGAAATGTATCATCCAATTTGAGTGAACTAGAAGATTCATGATGTGTGGAGTGGCTGGATCCGTCTCCACTTTGTGGAGCTGCCCATCCAGAGCCTCCTATAATGTGGTTTTCCACAGTGCCCTAGTCCTGTGCACTTTAATTGGCTTCTTTATCAGACACATCGTGCCGCTCAGTATTCTTGTTTATATCTCCTTCTCCACCTGGCCAGTATCTACACGGTAGCCAAGGTACAACTCAAGTACTACTTTTGGCACAATGCCATTGATTACTGCAGCTCGTATTTGTCTGAATTTGTAAATTGGCTGTTTATACAGAGTTATCAAACAACGGAGAGGTCCATTATCTGGGGAACTTCCCAGTCACAGTCATAATTACAGTTGACCACTGAACAATATAGGTTTGAATTGTGCAGTTCCACTTGCACAATTTTTTTTTGAAACAGGATCTCACTCTGTCACCCAGGCTGCAGTGCAGTGATGCAATCATGGCTCACTGTAGCCTTGACTTCCTGGGCTTAAGCAATCCTCACTCCTCAACCTCCCAAGTAGCTGGGACTATAGGCACACACCGCCATGCCCAGGTAAGTTTTTGTATTATTTATTTATTTTTTTCAGAGTAGAGATAGGGGTCTCCCTATGTTGCCCAGGCTGGATTGTACATGAATTTTTAAAAATGAAAGTTATGCTGAATTTGTCTGCCTCTCCTTTTGCCTCCTTCACCCCTTCCACCCCTGCCACCCCTCAGACAGTAAGATCAACCCCTCTTCTGCCTCTTCCTCCTCAGTCTACTCAACCTGAAGATGAGGATGACGACCTTTATGATCCACTTGCACTTAATAGAAAGCACTTTCTCTTATTATTTTTAAATAACATTCTTTTCTCTAGCTTACTTTATTGTAAGAATACAGTATATCATATATAATTCGCAAAATATGTGTTGACTGTTCACGTTATTGGTAAGGCTTCCTGTCAACAGTAGGCTATTAATAGTTAAGTTTGAGGGGAGCCAAAATTTATACACAGATTTTTGAGTGTATGGGGGTCAGTGTCCCTAACCTTTGTGTGGTTCAAAGGTCAACTGTGTATCATCCTCTATGGCCTTCCCATTTCAACTTCTGTAGTTTGCTTGAGTATTCAGCAGCATAATGATATGGTGACAATGGGCATTTGAGCACCTACTGTATGCTAGGCACCATGCCAGGCTTTTTCTATACATTATCTTACTTAATCTTTTTAATAGTCATATGAGGTGGCTGTCAGTATATTATCTCATTGTACAGATGAGAAAACCAGTGCTTAGAGATGTTCAGTGATCTCACACTTGCCCAAGTTTACCTAGAGAGTAAATGACAGATTCCGTATTTGAAAACAAGTCAGCCTTGTAGGTTGCCAGGACCAGGCTTTATCACTCTTGGCTTCTCTTGAGATTTTGGGAAAGTAAAAATCTTCTATGTGAAAAGTAACGGGTTTCCTGGCTTGTACCAATCCTTTATTTATCCCCGTGCTGCCTTAGATAATTAACTTTTCAAGACATATTTTCAATTTATGACAAAATTCTGTGAGGAAAGACCCGCTTTAGTACCTCATATTCTCTACAATGACTAGCTAAGTAGTCATTGACTATTTTCAATAACTTGAAAATAACTGAAAAAACATTTGCTACTTTCTGCCTTATATTGATTTAATTAAATTGATTTTGAAGATACCTGTTTACCTACCTGAGGTTTTGGGCTGACCCTAGTATGAGTTTAGTGAAGTCCTCTGTATGACTCAGTACTTGAAAAGTTACCCCTGACTATTGCTATGGAAGTTCTAGATGGTACAATGCCAATTAATAGATATATCTAAACAACATCTGTTTTTTTAATGGGCTAAGATTCTCTAGAAATCTTTTGTTTGAGAATTGAAAAAAATCCCAAGAATTAGGCACACTTCTGAGGCTTGCTATGAGAAGTGACTTTTTATTTTAACAATCACCATAGGATTCAGATCACACACTTTATGATACCATGAGGGTTTGCAATTTTTAAACAGAAAGTTACTGTGCAGAACGGAAAAACTGCTTTCTATAAAATATCTAGCTGCACAGTGTATAGTCATTTGGGTGGTTCTCTTTTACTTCTGACCACCAAATTTAGAAAGCCAGTGATAGGCTGGGCGCGGTGGCTCACACCTGTAATCCCAGCACTTTGGGAGGCCAAGGCGGGTGGATCACGAGGTGAGGACATCCAGGCCATCCTGGCTAACACGGTGAAACCCCGTTTCTACTAAAAATACAAAAAAAAATTAGCCGGGCATGATGGCAGGTGCCTGTAGTCCCAGCTACTCAGGAGGCTGAGGCAGGAGAATGGCATGAACCCAGGAGGCGGAGCTTACAATGAGCTGAGATCGCGCCACTGCACTCCAGCCTGGGCAACAGGGCAAGACTCCATCTCAAAAAAGAAAAAAAAGAAAAAGACAAGCCAGTGATAAAGATGAAACCAGCTATACATAGAGATATGCCTGATGCACTATCGAGATGGTAAGTACAACAATAACAAAAAGTTTTCCTCTGATAGTAATTGAGAAGAATTCTGAGGCTTTGCCTAGGCTCAGAAAAGGAAAGCCATAATTGATTAGTGATTCCTAACATACATGGAGGAAGGAGAGTGGCAGCTTTTATGCTAAATTATTGTTATAACTAGACCAGTGTTTTGTATTTCTTAGTAGTCGAAATAGCTTTTCCCTGATTCACGGTCTTTCCTAGTTTTCCTCTTTTGGTAAATGATGGATATGCCTACAAAATGGCTCAACAAGTACAGTTATCAAAGGAAGCAAAGGTAACAATTATAACCAGGGGACCAACTCCTGACCTTAGTTTCATTTTGACTGAACTTTAATCACCTAAATTCAACAGTCAAAGATGAGCAAAGGCAATTATTCAAGAAGTAGAAGAGAGGAGTTGGATCACGAAATAGCACCTTAAAATAACATTCAGTTATACTCCATGTGGCTTGCAAGTTAGCTTTAATGCTAATAAAAACATATTTTGATAGTAAAAACCACTGCGCAATCCACATGTTGTGATAAAAACTGGGGCAAGAATAAGCTGTGCATTATTCTTTATTGTGTGTTTTGATTCAAAAGAAATTGTCATCCAAATCCAATTTCAGAATCATTATTTTTGTTGAAAGAATACTAAATATGAAAGGGAAGGGTCACAGCTTGAGTTTCCGATATAGTGCCACACTTCTCTGGCAGAGCAAAGAACTGAAATTTGGAAATGTTCTTGTTTACCTGTCCATCTAGAAAACATTAGAAATCACTGCCGAGAAACCCTAGAAATCACTGCCAAAGGGACCTTACAGTCCTCATTTTTTGGTGCAATATTTACGGTCACAATAAGGATTCATTCCTAAGATTCCAAAGTAAGTAGAGTTCTGTAGGACTAGAAAATATTCATTTATCTACTTATTTTAAAAATATTTTTTCAACCTCAACATTTAATCTTTACATTTCTGATTTTATGTTAATTTCAGATAATTACTATCAGTGAAAGCATTTTACAGACTAATTTTATATATTTTTTATACTTTCAAAGTCTGCTTTTGAAATGTATGATACTACATTGGTTCTGTAAAGAGGGAATATACTTCTGATATTCCTTAATTTTTTTTTTATTTTTATGTGCTCCTGATCTTTTCTAACCCTCCCTATCCTATCCTATTTTAATTGAGTCTTATTTACTGTTAACTTACTGATAACACATTTCATCCACTTGGAGTTATTTTCTGGTATCCTATTGTTCCAGGTATTTATTGCTGCTCAACAAACTTCTCTAAAAGCTAGGGGCCATAATTTCTCTTAGTTCTATAGATGAACTGGGTTGAGTGAAATAGTTTTTTCTTGGGGCCTTCCATGCAGTTGCAGTCAGATAGCTGAGGCTGCAGTCATCTGAAGACTCTTCTGGGCTAGTGGCCTAAGATGGCTCACTCAGAGTTGTGTTGATACTGGCTATTATCTGGGAACCCAGCTGGGGTTGTGGGCCGGGGTTTCTACAGTCTCTCCGTGGTATCTTGAATTTCTATCTGCGTGGCAGCTGGGATCTGAGAGGGAATGTCTCAAGTACAAGCGTTCCTCAGATAACTGGTAGCATGTATTGTTTGTCTTTCTGTGTCCGGCTTAATATTTCATGTGAGCTTGGGAAAATGTGTATTGTGCTTGTTGTTGAGTGAAATATTTTATAAATGTCAGTTAAATCTAGTAATTTTAAAAAGAGAAAACAAGTATTCAACGAGGCCCAAGCAGAAGCTGTGACTTTTTATGAACTGAACTTGCAAGTCCAAGAATGTTATTTCCACCATAGTCTACTGGTCAAAAAAAATCAAGAAATCCAGCCCAGATTCCAGGGGGTGGGGGGCAATAATTATAATACATCTTTTGATGGGGGAGAGACAAGGTCACATCGTAGAAAAATATGTGGGGTAGGAGGTTTAATTTACTTACAGTTCCACATGGCTGGGGAAGGCCTCATAATCACGGCTGAAGGTGAATAAGGAGCAGTGTCATGTAGTGGCAGGCAACAGAGCGCTTCTGTGGGGAGGAACTCTTTATAAAACCATCAGATCTCGTTAGATTATTGACTATCACGAGAACAGCATGGAAAAGACCCACCCCCATTATTCAATTACCTCCCACTGGGTCCCTCCCATGACAAGTGGGAATTATGGGAGCTACAATTGAAGACACATTAGAATCACCTGCCAATGTATTTGTTCAAACTCTGATTTAGTTTGCCTGAGGTTGGGCGCAGGTATTGGTGTTTGCAAAAAGCTCCCCAGATTATTTCAATATGAAGTTAGGGTTGATAATTCATGCCTCAGAAAACATGGTTTTTAAATTTTAGTGTGCACCAGAATAATTTGAAGGGTTTGTTAAAACACAGATTGCTGGGCCCACTCCCAAAACTTTTTATTCAATATGTCTGAAATAGGCCTGGAAATATGAATTTCTAATGAGTTCCTAGGTGATGTTGATGTTGCTGGTTTGGAGACCACATTCTGGGAAACACTGTTTTAGAGAATTGCCATAGTGTTGAGCTATATTAGTATAAGTTGGTTGAGGAAACCTCTCAGGGATATCGAAGGGAAAACTCACTAGAACAGTGCACTTCTAACTTGAATGTGCATTACCCAGGGATCTTGTTAAAATGAAGATTTTGCATTTCTAACAGGTGTCTAAGTGATGCCCATGCTGCCCACAGAGAGAATACTGCATAGCAATGCACTTGCATAAGTATCTGTAAAGATCATTACAAGCCTGAAATGGACCATCATGAGGATTACGATAAAAAGACCAGTTAGAAAGCCACTTGTGAGTTAGCAATGCAAACAAGGTTGAAAAATGGCAGGAGGCACTGGAATAAACTGAAGTCCAGATGTAGAAGCTGTATGATAAAGATCCTGTTATTTTCCACACCAGTTGAGTCTTTAATGGGCTTTTTTTGCAAGCATCTTGCTTTTTAAGGTATTATGTTTCTTGTTATGAAATCTATTGTGTATAATGTATGTGACAGACATAGAAAGCACACAGAAGAAAACAACAAATGTGGCCTCATTTGAAAAATTACTTTCACCTAGAATTTAAACGGTCTTAAAAACAGGTGAAAATAGCAATCATTTTTGAGTAATTAAGAGGCTTCACTAGCAGAAAACTATTCCTAACACGCTCAAAACTTGCTCTGATGCCCAGGATACCATTAAAGATCCATTTCTTTGGATTGAGAAATGTTAACACCAAGATCCCCATTGCTATACTTGATTTGTGCTCTGAAGCAGAGGGCAGGCCAGAAGAAGATTTTTGGAGAATATACATGTCTTGGCCCTATCCTTAGTGATTCAGATATAATCAATTTGATAGACCTTTAATTTATATTTGAAAGTCTCCCAGTGACTCATGTATACCCTCAGTTGAGATCCATTGCCTGGTGGGACTTAGGTGATCAGGTTCTTTCCGCTGAGAATAGCGCGAAACCGAATGAGGGCCAGGCGGAGCAGGAGGCAGAGGAAAGCAAGTAACATGAAGTATTAAAAGGTTTTGGATTGAGCCTTAGTTTTGCTCCGAAATGTACGATCTAGGGTTGTCTCTACTTCTACAAAATGGGTATGATAAATAAATGCCTTATAATGTTATTCTCAGGGTTGAGCTATCATGTGAAAACATCTTGTAAATTTCTAAAGCATTACACAAGTATCATTATTGTGTAACTGAACTGTACAAAAATTAGGTAGTAACGGGGGAGAGAGGGCAGATATGCTGTTAGTTTTTTTTTTTAAATGAGCTATTTAAACATATATTTAAGAACAGATTTAAAGAAAATAGGTATTAGCCTCTAGAAACAGGGTTTCTTAACCTCAGCACTACTGACATTTTGTGCTGGCTAATTCTTTCTCATGGGAGAGAGGAGGTAGTGTCTGGTGCATTGTAGGATATTTTGCAGCATCCTTAGCCACTACTCACTAGATGCCAGAAGAACCCCCTCCCACTCCCTGGTTATGATAACCAAAAATGTTTCTGGAATTACTAGAAGTCTCTTGGGAGGCATAAAACTGCACCTCCCCATTGAAAATCACTGCTGTAAAAGCAGTTAACAGTCTTCAATTATATGATTGAGAAAACAAATTATTAACATCACGAATACCTGTTTTTCAACCCTATCCATGAAACAATAGAAAACGCTATTCAGGGTATTAGGAAGGAGATAACAGCCACATGTTGAATACTTGGGATAGTTTATCAAATGTAGCCCTTTGAACAATGTGTCATGGTTTGCCAGGATGTTAGCATGGTAAGTTTTACAATCTGAGAAACCCCTTACTACTCTTTATTCTCGTTCTCTGTGGAACTCGGAGGAGGGGGATCATTCCACATTTGTTGGCAATGAAGGCAACTAACACTGGTTGGGGGCCTGTTATGTATCAGATGTCTTACCTGTTTGCATCACTTTGTCCTCACAGTAACCATCTAGGTAGGTGGTTCCATATTACAAATGAAGAAGCTAAAACTCTAATGCAGAACCTTGCCTCGTGCACATAGCTGGCAAGGGGTAGAGCAAGGTTCAGCTCCAAGTATTTCTCAATCTTAAGTCTGTGTTCATTCTGCCACATCACTCCACTAGTAGGCTTGATAATTTATGAAACCTTAAGTCGCTATTTGATTTTCTAGGGTCTTTGAAAAGTGTTTTTAAAAAAGAGATGTGGGAAAGTAACTTCTAGTCCAACAGTCTTCTGCATTTGAGCTCTGGTTAGTGAGTGTCCAAGATTAGAGTCATTTGGAGTCAACTCTCTTTACCCTCTTGCTTGTCTCCCAGTACAGGATGAGAACCTACAAACACTAGAGCATCTTATCCTGTAACTAGAATCAAACTCAGTGCTACTGTGAGGATCTGTGTTCACTGGGGACCCAAGGACTACAGTTGGAATGACATTAGATTCCATTAAATTCAAATAGCCTCCTGCAATTCCATCTAACTCTCCAGGTAAGACAGTAATATTTATGCTTTTCAATGTGTCTTGGTTAATTATATTGCACAGTGGTCCATCTGTTGTAAAAGATACATTGATTAACAGCAAAATTATATTAGGCATGTCTCATTAGGTTAGGAATGCTATTATCTGTCTCAGTTCACTGTAATAGAACAGAATACAAAGTCGCTTAAAATTGTTCTTCAGTCATAGGAGAACCTCAGGGGAGAGAAGTTCAGAAGAATAACGTAAATGGGGAAGTAAATCACTGAATGTAGCTATAGGGTCTGGAGTGCTACTAAAAATAGGCTGAATGTTTCCAAAGACTATATCTAAAATCAAGGCAATCACAGGGTTATATAATGCTTTTTCAGAAATGGCATTTGTATGTATAAATGCCAATGAGAAAATGAAAGGTAACCTAAATTTGCTGGTTGTCCCTTATTAATTGAACAAAGAAACAAATTTTCTTAATAAACAAACTTGTTAAAGTAGCACATTTGCTTTAAAAAATTTAGTTATTGGCTGGGCATGGTGGCTCACACCTGTAATCCCAGCACTTTGGGAGGCTGAGCCAGGTGGATCACCTCAGGTTGGGAGTTCGAGACCAGCCTGACCAACATGGAGAAACCCCACCCCTACTAAAAATACAAAAATCAGCCGGGCGTTGTGGCACATGCCTGTAATCCCAGCTACTCAGGAGGCTGAGGCAGGAGAATCACTTGAACCCACGAGGCAGAGTGGGCAGTAAGCCGAGATGGCACCACTGTACTGCAGCCTGGGCAACAAGAGTGAAACTCCATCTCAAAAATAAATAAATAAATAAATAAATATTTAGTTATTTGAGAATAACTCTATCTCTCCAAAGTTTAGTGAGACCTATCCAGTATGAAATAATAAAAGTGAGATGAATAGAACTCAATAATGTGTGGCGTATTCTTCATGTAATAAGAATACTTTTCGGCATGTGGAAATCATTTCATTATTGGCCATTTAAAGAAGAATAATTCTCAATGTTGCCATGTGTTCCAATGACAAAGTAGCGTGTTGGCAGATTTGTGCTGCACTGACCTTTTGTTCCTAATCTCATAGCTAGGTTTTTAAAAACAAACAAGGTATCTGTGGATTATTAATCTTCAGCAGAGGCCATTGATGTTCTAAGGAACTCAAAAACCACAACACGGGAAGGAGAGTTACAAGACACTCTTCAGCGGATTCAGTCTAGAGGGATGATTCTCATGGTCCCTGAGAATGTCAAGGAATTGGCAATTGAGGGAACATGAGAATCATCTTCACACACTTGAAGAAGTTGCAAGTGGAAGACAGATTCGATTTTTATAAGTAGCAAAGAAGTGCGTAACTGAGATCTTGGGTGGAAATTATAGGAAGACACATTTCAACTTCTATAAGGCACAATATGTTATTAGACTGTTCCAAAATGTAATGGGCTCCATGATGCGATAGTAAGTTTTCAGACACAGCAAGTTTATATGTGTTCATTCATTTGTTATTCATTCACTTAATTAATAATTACCAGTGCCTACTGTGTGCCAGGCATTGTTCTAAATTCTGGGAAGATAGCTATAGATAAGAAAGACAAGGTCCCTGATCTTATATCACTTATATTCTAGAGTAAGGGTTGATAAACTTTATCTGTAAAGGGCCAGATAGGAAATATTTCAGGCTTTGCAGGTCATGTGGCCTCTGTTGTGACTACTGAACTCTGCCATTGTAGTGCAAAAGCAGCCATGACCAAGGGCTGGCAAACTATGGCCTGCAGGTCAAACCCTGCCTACCATCTTCTTTTCTAAATCAAACTCTGTTGGAACACACTCACAATCAATTGGTTCCCTATTGCCTATGGCTAACTTTGTGCTTTACAAGCAGAGTTGAATAGCTGTGACAGAGGTGGTATGTCCTGTAAAGCCTAAACTATTCACCTTCTTACCCTTTACAGAAAAAAGTTTGCTGATCCTTCCCATAGTAAGTACATAAACAAAGAATTGTGACTGTTTTCCAATACAACTTTAATTATAGACACTGAAATCAGAATTTTGTACAATTTTCATGTGTCAGAAATATTCCTCTTTGATTTTTTCAATTATTTAAAAATGTAAAAACTATTCTTAGCTCACAGGACAAACTAAAACATGGATGATCATGGTAGATTTGGTTTGTGCATCATAGTTTGCCAATTCCTGTTCTAAAGTATGTTAACGAATACACATATCTTGAATATTACTATTTTTCATTATAGGTAAGAGCCTATTTTTAACTCCCATTATGCTGATAAATAAGCTACTGATTTCACCATTATGTTAATTAACAAAATGTCTACTGTCAATCAGAGGAAGAGGTCACCAATATTCTTACAGTAGTCATCTCTGGTGGGTGGGGCTTTTTGATAAAATTCTAGCTGCTTCCCCCTTCCCTTCTACCACTCCAGTGTGAAGTCCTAATTAGAACATTGAAATGCACCAGGCTTGTATTTTAGCCTAACTTATACATAATATCACACTATCTGTGTGGACATATTATGGATTAAAGACATCATAACACTTTAATATGCAGAGACATTCAACTCTTCTTTGCTCAGCAATCCCTTCTTACCCTTTGAGGCATACTTTACATAATTAAAAGGGCCTCTGAATTTCCCAAACAAAAAAAGCCATCCATCTGGGATACTATATTTAGAGGCTGGCTATAATTCTCGACCCCACAAAGCAATTTTTCCTTCATAGCGTGCATCAAAACAAACTACTCATGGTCAAATAGAAAAAAAAATAAAAGTATTCAACTAGGCATTTGTCTGAAGTGATTAAGAAGTTTAATTTTAAATAATCGGTCTAATAACTACCTCTAGGTACCATCTGAATTTTTTTGTGAAATAATTTCTTAGCATAAATTTTTGTTTTAGGCAAATGTGCTCCCTCTGCATGAAATTTTATCAGTTAAAGTTTGTTTGTATAGTTACACACATAAAGACACACAAGTTCAGAGCTCAATGCTAACACTAATAATTCTTCTTTTCCACTTCCTACCTAAAAGGGTATTTAATTTTGAAAGTAGAAGGTTGAATTCTGTTTAGAGGTTATAGACATAAATCTGACATTGGTTGCTTCTGGGGCATGGACAAATGCAAGGTCAGTGATGTCATAATTTGTAAATAATTATTATAGTTATTACATTCATTATAATCTGCTATGTACATTCCCTTGACCCACTAATGCAAGGCTATGTATTTGGGCAATATCCAAACCCCTGTTAAATCCAACTCTCTTCTAACTCTGCCTGGCCCCAAGCAGTGGAATGTGGGTAGGAAAAAGCATGTAACCATGAGAATTGGCGTTACTTTATTTCACTGCACTAGCTTCAAGTCAGCCCTTAATACTGTCAGGCAGTGATACTGCACTTCTCTGTTTTACTCACTATTCTTCTCCTTTTAAACTATTTTCTTACACCCAGGGGGGCACTAAGAAATGTTTATAAGTGTGCTGGGGGCAGGCTGGAATGGGTGGGGGAGGATGAGTACGAATTAACAGGACTGGTTTACAAGAGGTCGGTTCCTGAAATCAAATCCAGTGTCAAGAGTTTTAGTCAGTCAGCCATCTGTAGTCTTTAAAAAAGATCTCAGAGACCAAATCCTTCAAAAGACGATGGTACATAGAGGTTGGTTCAGAAAAAAACAGTAACAAAGAGATTATAGAGAATTTATGTGATTGTCCTTTTGAGTAGCATAAAAAAAACCAATCAGTTCCAATATTTAGTAAATAATTTAAATATAGAATTCATCCAACATAATATTCTTAGTATTGTGTTATAAAATTTAAAAATATATAGAATTACTATTGATATGATTTGGATGTTTGTTCCCTCCAAATCTCATGTTGAAATGTGGTTCCCATTGTTGGAGGTAGAGCCTGGTGGGAGGTGATTGGATCATGGAGGTGGATCCCTCATGGTTTAGCACCATGCCCTTGGTGACAAGTGAGTTGTCACTCACTTCCCAAAAGGGCTGGTTGTTTAAAGGAGGTTGGTTCCTCCTCCTCCGTCTCTTGCTCTTGCTTTCACCACGTGATGTACCTGCTCCCGCTTTGCCTTCTGCCATGACTGTAAGATTCCTGAGGCTCTCACCAGAAGCAGAGCGGATGTTGATACCATACTTGTACAGCTGGTAGAATCATGAGCCAGTTGAATTTCTTTTCTTTATAAGTTACTCAGTCTCTAGTATTCCTTTATCGTAACACGATGAATTGGTTAATACAACAACAAAGTGAAGTATTTTAAAAATAATATTACTAAAATTACAGAAGATCTCTGCATTTTAAATGTTTTTAGCAATATGACGTGTTAGATATTTGTAAATGGTGTCATCACCTTTGTGGTAGTGACACTAAATATGAAGTATGAAATGCTAAAATAAGTATTTCAGCCTTTTTCAATAAAAAGTATGTACACAAAAGTTGACAAAAGTTTTCAAAGTCCTTTTTGAAGAAATTAATGACTCATAGGGGTGTGAGCTCACAAATAACTTTAAATCTAATTGCTTATAAAATGGCACCTAAATAAGAGTAACATTTTGAAATAAATATCTTTAAACCTGTTTCCTCCCAACTGTTGCAGAGTAAGAACCAAAAATAATCAGAGATCAAGATTATTTTTAAGCAGTGTATTTGGTGATACATTTCCAACAGTGGTGGCTTAAATTTAACGTTTAATTTTTATTCCTTTGAACCAAAAAGTTCTATGGTAGTATCTAATAATAAAGAAAATTGTAGTAAACAATTTCCTATGTAGAGCCATTTTAATTCCATGTATAGGATAATAATAATAAAAATCTTCTTTGTTGTCAATGTTCGGTTTACAAAATAATCTATTATTCCACCTATCACTCGTAATAATATTTATAATAACATTATTTTATTTATGAAGACTTCCACAAGAATTCTTTCCAGCTAAGCCTTATTGATGAATATGAAATTAAATGCTAAAACACCTGGTACTACTTTTTTTAAAGGTTAAAATCCACATTGCCAACTAGCTATATTTGTGTATCTTTTTGCACAAGCAATGAATTTAGAAAAAGGAATTTTGATGGGTGCTGACGAGTTGATGGGTGCAGCACACCAACATGGCACATGTATACATATGTAACCTGCACGTTATGCACATGTACCCTAGAACTTAAAGTATAATAAAAAATAAATAAATAAAAAAAAAGAAAAAGGAATTTTATTTCATAAAACAATTTTAAATGTTGTAATATCAACAATCCCTCTGTAGTTAATGTCCATAATTTTGAAAATGGCATTTTCTCTGACTTTTTATATCAATAACACTTAATGTATGCAAATGTTATTCTATTTTATCCATATGTAAATCAAATTTGCCCAATTGCTATTTATTACACAGCTATTTTATTTTATTTCAATAGTTTTTAGGGAACAGGTGGTTTTTGTCACGTGGATAAGTTCTTTCTTGGTGATCTCTTGAGATATTGGTGCACCTGTTACCCGAGCAGTGTACACTGTACCCGGTTACACAGCTAATTTTTGACATTGTTTGCATCTCATTGATTCTTCTCAAAACAATATTATCCCTAAATAAAATAGAAGAAATGATTTTGTAACCTTTTTGTTAAACTATAACCTCTTATGTAGATGTGTATCAGTCTGTTCTCACGTTGCTATAAAGAAATACCTGAGAGTGGGTAATTTATAAAGAAAAGAAGTTTAATTGGCTCACAGTTCTGTAGGCTGCACCAGAAGCATAGTGGCCTCTGCTTTAGGGGAGGCCTCAGGAAACTCACAATCATGGCACAAGGTGAAGAGGAAGCAGGTATATCTTAGATGGCGGGAGCAGGAAGAAGAGAAGTGGGGGAGGCACCATACACTTTAAACAATCAGATCTCATGAGCACTCACTACTATCATGAGAGCACTAAAGCGGGATGGTGTGAAACCATGAGAAACCACCCCATGATCCAATCACCTTCCACCTGGCCTCACCTCCAGCATTGAGGATTATATTTCAACATGAGATTTGAGAGGGGACATGGATCCAAACCATAAGCTGGTAAGATAGTTTTACTCAATATTATTTGGCGTACTATATTTCATGATCATTTGTGTTATTCTAGAAGAAATAAGATCTTTAGTTCTATAAGATTTTTGAGAAGTAGTTCACTTAACCTTGATTGATCCATTTCTTCATTAGAAAAATGTGTTGGTGGAGTAGACCTATTGACTAGAGTACCTGACTAAGGTAGTGCTTGCTGGGGTTCTTTTTGGAGGGAAGTCTCTATTGCAGCCCACACTTAAGGAATGGGGATTTACTCTCCCACTCCTTGAGAGCGAACATTTAATATATATACATAAATTATTTGGAACTGTTTATAGGAGATTTATTTCTTCTTCCTCTTATTCGATCTTTAAATTAGTATGGACTTATGGATATTATTTTATACTTTGGATTATAATACATTACTACTTCATTTTGTTGCTCTCCTGTATCCCTTTAACACACCTTCATCCATACAGGTTGGAGTTTATTTTTTCAGGTTTTTGGCCTTCCTTGCTTCCTTCCCCTTTCTCTCTTCCTTCTTTCTTTTTTTCTGGCACTACAAGATGCTCAAGGATCAAATTCTATATTTTTGTGCCCCAATCTTTGGAATCAGACATTTCTCCAAGGAGCCTTAGTTAATTTTGTTTTGTGTTACAGAGAATGGTCTGGATTCCAGGTGTGCTTGTCACCTCTGAGGTGTCATTGCTTCTAGGCTCTCTCAACTGACAGACCAAGAAAATGTTATACATATATGTATACCAGCACATGTATAGCCACATATCTAGAAATATTTCCATATGTAAACATATCTATCTATATTATACTAGACATGAGTTCATACTGATGTCTCTAACTCTAATCCATTGCCACACAGATCATCCTAACCACCTTTACTTGCTTTTCTGTAAATTCCAACTCCAATAGTGAAATACTTGGCTCCCAACATCCATTTACTTAGCTGTTCAGTCTCAGAATACATGTATAGTAGTATTGGAATTGTTAAACCTTACTCCTATGGTAAACAGTTTTATCAACTAAAGCACACTGCTTCTGTATACTTTCTTTTGCTTTTAGTATTACAGACTTCATTAATCTCTAAAGTTACTTAGATCAGCCGCTCTTCCCCCAACCCCCTTCAGGGAAGTTGTTTCATACATTTATAATATGATTAGATTGCTTTGTCACATTCTGCATTCCATCCTGGGATCCCTGGATGGAATCCTGCTAAATAATTTTTTTAAGTTGAGAACTAGGTTCAATTTTTATGTTATTGTTCTATGGGTTTTGACAAATGTATAATTTCACGCATCCAAAGTTAAAATATTATACAGAATAGTTTACTCCCCTAAAAAAAATCCTGTGCGCTTCACCCAGCCATCCTTCTCCTTTCCCCTAAATCTCTGGCAACTCCTGATCTTTTTACCATTGCTACAGTTTCGCCTTTTCTAGAATGTCATATAATTTGAATTAGACAGTATGTCCTCTTTTCCAACTGGCTTTTTTCACATTGCAATGTGCATTTCAGATTCATCCGTACCTTTCTGATACTTGTGGGTTTGTTAATTAGTGTTGAAAGATTGTAAATAATTTTCCATTGATTAAATGAGTGCTCTACAAGATATGTGGTTGTCTAGAAAACTTGTATGCATTCCCCCCTCACTCTTTACCTCATGAGCCTGTATAAGGAGAGGACCGGGAAAAGGAGAGCAGAATATAACAACTTTTTAGCCTTATAGAAAGAACACTTCATTAGGATTTTATCAGTTGTGTTCATTATTGTATTCACAGTGTTTAGAATGATACCTACCATATAGTCGAACTCAATATTTGTGTGTTGAATGAATGAGTATTAAAACCCCACTGACTTGAGATGTTAGAAGAATAAATAAGTGTAATGTTATTTTTATTGGTTCCTGTTTCTTTTCATTCTAATCAAATGTTGGACTGAGAGTAGAGTGTGAATTTGTAGGATACTCACCCATTGGATAGACTTGATAAATATTCTTTTTAATATTGAGCTGTCTATGGCCACGCACAGCTTTAAACATTTTTTCTCTGATATTGTCTTCCACCCTCATTACTAAACTATGTCAACATTCTCTGAAAAAATTAGGTTTCTCAATCATATAAAGAGAAGTGCTATGTAGCTGAATAATGTTTGGAAGTGCATATTAATTTATGTTTGTTGTTCTTCCTATCTTTCTCCCTTCCCCTGCTTCTTCCACAAACTTAAACAATAGACCGCACTATGCTTCACTGGCTTGGGTGGAGGAGAGGGCATGTGGCAGGACAGAAAATACAGAATCTACATATCTTTTAAGTATTTGACCAGGAGCTGAAAGGGGTTGGAGTAAAGGGAGAGTACAGTGGGATTCAGATAAATGTTTAGCCACTGGCTCTTCAGGGAGGGAGGAGAATGGGAAGCCATGATTGTAGCAATTGTTGATTCCCATTGTATAAATACTTGTGTTGTGGCTAATATCAAGCTACTAAGGTAAAAGTAAAACTGCTTATAACATTCTTAAATGTTTAACAATTAGCTCTCTTGAGCTGGTCTGATTCCAGGATACCACTCATCATAGGTCTCCCACTCTTTTCATCCCCATTCCTTCCCCTCCAGAGCTGTTAAAAAAGAGATTCACTTAAGCGGGACTGACAAGAAGGAAAGGAAATAGAAAGAATTAAGAATTATTTTTTGGCATATGTAGGCTGAAGAGACCTTGGGGAGCTTCATGAAATATTTCCGGGTCTCAACGGAATTTTTAAGCATCCTTTAAGGAGCAAGATGAGAGCAACTTATAATTCAGTATTGATTGGTGTGTATTGATGGACTAGGACTTGCTGCATTCATTATCCTTCACCCATACCCGCCTCATACTAATGCCTTTACACTGCTTGAGATTCCAAAACTAGATTCCAGCTCCAGGGAATAGGAAGAAATCCCAGGAAAAACTGAGAGTAGTATCGTTTTCCTGTTAGATTGGTAGAATGAAAGCTTGATATAAGACACTAAGTTGTATCCTAGACAATTTCTTGTAATGGAAACTGGAGTTATTTCACTACAACTACATATTTTATTAGGCACGTCTTACAATCATATTGTTACAGATTGAGGCAGTCCTGCAGTGAAGAAACTTGTTTAACTTTTCTTAAATATGAGCATTTCAAGAATTGATTTTCCATGAAACAAATTTTCAGAAACACTGTTGTGTATTTTTCCTGTCTCTTGCCCAGTTGGTATGACTGTGTGTGTGTGTGTGTGTGTGTGTGTGTGTGTGTGTATGCTTGTATGTGAGTATAGAAGTATAAACAATAGAAAATAGGGATTGTAATGTTCATACTATTTCACAACTTTCTTCTTTACTTAATATTTTGTGACTGCATCCTTTTGCTTTTCAATGGAATATTTTCTTACCTTTACAATTTTTTCTGAGAATAATTTGGAGGCAAACTGAAGAATTAAAGGCATGATGAATGCTTTCTCTTAGCATTCATGAAACGTGGCACAGATTTGGAAATAGCTGCTCAGCTACCCCAACAAGGCATCAAAAAAATAACTGAGCAGGTCAGCAAGTCCTTATCTAAGTAGAAGGAGTTGCTCATTTCTGGAGAAGCAAAGGAGGAAGGCTTCTAGTTGGTATATTGATACTTACTGGTAGATGTTAAAGACCTTAAAAAGATCTCCAAGCCAATTGCTTTTGTCATTTCTCCCATTCCTTCTTGTTTCTTGAGATTTCAGAAAAGGGAGAATGGCTAGCCATGATTTCACCCCTCGGCAATGTAGACATGTAAGTACTCTCTCTATCTCTGTCTCTTTCTCTCATACACTCACACACACCAACATCTGTACAATGTACACACACACTATTTGGGATCCTAACATTCTGTATCCTTCACATACCTCAAAAAGTCAACACTGTTATTCCTGGCCAAGTAATCTGCTATACTTTTGGTATTTGTCTCCCTAAGCCTAATGTTGAAATTTGATCCCAGTATTGGATGTGGGGACCCTAATGTTTGGGTCATGGGGGCAGATCTCTCAGGAATAGATTAATGCACACCAAAGGGGTGGTAGTGAGTGAGTTCTTGTTCCATTAGTTCCGTAGAGTTAATTGTGTTGTTAAAAAGAGCCTGGTACTTCCCTTCTTTCTCTCTTGTTTCTTTTTTTGCTACGTGGTCTCTGCCCATGCTGGCTTCCCTTTCCCTTCTGTCATGAGTGGAAGCAACCTGAGGCCCTCCAAAAGCAGATACCAGAGCCATGCTTCTTGTACAGCCTGCAGAACTGTGAACCAAATACAACTCTTAATAAATTACCCAGCCTCTGGTATTCCTTAATAGCAACACGAACAGACTAAGACACAATCTCAAATTGTCATGGCTTCAAGAATATTAACATGTAGTGCCCCTTCCATCCCTAGGAAATATACTTTTTATAGATAAATCACTAGACAAAGGGAATTTGCAATTTTGTAAGAGGAAAGCAACAATATGAACTCAATGCAGATGAGACTAAGCTGAAGGATCTGTCATCAACAGGGGAGTTAAAAGTAGCAAGACTCAGCCTGTGCCCCTCTCAGAACTCTGGCAGGATCCAGCAGGTAGATCAGAATTGAAAACTGCTGCAGGCAGGGGCCCAAAGGTATTTGCTCAGTGGATTAAATGCATAAGTTGTTGGGACACTGGTACTCAATGTCAAGTTCTGGTTGTACAGAGAAGAAGTATGTATGTTGGTGGTAGAAAGTTCATTAAAATTATATTGATTAGTTGTTCCAATCTTATTGTTATCATAATTTTACAACAGTGTTATAGGTCTATGCCTTATTTTATTAATAAAGCATATGTTTAATTTCTGTTAAGTTAAAGTGAACATTCTAACTCTCCATTCTATTTACAAGATGAGATACAGTCTGCTGGCTTAACCAAGAAAGAAAGTAAAAAAAGTGTTTAAGGTAGATATTCAAAAGGAAGGCACCATAGAGAGCTACTCCAAATATTCCAGGGTTGTGGCTAAGTAATTTAAACACAAGGGACACATCATCACCTCCATCTCAGGCCACACTGAAGTAATTGTACTACCTTCCTTTGAGAATTAGGGACTGGAAGAAAGTTAAACTTTTATTAAATTTAGAGACATTAAACCATTTTAACAATTCGTGGCTGAAAAACAAACAAATTTAATTAAGGGGGGTTACATATTAGTCCATTAGGCAGCACAAAATATGTCTTATTAGCTTTTGTTTATGAGCTGCTGAACATAGTACCAAACACTTCCTGGCATTCTGTTTATAACTATGTAAATTGTAGATGCAGGTATAATTTTAAAATGTGATTACAAAATCATAGGCCTGGAAGGGATGTAACAACAACAAAAAAAGCAAACAAAATAAAACCAACCAAAAAACTAATCTGTTTTCTTGGGTTTACCTGAAGGCAAAATGCATTCTGAAATTGTCCAAGGAAAAGGAATTCCAGAACTCAATAACCATCTGTGATGAGGTGAGAACTACACAGGCTGAGTCAGTGATGTGAAGATTGTCTTCAAAAGCGCTAATTTATTTATGTAAACAGCCTTGGATTTGTCTCCTTCCTTGTATTACCATAAAACTACAACCCCAACTAATTTTTTTAACCTGCATTTAGATGAGAATAAAATTATTATTTTTTGCTTTCATCAAGACTGACAATAGTTCCCATAATATAGTTTAAAATGGGTAATTTTTCCTCTCTCTTTTTAAGTTATACTTTGTTATGATGAATTATATATTAAGTTATTCATCCCTTTATTCATTCACTTAGTTATTAATTTATCCACTCATTCATAAATAGATATTAACAAACCATCCTGTATATGCTGGACATGGCTCTAAACCAGGGATGGGAAAGTACAAACATAAATTAGAATATATAGTGTCAAACACAATAATCTATGTCACTATGCTATGAAGACACATATAAGGAAGTAAGTAATAATGAATCCTATGATTTAAGATATCAATAAGAAATTAGAGATTACTTAGTCCAGTCTCCTCATTTTACAGCAGGAAACTAAAACCCAGAAACTCAGCTTGCTAAAGAGTGCATGACTAATTAGTGGTAGTGATAGCATTGATGTCAGTTGCTAGTTGAATGCTTAATTATCAGAATAACACCAAGAGACAGTAAATACCATCCCCATTTTACAAATGAAGAAACCAAACTCATGTGAAATAACTTATCCAAATCACAGGTCAGTGGCAGACCTGTGATTTAAACCTAGCTCTGTTTAAAAGCATGTGATCTGAAATATATCTTTGTCAACTAGAATAATATATTCTAACATCCAGTTCAGTGATTTTTTTCCTCTGTAAGTCATAATGTAGAATATCCGAATCTCAACTAAATGTACTCCCCCCTAATATGAGTGTACCAGCACAGCTTCAGGTGAAGCTTGGGACAGTTTCAGGCACAAGAACAAAACGCCCAATGCAGGTTAAGTAAAAGAGAGCCAATGTGTAATCGCTTAAATAAGAGGGAGAGAAGTTTATTTATTTTATTATATATTTTTTTGAGACAGAGTCTCACTCTATCACCCAGGCTGGAGTGCAGTGGCCAGATCTCAGCTCACTGCAAGCTCCGCCTCCGGGGTTTAGGCCATTCTCCTGCCTCAGCCTCCCAAGTAGCTGGGACTACAGGCGCCCGCCACCTCGCCTGGCTAGTTTTTTTTTTGTGTGTGTGTTTTTAGTAGAGACGGGGTTTCACGGTGTTAGCCAGGATGGTCTCGATCTCCTGACCTCGTGATCCACCCGTCTCGGCCTCCCAAAGTGCTGGGATTACAGGCTTGAGCCACCGCACCCGGCCGAGAAGTTTGTTTTCCTCAGATCACATAATATGACTAAAATTTTACCCCTTATGTAAACAATCCTCCAAAATTCCTTATCAGAATTATGTTAAAATTAGTGAAATGGTTTACGACGTCAAATTTCTAATAGATATTTGATACTGGATATGATTTTCTTTGAAAGTAGAATATCCATAAAGAAAGCATGACATTCAAAAATATCATCTTTTCTTCCTCAGTTTTTGGATGTACTCTTCAATTTATGGAAGTCTGTGAAAGAATTTTCTTGATTTTCTCATTGTCAGGACAAGCTATTCTCTGGAATAGGTGGTTTGGTGTTGGCTTCTGAACACTGTGAATCTTGTAACTGATTGCATCTCTCCTTTGCCAGGAAGCTGCAAATGTGAGGCCCACTTCCTTCAGGCATGCAGGATGGCGTGGCATGTATTTCCATGACTGATCTTACCCCGGTCTTATTTTATTCATGAAATAATTTTAAAAAATATTTAGAGGTATATGAATTTGTCTGAGGAGTATTAAGTTCTTTAGAGTATAAAATGAAGTATGAATAAATAAATATTTTCTTTTTTATTCTCAACTGTACTTTGTAGATTTACTTCTAAGACTTGGCAAAATCTTAATGTGTAAAAGGAAAATATCACAATGAATAAAGAGTCACATGAGCAAGCAGTTTCATTCCTGGAAGGCAAACCTGTAAATCTTTTTGTACTGATTCCATCAACAGAATAATTGATATAGACTGGGGGAAATTTCTCAGTCTTCTATCTAAGATACAGGCTGTATTGCACACTGGGTAAGAGAATGAACCTGGTGTAAGGCTGAACTGCATTTCATTCCCTGCTATTCCACTAACTGTGAGACTTCAGAAAAGTTCTTTATCTTTCTTAATCCTTACTTTTTCCTCAGCAAAGTTGGGAAATAAGTAGTACTCACTTTATATGGTTGCTGAGGGAATTAAATGAGATAATGCAGGTAAGATGCTTAATACATGGTCAATTTCAGTACACATCAGTATTACTTCTATTATTATTGTGGCATACCTGTCTGGTATAGGTCACAAAGGTCAGGGATAAAGTTGTTGGCTGGTACCCTATACGCTGTCTGGAATGGAAGCCCCAGGAGTGTCTTACAGCAGAAGCATATCATAGATTTCTAAGGGGCAAAATGAGGGTAGGGAGGAGTAGTATAGCAGGCAAAAGGTGATTAAAAATACCATCCCTCATTTATTTCACAGTTTTGTCTAGGTCAGACCCTACATTTGATCATGTATACATATTCACACTTGTGAATATTTCTGTATGAATGTAAATGGTAAAAATTATTTTCTCAAAGAAGTCTGACTTGGCCCTAAGGGATGCACCAGTTAGGACAGCTTTAGGCATAAGTATAAAATGCCCAGTGCATTTTAAGTCAAGACACCCAATGCATAGTTGCTTAAATAAGACAGCAAGAAGTTAATTTTTCTCCTACTACATGATGTCCAGAGATAGACAGCTCCAGAGATGATTTGAGAGCTCAGTGGTGTCAGGGCTCCAGACTGGTGCCTCTGCATTCTCTTGGACCCAACGGACCAATGGTCCAAAGGTGATTAGGGCAGCTTCAAGCACCATGCTATTAAACAACTGAATGGAAAGTCGGAAGCAGGAGACAGCATAGGGCAGAGAGTTTCTGCTCCTTCCTCTCCCTTATGAGTTCCAGAAACCCACAGATACATCCCTTATATCTGTGTCTCAGGCTGGTCACATCCCCCATTCTCTGACTAAAAGGAAATCTCATCTTTCCCGAGATCAATGAACTCTGTCTGGTGATACCTATATTAAATTATATTCTGTTGCTCTGTAAAGATGATAGATGTGAACTACTGTTCTCTTGAGTCTAGCCCTGATGTATAAGCCATTTGTTTAAGGAGTGGAAATTGGATTTTTTTTTTGAAACGCAGTCTTGCTCTGTTGCCCGGACTGGAGTGCAGTGGCGCGATCTCGGCTTACTGCAAGCTCTGCCTCCAGGGTTCACGCCATTCTGCTGCCTCAGCCTCCTGAGTAGCTGGGACTACAGGCGCCCGTCACCATGCCCGGCTAATTTTTTGTGTTTTTAGTAGAGACGGGGTTTCACCGTGTTAGCCAGGATGGTCTCGATCTCCAGATCACGAGATGACCTCGTGATCTGCCCGTCTTGGCCTCCGAAAGTGCTGGGATTAGAGGCGTGAGCCACTGCGCCCGGCCCGATTGGATTCTTTGTGTAGATTCTTTGTCTTACAGTCAATATGCAGCTGGTGCATGCCCAGTCTGCCCTAGATGTAGTGATTTAAGAGGAACCCCAAAGAGTCCTTGCTTTATAATTAGATGAATCTATGTCATTTTTTAGGTTTTTATTAAGTGGTAGCTTTCTTTAGGCCCAGAACGTTTGGTTCTGTAAGACTACCTAATTAGCTAGTGAATGGACCTCCAGACAGCCAACGTGGGAAGAAGGGACTGCCAATGCAAATGGGAGTTGTTCTGAACAGTAAACCCATTTAGTTTTATTCCAAGAATAAATTCCTCTGCTTTATTAGCCAATCATAGAAGAGTCCTTATAAGGCTTTTTTTTTTTTTTTTTTTTTGAATAAATAGAATACTCTTGATTTATTTTTTGAATTCCAGCTTTTATTTTAGATACAGGCGGCACATGTGCAGATTTGTTACATGGGAGTATTCCATAATGCCGAGGTTTGAAATACGAATTCTGTCACTCTAGTAGTGAACGTAGTACCTGATAAGTACTTTTTATAGCCTGCGCCCTTCTCTCTACCCTCCAGTAGTCCACAGTTTCTATTGTTCCCATATTTATGTCCATGTGTGCTCAATGCTTAGCTCCAACTTGTAAGTGAGAACTTGCAGTATTTGGTTTTTTGTTCCTGCATCAATTTGCTTAAGATGATGGCTTCCAGCTCCATCCATATTGCTGCCAAAAATATTATTTCATTTATTTTTATGGCTATGTTGTGTTCCATAGTGTATTGCCTCACATTTTCTTTATTCAGTCTACCATTGATGAGCATCTGATTGATTCCATGTCTTTGCTATTGTGAATAGTGCAGCAATGAACATACAAGTGCATGTGTCTTTTTGATAGAATGATTTATTTTTGGGCGGCATATACCTGGTAATGGGATTGCTGAGTGGAATGGTAGCTCTGTTTTAAACTGTTTAAGAAATCTCCAGGCTGGGCGCGGTGGCTCAAGCCTGTAATCCCAGCACTTTGGGAGGCCGAGACGGGCGGATCATGAGGTCAGGAGGTGGAGACCATCCTGGCTAACATGGTGAAACCCCGTCTCTACTAAAAAATACAAAAAACTAGCCGGGTGAGGTGGCTGGTGCCTGTAGTCCCAGCTACTCGGGAGGCTGAGGCAGGAGAATGGCGTGAACCCGGGAGGCGGAGCTTGCAGTGAGCTGAGATTCCGGCCACTGCACTCCAGCCTGGGCGACAGAGTGAGACTCCATCTCAAAAAAAAAAAAAAAAAAAAAAAAAAAAAGAAATCTCCAGATAGCTTTCCACAGCAGCTGGACTAATTTACATTCTCACTTAACAGTGTATAAGTGTTGCCTATTCTTTACAGCCTTGTCAGCATCTGTTGTTTTTTAACCTTTTAATAATGGCCATTTTGACTGCTGTGAGATGGTATCTCATGGTTGTTTCAATTTGGGTGTCTCTGACAATTAGTTATGTTGAGCATTTTTAAAATATGTTTTTAGCTGCTTGTTTGTCTTCTTTTGAGAAGTGTCTGTTCATGCCCTTTGCCTATTTTTTTTGTTTGTTTTTTTTGAGATGGAGTCTTGCTCTGTTACCCAGGCTGGAGTGCAGTGGTGCGATCTCGGCTCACTGCAAGCTGCACCTGCCGGGTTGATGCCATTCTCCTTCCTCAGCCTCCCGAGTAGCTGGGACTACAGGTGCCCACCACCATGCCCGGCTAATTTTTTGTATTTTTAGTAGAGACGGGGCTTCCTCCTGTTAGCCAGGATGCTCTCCATCTCCTGACCTCGTGATCTGCCTGCCTCGGCCTCCCAAAGTCCTGGGATTACAGGCATGAGCCACAGCATTTTTTAATGGAGTTATTTGTTTTTTACTTGTTGATTTGTTTAAGTTCCTTATAGATCCTGGATATTAGCCTTTGTCAGATGCATAGTTTGCAGGTATCTTCTCACATTCTGTAGGTTGTCTGTTTGTTCTGTTGATAGTTTCTTTTGCTATGCAGGAACTCTTTAGTTTAATTAGATCCCACTCACCTGTTTTCATTTTTGTTGCAGTGCTTTTGGGGACTTAGCCAAAAATTCTTTGCCCAGCCAACGCTGAGAATAGTATTTCCTAGTTTGCCTTCTGGGATTTTCATAGTTTGAGGTTTTCCATTCAAATCTTTAATTTATTTTGGTTAATATTTTTATATGGTGAAAGGTAGGGGTCCAGTTTTGATCTTCTGCTATCCAGTTGTTCCAGCACTATTTATTGAATAAGGAGTCCTTTCCCCCATTGTTCATTTTTGTCGACCTTGTCGAAGATCAAATAGGTATATGACTTTATTTCTGAGTTTTTATTCTGTCCCATTGGTCTATGTGTCTGTTTTTCTAGCAGTACCAAGCTCTTTTGGTTACTGTGGCTTTATAGTATAGTTTGAAGTCAGTAGTGTGATGACTCCAGCTTTGTTCTTTTTGCTTAGGATTGTTTTGGCCATTTAGGCTCTTTTTTGATTCTGCATGAATTTTGGAATAGTTGTTTCTAATTCTGTGAAGAATGATTTTGGTAGTTTGATAAGAATAGCATAAATCTGTTTGTTGCTTTGGGTAGTATGGCCATTTTTTTGATATTTATTCTTCCAATACATGGGCATGGAATGTTTTTCCATTTATTTGTGTTATCTCTGATTTATTTCAACAGTGTTTTGTAGTTCTTTTTGTAAAGATCTTTCATGTCCTTGGTTAGCTGTATTCCTAGGTATTTTGTTTTCTTTGTGGCAATCTTACAAGAATTTTTATTTAAAAAATTTAAAAAGACCTTTAGCAATAGGTGGACTTCTAAAATTTAATGTTATCTCTTATCAAATGTAACTTTTAATTACCAAATATTCCATGTTAATTGGTTGTCGTAGGTAACAGTATTTAAATTAGTGTTTAAAATTTTCAAAGTTGTGTTAAATCTTCCTCTTTTCCTCACCCTCTTCATTATCACAATTTCCAGAAAGCTACAAATGCATCCCTTACATCTCAATGGCCTCCTCCTCCTTCTTTTCGTTCTTAAAAGAACCTCAATAACTTGTCTTTTTTCTTCATCTGGTCAAAAGGACATTTAATAAATCAATGACTTATCTAAGACAATGCATTAAAAAAGACTTATGTTATAATTTGAAACAACTGGAAAGCTAGTTCGTGCCTATGTAGAAGCACAGCTAAGAGTCTATGAACATTCTCTAAACCTCAGCACTGATGATAATCAGAATAAATGAAAGGCCAAGACAAAGAGGGCTTAGCCTAGGAAAATATTAGTGTAGTGATTCTTGGGCTTTAATGAATAAGCCATGAAATTTAAATAGGAAGGAACATTAGCTAGAGTATTTTAAGAATGTAGGAAGTAATCAGGGAATATTTTCTCATATTGAGAATTAGAACTAAGTTTGAATAGACTGTTACTAGTTGGACATCCATCCTTCTCAACCTTTTTTGTTTGTTAATTCTTGCTTATCCTTCAAAATTCAATTCAGTCCATCTGACCTACTGAATTCTTTATTTAATCCTTGATATTTGACTTTATGCACACTTGTTGGGCTTCCTAGGCTCCCTCCATAGACTTTTCTCCTGTAATTTATCATATTACATGGTTATCACTGTACCTGATTGAATGTCTATGTATTCCATGGTTTTTAAGGCTACAGCCAATGTATTATTCACACATGATAATTCAACTTCACTGATTTTAACGGCTTTGTATGCCATGGAGATAATTTGAACTTAGCTTGAGAATCAAAGGGAGTCATTGTAAATTTTTGAGCCAAAAAGCAATGATTACAGGAGTATTTTTTGAATATTCATTTTTTAAGTAGTAGAGAGTCAGATTAGGAAAGAAAGATAGTAGAAGCAGGAAGTCAAGAAAAGCTAACACAATAATAACACATAGATGTTATTGTTGTTGTTTTGTTTTAATTTCATTTAGTTCTGCTCTGATCTTGGTTATTTCCTTTCTCCTGCTGGATTTGGATTTGGTTTGTTCTTGTTTCTCTAGTTCCTTGAGGTGTGACCTTAGATTGTCTGTCTGTTCTCTTTCGGACTGTTTTTTTTTTTTTTTTTTTTTTTAGTTGCTGTCCATACGTTTACTAGTTTATTGTCTTTATCTGAAAAATCCTCATAGAAAATTGTTTGATTTAGCTCTCAGCAGCCTGCTCCTGGGCTCTGAGGAAGCTTGTCTTCTTTTGAGCTACCCGATCTTTCTTCTGAGCAAGGGACATTTTGGGACGGTTCTACCTCTTCTTTTTAACTTCTCTCTTGGGCTTCTTTTCATAGACGGAATTCTCTCATGTAGCAGCATGAGCTTTCTTCTACATCTCCTCCATGTCTGGAGTTATGCTGCTATTTATGTATTGAGAGAACTGTTTCTTGTAAGCATCTTCATCTTCTTCCATTAAGTAGCACATGTACTACAACATTCTGGCCCATGATGTGCTTTCAGTGTACTTCTGCATTAAATTCCTTGCTTTCAGAATCATAACCAGGGAATCATTTGGTACTGTGAGGGATAGACAAGCCTTTATCCACAGCTCCCTTCAGAGCACCAAAAACTTTATTGCCAGTGGTAGTTCTGGCAAGGCCTGCATCCAAATAGCAGGTAAAGGCACCTGGCTGACCATCAGTTCTTTCCAAATTGTATTCATTGCCAGTCACCTCAACTGGGCCTTCATAGATCTTGTCCATGCCAAACCTATTGAGAATCCTGTGGACAAGCAGCAGCCCAGCACAATATGCTGCAGCATAATTTCTCAGGCCAATCTTCATACCATATTTTGGCATATTTCAGCATATTTTGTACGCATATGCTGCGCAGACTATCATATCCCCCTCTGTATGGGCATAAGCAATCTGACAAATGATATCTCTGTTTGTTACATGAACTATCATCCTGTATTTGGGTGTGTTGTATTTATTTTTATCCTGTACTACCAAGCATTTCCGAGCATAATAATCAGTTTTACCCTCTCGTCGTCTTCAAAATTTCACTTGGTATCTCTTAAAGTAGGCCTTATACTTAACAACTTTAACAAACCCCATCCTGCGGAACAGAGACCTGTGTCTGCAACTCGACAGAGACCTATGGGCCCAGCAGCGCTAGGCGGGGAAAAGTCTCTTTAGGACTTTTCATTGTAGGTGTTTAGGGCTATAAACTTTCCTCTTAGCAACACTTTGCTGTATGCCAGAGATTTTGATAGGTTGTGTTGTTATCGTAATTCGGTTCAAATAATTTTTTAATTTTCATCTTGATTTCACTTTTGACCCAACGATCATTCAGGAGCAGGTTATTTAATTTCCGTGTATTTGCATGGTTTTGAAGGTTCCTTTTGGAGTTGACTTCCAGTTTTATTCCACTATGGTCTGAAAGAGTACTTGATATAATTTCAATTTTCTTAAATTTATTGAGGCTCGTTTTATGGCCTCTCATATAGTCTATCTTGGAGAAAGTTCCATGCACTGTTGAATAGAATGGGTATACTGCGGTTGTTGGATGAAATGTTCTGTATATATCTGTTAAGTCCATTTGTTCCAAGGTACAATTTAAATCCATTGTTTCTTTATTGACTTTCTGTCTTGGTGACCTGTCTAGTGCTGTCAGTGGAGTATTGAAGTCCCCACTATTATTGTGTTGCTGTCTACCTCATTGCTTAGGTCTATTAGTAATTGTTGATTAAGTTTGAGAGCTCCAGTGTTAGGTGCATACATGTTTAGGATTGTGATATTTTCCTGTTGAGCAAGGCCTTTTGCCATTATATAATGTCCTTCTTTGTCTCTTTTAACCACTGTTTCTTTAAAGTTTGTTTTGTCTGATATAAAAATGGCTACCCCTCCTCACTTTTGGTATCCATTTGCATGAAATGCCTTTTTCTACCCCTTTACTTTAAGTTTATGTGAGTCCTTATGTGTTAGGTGAGTCTCCTGAAGGCAGCAGATGGTTGGTGAGTTCTTATCCATTCTGCAGTTCCGTATCTTTTAAGTGGAGCATTTATGCCATTTACATTCAATATTGGTATTGAAATGTGAGGTAGCATTTCATTAATCATGCTCTTTGCTGCCTGTGTACTTTGTTTTTTGTTTGTTTGTTTGTTTGTTTTTTGCTTTTGCTTTTTACCTTGTATTTTTGTTTTAAAGCCCCTGTATGATTCACACTTTAATGGATAAATCATACAGCTAAAGGATTGTAAATGCACCAATCAGCACTCCGTAAAAACACAAAAATCAGCCGCTCTGTGTGTAGCTAAAGAATTGTAAATGCACCAATCAGCACTCTAAAATGGACCAATCAGTGTTCTGTAAAATAGACCAATCAGCAGGACATGCGTGGGTCCAAATAAGGGAATAGAGGCTGGTTACCTGAGCCAGCAGCAACAACCGGCTGGGGTCCCCTTCCATGGCTGTGGAAGCTTTGTTCTTTCACTCTTCACAATAAATCTTGCGGCTACTCTTTGGGTCTGCACCACCTTTAAGAGCTGTAACACTCCCCACGAAGGTCCGTGGCTTCATTCTTGAAGTCAGCGAGACCACAAAGGAAGAACCGCCAAACACATCCAAAGGAACAAACTCCAGACACACAGCTCTATCTTTAAGAGCTGTAACACTCACAGCGAAGGTCTGTGGCTTCATTCTTGCAGTCAGGGAGATCAAGAACCCACCAGAAGGAACCAACTCCAGACAAATATAGGTCTCTCAGCTGTGGATACCAGCACCTGTTCTGGTGGAGGTGGTGGAGGGTGCAATGAACTCTGCGAGGGTCCTTAGCTTTGGTAGTTTAATGCTCTATTTTTGTGCTGGTTGGCCGCCTGCCAGGAGGTGACACTTTCCAGAATGCATCAGCTATAGTAGTATGGAGAAGGACTGGCAGTGGGCAGGGCCCTAGAACTCCCAAGATTATGTGCACTTTGTCTTCCGCTACCAGGGTGGATAGGGAGGGATCATCACTTGGGGGTGGGGCTAGGCATGTCTGAGCTCAGTCTCTCTTTGGGCAGGTCTTGCTGCAGCTGCTATCAGGAATGGGGGTGAGAGTCCCAGGTCACTGAAGTTGTGTACCTAGGAGGGTTATGGCTGCCTCTGCTGAATCACGCAGGTTGTCAGGGAAGTGGGGGAAAGCCAGCTGTCACAGTCCTCACCCAGGTCCCATGCAAACTGAAGGACCAGTCTCACCCTCACTGTGCCCCCACCATTGGCCCAAATCTGTTTTCAGGCGGAGGGCCAGACCGGCTTGACAACTTGCCCAAGGCTTTCTGCCTCCCAGCTGCAAAAGAAAAGGTCTTTAGTTCTTCCCCCACCTGTGAAGTCTGCACACAGGACTTGCACCCTCATCCAAGTTCCGGCCAGGAGGCTTCTCGCCCCGTTCACATTTTTACAAAGTTTAACTAGAGAATTCCTTCTGCCTATGGAGTTTACCCCCTGCTCTTCTGGCTACCCTCCTGATGGATCCTTGGGGTGCCAGGCAAAAATGGCTCCTTGGGAACCCAGCGAGCTCCCAGGCTTCCTTTACTGCTTCCTCTACCCCTGTATTTCACTCGGCTCTCTAACTTGACTCAGCTCCAGGTAGTCAGAAACTTCTCCCGTAAACAGACCTTCAGCTTCTCCTCTGGGGGTGTGTGTTCAGGAGAGGAGGATCTCCCTTTGCCACTTCGCAGTTGGGGCACTCACAGTATTTGGGGTGTCTCCCGGGTCTTGCAGGAGCAGTTCGCTTTCTTTAGAGGATCTGTGGGTCCTCCTGGGATTGCTGGTTTGTTCTTGCAGTTGATCTGGAGCTAAAATTCACAATGCAAGCCTCCAGATGCTACTCTTTCTGGAGATGCAATTTAGTCCTGCCTCCTGTCTGTCATGATCCCCTCAAACTTCCCTTACATTTTAAAGATTCTCTTTTAGCTAGCATTTTAGTTGCCCATTAGATTTTATCTGGAGATAAATGGCCAGTAATTTAGAAGGCAGAGGGAGATGGATACCAACTTCCTGTTGCTTGGGCTGTTCCCATTGACAAGCACTGTGATGGGAACTGTTGAATTTTTCTGCAACAGCATTTCACTGTCTAATCCCAAGCTCACAGGCATTGACCAGCAGGATTTGAAGCTAATAAAAAGGTGGAATGGATTTAGAATGCCAACTGCAGTGATGCCCATATTTCTGGATCACAACTAGTGTGTTTCTCATATCACCAGCTCCAGTGATAGCCTCCTGATTCCTAATCTTCCTGAGTCTTCTGCTCTTAAATGCTTTCTGACCAACTTGTTCTGTTGTGTTGTCCTGGAAGTCATTCCTGAGGGCCAGTCCTAGAGCTCAATCCTTCTAAACCATCCTCTAATTTTCAAAAATTCAACTTACTGAGGTATATTTTACAAAACAAAAATGAACTTATTTTAAATGTACAGTTCAACAAATTTTGATAGATTTATAAACCTGTCTAATACAATCAAGATCTCCCCAAAAGTTTCCTTGTGCTATTTTGCAATGTATGACTACAACCCCGTCCAAGGCAAGCATTGATTTACTTTCTTTCGTTAGTTTTGCTTGTTTCAAAATTCTATGTAAATTGAATCATACAGTAGATAGTTTCTGAGTATAGGTCCTTTTACTTTTATTAGCATAATAATTTTGAAAGTCAACCATATTACTATTTGCATCAATAGCCCATTCCTTTTTATTGCCAAGTAGTATTTATTGTAGGGGTATACTATAATTTGTTTATCAATTTAGAGGTGTTTATCAATTTAGAGGTGAAGTGTTTCTAGTTCTTGGCTATCATGAGTAGATGTACTAGGTACGTTCATGTGAAAGTTCTTGTGTGGGCTGGCATCAAGTTTTATTTCTCTTGGGTAAATACTTAGGAGTTCATTTATTGAGGTCTATGATAAACATATGTTTTATTTACCAATTTTTTTTCCAAAGTGGTTTTACTATTTTACGTTTCTACCTGGGTGTTGCTCCATCTTTGCTAATACTTGATATTGTCCATATTTTTAATTTTGACCATTCTAATGGAAAAGCAGTATGTCTCACTGTAGGTTTATTTCACAATCTCCTTATGATTAGTGAAGTTGAGCATATTTTCATGTGTTTATTGACGATTTGTATTTATTTCTTAGTGAAGAGTCTGTTCAATTATTTTGGCCCATTTTAAAAAATGGAGATGTTTGTCTTCCTGCTACCGAGTTTGAAGAGTTCTTTGTAGATTCCAGATGCAAGTCTTTTGTCAAATATATGTATTGTGAATATTTTCTCCAAGTCTATGGCTCACTATGCCATTTTTCTTATGATGTATTTAGAAGAGAAGTTTTAAATCTTCATTAACACTAATTTGTTAGTTATTAATTTATGCCTTATGCATAATGTGCCTTTAAAACAATCTTTGTTTACCCAAAAGTCACAAAGATTTTTCCTATTTTTCTTCTAACATTTTCATAGTCTTAGTGTTTATATTTAGATTTACGACCCATTTACATATACTGTTTGTATTTGGTATATAGTAAGTGTCAAGATCAGTTTTTCAACATAAATATCTACCATGCCAATATCATTTATTGAGCAGATTTTCTTCATTATATTGACTTGGAAGCATTGTTAAAAATGAATTGGTCATTTAAGTATAGGTCTATTTTCAGACTTTCTATTTGATCCACTGACATACATACCTATAATTATGTCAACATTGTCTTGATTGCTATAGCTTTATAGTGAGTCTTGGAATCCTCAATTTTAGTTCTTTAAAATTGTTTTGGTTATTCGAGATTTTCACTTTCTAAATGATAACCCACAAGCTATGTGTGACTGTTTACTTTTGTATTAGTTAAAATTAAATTCAATTAAAAATTTAGTTAATTGCATTAGCCACATTTAGTGCTCAATAGCTGCAGGTGGCTATTGGCTAATCCATCACATAGTACATTGTAGAACATTCCCTTCATCACAGAAATCTCTATTGGACAGCACTGATATAGCACATTTACATTTGTATACAAATTTTAGAATCAGCCTGTCAATTTCTACAAAAACATCCTGCCAGAACTTTAATTGTGATGGTTTGACTTAATTTGGGTAGAATTATCATCTTAAAATATATTGAGCCTATTGATATAAACATAGTATATACACCTTTCTATTTATTTAGATCTTCTTTACTTTCTCTCAGCAATGCTTTCATTTTTCAATGTACAGGTCTTGCACATAATCTTAAATTTATCTACAAGCATTTTATGTTATTTGGTGCTATTGTAACCTGTATTTTAAAATGTAAAATTCCAATTGTTATTGTTATTATATAGAAAACATTAATTTTTGTGAACAGGCCATGTATCTTGTGATTTTGTGAAACTCACTTATTAGTTCTAGTAGCTTTCTATGGTTTTCTTAATAGTTTCTATGTACATGATTATGTCATCTGCAAATAAAGACAATTTTGTTCCTTCGTTTTGATTGGTATGTTTTTATTTCTTTTTCTTACCTTGTTGCATTGATTAGGACCTCCAGTAATACGTTGAATGAAAGTGATTAAAAGACACACCTTTTCCTTGTTCTTGATCTTGGAGAACATTTGGTCTTTTACTATTAAGTATGATGTTAGGTGTAGGTTTTTATTAAGTAGATGTCTTTGATCAGGTTGAGAAACTTTCCTTTTATTTCTAGTTTGCTGGGAGTTCTTATCATGCATCAGTGCTGAATTTTCTCAAATATGTTTTTGGCCTCTATTGAGATAACCATATGGTTTAAAATGTATGTTAATATGGTGAATCATATTAATTTTTAAAAGTTTAACCTTGCATTCCTATAATAAATTTCACCTAGTCATGGTGTATTATACTTCATATATATGTGTGTTTATATGCATATATTTATATATTATGCTTCATACATATGTCTATATACTTGAATACTTCATATATATGTATGTGTATATTTCTAGATTTTATTTGCTAATGTTTCATTACCCATTTTTATATCTATATCCATGAGCCTTATTGATCTGCATTTTTATTTTAATGTGTTTGTCAGCATTACATCATTATAATGTAGAAAATAAGACTACAAATTCAGCACTTAAAAAGAAAATGGTAATTGTTTATAAAATTTCCACTGGAGAAGAAAAGAGGGGAGTGCTCATGAGACAGCATTTGGACAACCACAATTCTAGGCTCTGTAACACACATACATTTCAAGCTTGTTTTTCTTACATGAGGACAACTAAGGATCCTAAGACTGCCCTTCAAAAACATCCTTGTAGTCAATGGGGTTGGAGGAGCTTCAACTCATTCAGGGGGGGAAGAGGCCTCATACTCCTCAATTTGGATCCTATATTCAAAAGGCCTCAAAGAGATGCTGAAAGCATATGTTTAAAGGAGGTCACATCATTGGTACAGTAAAATACGTAGATTAGATAAAGGAGTCACAGTGCACATGCAGGGAAGCAAAACATTAATATCTATTTGATGATTGAAAAATTAAACTGTTTTTCTCTAATTGTTGACAATACAACACTCATTATTTAAGAAAAGTCTATTATATTTATGATACAAAATCTAGCCCTAAAGAAAAATTAAAAATAGTCATTATTTATTGGCCATTTTATAAATCTGATGGATACCGTCCCAAGTATTACACTTATTGTTTCACCCTTAACACTTAGGAAAAGCTATTCTATAGATTGGGAAACTGAGTTTCAGACCAGCTTCCCAAAGATTAGAGAGGCACCAAATACAGAGCCAGAATTTAAAACCAGGCCTGCTTGACTTTTGTTTGATCTTCTCCTGAGAAGTCGGCCATTGGTGCCCCCGACTCCCCATTCCGTGTCGTTTTTCTTTCTTCTACCAAAATGTATTTAAGTAAATGGTCAGTCATACCTTAGGTTTACCTCTCTAGCAAAGTATTAACATATTAACTGTTATCCTCATGAATGAAAGGCAGGGCTTCCCGCACTGTTAAGAATATCTAGAGCCTTAGTGAATTGAATAAAACTGTTTTATTTTTGTGGACATTTCTTAAATTATTCCACCTGTGCATGAATCCAATCCTTGAAGCAAACTTCTAAATAGAAATGAGACTTGTTGAATAATCTCCCCAATTCCTAGAAGCTTTATAGAAACTCTTTAGCACAGGACTGGCACCCAGGAGATACATAATATTAGTGTTCATGCCTTTTCAGATCTTACGTTGTTAACTGAAAATGCATCATGTATCTTTGTTGTTATAATGACAGTGTTCATTCACTTAAACATATACTGAATACTTACTAGGTCTCCTGAGTCCTAGACACTAGGGGTCTATTAGTGAACAATACAAAGTTCCTGATCTCATGGAATATACTGGGGAAAATAGACAATAAGAAAACATAAAATATGTGTCAGATGAAAATATACACTAAAGAAAGATGATAGAGATAAAAGATAGAGAACAGCTAGGGTAGAATACAGGAACCATTTTCTATGGCATGATGGGTAAAATCTCCTGGATCTGATGATGTTTTAAGCAGAGAGACCTGAAGGTGGTGAGGGGAGAGTCTTGTGGACATTTAAGTGATACATGTTTCACATAGAGAAAACAACAAGAGCAAAGGCACTAAGACAGGAGTATGAAGGTCAGCCATGTGCAGGAGGGTGGAGTGGAAATCATGAGGCAGAGAATAGTGTGTGATGACATCAGAGATGGGGTGTCGTGTGAGGTGGAGGATCTGGGGGCATTATGAAAACTTTTTGTTTTATTCAGTTGTTTTATTTATTTATTTATTTATTTATTTATTTATTTATTTATTTATTGAGACGGAGTTTCACTCTTATTGCCCAGGCTGAAGTGGAATGGTGCGATCTCGGCTCTCAGCAACCTCCGCCTCCCAGGTTCAAGTGATTCTCCTGCCTCAGCCTCCTGAGTAGCTAGGATTACAGGCATGCACCACCATGCCCAGCTAATTTTGTATTTTTAGTGGATATGGGGTTTCACCATGTTGGCCAGGATGGTCTCGATCTCTTGACTTCGGGATCCGCCCACCTCAGCCTGCCAAAGGGCTGGGATTACAGGCGTGAGCCACCATGCTCGGTCTATTCAGTTTAAGATGGAAGGCCAGTTAATTCTGGGCAGAGGAACAACAAGATCTAATATGCAATCTGGCAGCTGTGTTGAGAATAGACCATATATAGACAAAGACAGCAGCATGGAGAGCAGTTAGGAGACTTCTGCAAAAAATCCCCTGCGACAGATGATGATGGCTTGGGCCAGGATGGTAGTAGAGGAGGTTGTGTGAAGTGGTAGGATCCTCAATACATTTTGAATGCAAAATTGATTGATTTGCTAATGAATTGGATGAGGATTTGAGAGAAAGAGAGGAGTCATAAGTGACCCCAAGTTTCTAACATGAGCAAGTGAATGAGTTTCTATTTACCCTAATGGAAAAAACTAGGGAGCGACAGGTTCAGAGATCCTAAGTTTAGTTTTGGACATATTCAAACTGAGGTACTTATTAGACATTTCAATGTAACACTTGATACTTCATGCTAATCTGACTCTCAACAAGGACTTTTTATTTCACGTCAATAGATATTATACTAAATGTTGTAGTATTAGAGACATTCTGGCTAACAACAGGAAGAAGAATATCAAGTAGGCAGTGAGATACAGGAACCCATGAATTTGGGGAGCAGGGTTGAAGTCCGGGCTTCATTTTGGAGTCATTAGTATATAAATGGCACTGATGTTTGGAGATTGGATGAAACCCTCAAGAGAATAAGAGTATCTATGCCAAAGAGAGTATTTGTGAAGCTAGAGACTCAGACACTACAAAATCTAGTTGTCATGTCTTCCTGGAGCCCAGTGCCAATCCTATCTGTGCTGAGTAAGCACAGCCTATAAGACAGAAATAGACCATGGGAGCCACATTTCTCAACTTCCAATTCCTTAAAAATAATAAAAGAGCAATGTTATTTTTGGATGAATGGTAAAGAGGCAGTGGAGGAATCACTTTAAGCAACAGGGCTTTGTAGCAGTTAGAACTACTGGAAATCCATACTTCACTTCTAGCAGCCTACATCTACAAAAATACAAATGGTACTAATTTACACAGACTCCAAAGAATAAACAATTATTCACTGGAAAATGTTGAAACAGAAAATACTGAGCTAATTTAATATATCTAAGCATGAAAAGGGAGAAAAATGGAAAACACTGAAGTAGTATTACACTTCAGTAGTTGAGTGTTTTTAAACTAGTACATTGCTATTGTTCTGGAGTATTAGTGCATACTGAAGGTGTCTAAAAGGCACTAATAAAATAAAACACTAATTCTGGCATCAATTCTGGCAGTTGTAGCATGCATTAGTGCATGTTGAAGACATCTAAAAAGCATTGATAAAACACTAATTCTGGCTTCAATTCTGGCAGTTCTGGTACCCATTAATGCATATTGAAGGTGTCTAAAAAGCACTGATGAAACACTAATTCTAGCTACTAAGGTGTCAAAACCTTCATATGTGTTTATAAAATATCATTAATTCTCACAAAACCCATAAGAGGTAGAACCTCTTATTACTCTCATTATACAAACGAGGAAAGTGAGACTTAGAGAGTAGAAGAACAATACCTTACCTTGTACCACTAGGAAGATCACAGCCAGGATTTGAACTAAGCAATGAGGCTGCAGAGACTTCACTTCTAGCACTCTACTGTTCTTCCTCTCAACAAAGACTTTCAATTTCCTAGTAAATGCTGCAATTAGAGACAGGCTGGTTATCATTAGGACTAATAAGAATGTATGTTATTACCATTGCTGTTTAGTGTCGTTCTAAAAGTTTTCAAAAAGCAATAAAAAATGTGAATTAGAAACAAAGTTACAAATATAGAGAATATCAAGTTGTCATAATGTGCCCACGATATGATTATATAGTATAAAAACCCAATGTAGTTAAGTAAAAAGCTGTTAAACTCAATAAAAGAAAATAAATACTGGGAAGAAACAGAATATTTATTTGCACCAGTTATCAGAGAGATAATATATTTTTAAAAAAGAAATTACAGCTCACGCCTGTAATCCCAGCACTTTGGGAGGTCAAGGCAGGTGGATCACAAGGTCAAGAGATCGAGACCATCCTGGCCAAAATGGTGAAACCCCATCCCTACTAAAAATACAAAAATTAGCTGGGTGTGGTGGCACGTGCCTGTAGTCCCAGCTACTTGGGAGACTGAGGCAGGAGAATCACTTGAACCCAGGAGGCGGAGGTTGCAGTGAGCCGAGATTGTACCACTGCACTGCAGCCTGGCGACAGAGCAAGACTCCATCTCAAAAAAAGAAAAAAGAAAAAAAAGAAAAAAGAAAAAGAAATCCCTTCACAATATTAACAAGAACAAAAACTATCTAAAAATCAACAATACGAAATGTTGGAACCTATATAAATAAAGTCATGAAGTTTTAATGAGATGTATATAATAAGGCTTAAGTAAATAGACTTTTTTTTTTTTTTTTTTTTTGAGATGGAGTCTCACTCTGTGGCTCTGGCTGGAGTGCAGTGGCGAGATCTCGGCTCATTGCAAGCTCCGCCTCCTGGGTTCACGCCATTCTCCTGCCTCAGTCTCCCGAGTAGCTGGGACTACGGGTGCCTGCCACCACATCCGGCTCTTTTTTTTTGTATTTTTAGTACAGATAGTCTTGATCTCCTGACCTCGTGATCTGCCCTCCTTGGCCTCCCAAAGTGCTGGGATTATAGGCATGAGCCACCACACCCGGCCTGTAATATGTTTTTAAATAAGAAGACAATATTTATAAGAAGCAAATTTGTCTTAATATGTAGTGTTAACACAATTCCAACAACAAAAATTATCACTGATAATATTTTTGAGCCTTACCAAATGTCTGAAAATTTACCTGGGCATACCAAAATGTTAACGGTGGTTACATTTGAGGAGAGGAGGAAGTGGGAAAGTAAGGGTGGGGAAGATCAGGGAATTTCACTTTTTCATTTCAGTAATGTTTTCATTTTTTTGTATTACCATAATTTAATAGATAACAAAGTGGAAATAAATAAAGATCATCTAAAAAGTAATTTGGCAAGAATGGATAGGATCTTTAAAAGGAAGGCATACCAGGTTTTTCCTATACTGACATGTATTTCAAGGCTATTGACACAGACAGAAATAGACAAATAGATGAAATGGAAGAGATTGTTCATACTTATATTCTATTTCATATTTCAGGTGAGTTTTGTATGATAAAGAGGCCTGAACAAACAATAAAGGAGAGAACCATTATTGGAATAAATGGTGCTGATACAATTGCTTATTTATTCAGAACAAAAAAAGTTAATTTAGTTTCTCAGTGTATTCCATGCTCCTGTATTAACGTTGGAAAGACTGAAAAGTTAAGAATAAAAGACGACATATTGGAGCCATTACCAAATTTTTGGAGTAAGGAGAATCTTCTAAGCCTAAATGTTTGATGGGAAAAGCCACAAAATAAAGATGAATAGAATTGACCACAAAGAAATTAAAAATTTATCTTGGCACTCTTTAAAAAATACAGCAAAAGTTAAGGCTATGATCCCTAATTAGCTTTCCTGTCTGAAATTTTTCTGTATAGTCCTGAGATATGCTGTGAGGGAAGATGTAAGACCAAAGATTATTTGTAAGAAACAGAAAGGCAGTATCACATATATGGCCCGTTGATCTACTCAGAACAAATATAAGGCTAAAATATATACAGATCTATAGATGTCTAAAATGTTCCATTAGGCTATATTTAAGTTGCAAACGAGATGAAAAAGAACAGGTAATCCATGTAAAAGGAAAAATACTTTATGCCAGATATTTAGTCAGCAAGTATACTTAACAATATTCTTTGGGTATATTGGAATGCCAACATTTTTTTTTCCTATGACCTCATTGTTGTGTGGTTAAAAGTTGCAGATCATGTGGGTATCTGGAAAAACAGCTATTTTTCAAATAGATTAAATAAATTTTCATTTTATGAAGCTTATAAAATTCTATTTTTCATTTTCTGCCTCCAAATTATAAAGTTAAAAGATAAATATATGCTGTTAACATACATATCTACAATCATATTTAGCCATCTTTTATTTTTCTATTGCCTTCTTCCCAAATTTGATGAGCTATGAAGCTGAACTGTACTCTGAATTACAGCATTTCATTAAAAGGTGTTTTGATAGTATGCATGGAATTAAAGGCACATGAGTCAGATCTCATCTAAAACTAAGATCTCGTTTCCTTGACTAAAAACAGTTGTACTAGCAAAAAAGAAAAAAGAAAAAGAAAAAAAGAGAACAAACCTGTTGCATTTGCATTTGTTTTCAATATGACTGCACACTTAGAAAATGTTTTTTATGATTTTGGTGTTTCCTTAATAGGTTGATGATGATAATGAATGAAATAAGAATGAAAAGTAATTTTTTAAAATTTGAGGGTAATTGAATATAACATTCTAGGTATTTTAATGCAATGTTTTAAACCCATTTAATTTTTCTTTTGAATTCACAGTGATTTTTTTCCTTAAAAATTTGTATCTAAACACAGTTTTGTAGATCTCCTTTGATATTCAGGAGGTATAAAAAAATGTTCAAGAACACCTATCCCTGAACCTCACCTGCCAAATCTGAATCAACCATGCATCCATCCAACCTAAACCAAGCACAAATTTGACCTATCCTTACTGAGACTATGATTTGGGTCATATCCCAACAGGAGTCAGACCTCCTCCATTTAGACTATTTGTACTGGCCTCTTGCTGGTCTACTTAATTCAGTTTTGGATTTTCATGACGTTGTTGTGAGATTTCTAAATTTGCATTTCTGTCTCACCATTGGACCAGTGAATCTCAACACTATGTACCATTTAATCACCTGAGGAATTTATAAAAAGTACTATACTCCACCACAAACCAGAATCAAATGATATTTTCCAAAATGCTTCCCAGGCAATTCAAATATACGAGTTTTGAAAATAATCAAACCAGGTTATGAGATCCTCATGAATGGGAGTTCATAGAGTCCCCACGTATTAAGCCCTGCCAACTTAATGCATAATATGTGGTGGGTACTTGCATACATGATCATATTGATTGCACACAACCAAAGTCATAGAAGAGGTATTAAAACCTCCATTTTGCAAATATGAAAAATAAAACTCTATGCAATTTATTTTAGATTATACATCTTTTAGGTTTTAGAGACAGGATATTATTTCAGTACTTGGCAGACAGTAGATGTTCAATCAATGTTTGTTGACTGAATGAAAGTGTCAATTAATTAATGAAGACTCTAAAGCCCATGCTTCTGGCATTTCAGCATACTGCCTCTCCAGTCCTCATATTCTGGAAGTGTAGATGCTGGAGCCACAGGGGCCAGCCTGGCACTGAAGCAGGTGTGGAATCTGGGTGCCCAGGACTGGCTTAGAGCCTTATTCTGTAAGGGCCAGCATGGCACTAGGGTCATTCAGAAGCCCAGATTTGCTGGGGCCAATCTGGAGCTGGGGGTTGGCCTGGTATTCAAGTGGATCCAGAGACTGAGTTTATTGAGTTGGCCTATAATAGCCCTAAAACCTAGGTTTGTAGCAGGCCTGGAGCCTTGGGTCATGGTAGCCTACTCAGTGCTGAGTTTTACTGGGGCAGGCCTGGTGTTTGGGTACAAGGAAAAGTCCTGTGCGCATTTTCCTCTTCTTTTCCTATGCAGAAGTTATCTCTTTCCACAATGTGCTGCTTGGGGTTGGGAGATGGATGACTCAGGTAATGTGAAACTGTCCTTCTTACCCTCTTCAATGTCTTATTTCTGTGCTATATCCTGGTGCTATAATCTCATATCTGGGTTCCTTAGCACTTGTGAAGGTATTTACTTGCATAGGTTTTTGCTCAAATTGATGCTTCCTTGAGGGGATGAGCACTGGAAAGTCCTACCTCACCATCTTGCTGATGTCACTCCTGTTCCAAGTATTTTATAGTTACATTAAATGTAAATGAACCATACTTTCCAATTGAAAGACAGAGATTATCATACTAGATAAAAAAATGACCCAATTATATGCTGTATACAAGAAACACATATTAGATGTAAAAGTACAAATGCATTATAAAGACACAAATAGGTTAAAAGGAAGAAAAAAGATAAACAATGCAAAAATTAAGCAAAACACAGCTGGCTATGTAAACATTACACAAAGTAGATTTTAGAACAAGGAATAGAACACTGATTATTACATTAGCTAAAATATTAGTATAACTGTTTTGGGAGGGTGAAAGAGGAAGGATGAAGGGAGGTATGCCAAATTTTTAATATAATAATAGGAAGCAACAAATAATGACTTAAGTGAATCCAAAAGTTAAGAATATGTTTATCTCATATTATTTAGAAGTATGGGAGTAGTTATCTCTGGGAAACAAATTATTTTTCATCATCTTAATACCTGCCATCTGATTTTCAAATTATATGCATGTATTACATTGTTAAAATAAGAAAAAAATAAGATGAAAAAGAATAAAAAGTAAAAACATAGTAAAGATAAAGATGTTCAGTTATCAGAATAAAGCATTTTCAATAGATTAATGACACTACCATGAGAAGATAATGCCCAGATGCTATGGGAGCTTAATTATCTTTCCTGTGGGGAAGACATTTGAGTGTTTCTCTTAGAGACAAGATAATTGGAGAATTAGTCATTATGATATAGGCTGTGACCATAGAGCAGTTAGGTAGGGAGGACAGTGTTTCCTTTGCTTTATCAAATCATAGACTGTTTTTACTAAAGACTTTTACTTTAAACTTTGATTTTCCAGTCCATTCTCTTTTTCTGCATTCTAGGTCTGAGATCTGGTAACTACCAGATCTCAGATTGCAAATGGCAATTTGCAAAGACAAACAGATTTGTCTATTGCAAAGGGCAGATTGCAAAGACAACAGCACCTTCAGAGACCACTTGTCAGGAAGTAACCATATTGTACAATTTGACTTTACCTTGCTATTTCAGAGGCTACACATCCTAGATATGACACTGCTCTCAGATGAAACCTTGAAAATAGGGGATGCTTTTCGTCACCATACAGGAAAAGGCCCTAAGACTCACTAAGGCCTTTCTACTAAAAGTGTGGTGCACAGACCAGCAGTCTTGCCATCAGTTCAGGTTAGGTTGGTTGTTGGACTTTCATAATTTCATTATCACTCCTATTTAATCAGAATCCATGAAATCAAAATTTGCATTTGAGCAAGATCCCCAGGTCATTTTCATATTAAAGTTTAAGGAGCACTACTTTAAAGGACCAGGATTTGAAGAAGAGTGAGCTGATAAGAGCTGTGTAAGCAATGCTAAAAGGACAAGGGGAAGGAGTGGATCTCCAGGTATAAATGGACAGGAGCCAGGCTGGGGCAGAAGCTAATGAGCTTGGGAAAAGGGGTGCATTACTTGGCTAGATGGGCCAGCATAAAGTGGTGATTTACCAATGTTGGAAGCCAGTTCCTGGGAAGGAGAAAAATATATTCATGCTAGGAAGTTGAATATTCTAATTTACGGATCTGCATTTAGCTCTTGCCCCCTTCCCCCAACACAGCCCCAAACTGGACAGTCAAATGGAAAAGCCATGCACAAGATGGCTGGAAATAGGGACCCTTTCCAAGGTTAAAGAAATTATAGCTGATGAGAAATTATTTTCCCCTCTTCCTGAAATGTTGTTCAGAGACACATTTTCTGCATTTAAATAAGAGAAGAAAATAACACCTAATTAAGCCTAAAACATTCGGGAAAAAAAAATTCGAATTCGTAAAATCTGATGAATGATAGGTGTCCCTTTAGCTCTCGTTTACCAATAGAACTACCAAACTGAAGCTGGTCACATACCTCTATTTTCTACAGATAAATTTAATTAAAAAGATTTGAAATGGTAAAGGCTAATTTTAAAGCTTCTCATCCTAAAGAAGATATAAATCATATTAACATTTTGTTTTCCAAAGATCCTGAAGTTGCTTATCTCCCTGGAATGTCAATTGAAACACAAAGGCCTTGGAAAGCACAGACTTGAACAACTCCCATAACAGAAACAGAAAAAGCAGTGAGTGGTTTAGAACAAATGAACTCTGAAATTTTTAGCCCATGTTTGACATCAAAATAATTCCTTATTCACCTACTCAAAGCATTCATTCCCATACTATGTGTGTAATTGACTATAAATTAAAGATTTCTCTGAAAGTTGTCTTTACTGAACAATTTTAAGTATTTGCTTAAGGAAATTACGAGTTTTGCCTAGGCAGGGTAAGTCATTTAAAGAATTCTCTGAAAACTAATTTTTATAGTTGTCTAAACTATAATCTTATTGAAGTTTCTCAAGAATTCTTCACCATATTAAATGTAAATTAAAATAGATGCAAAAAAAAAAAGACATTTATGCATATTTTCAAAGAACTTCCAAATGGCATAGTTTCCTCTTCTGTTGTTGTCATTGGGATCCCTCTTCTCATCTTATGCAGCTTAATCATTTATCTGCACTGCTTTGAGTCAGGGATGGAGTAGATTATTTGATACAGTAGTAAATGCCATTTCTAAAATACCATTTGAAGCAATTGAAGGATAATTACCAGTTAAAATATCCCTCAAATTTTTGTAGTTTATGTTCCAGTTCTTTTGAAAAATTGGAGTTAGATAAGAATCTTATCCAAGTTCTTTGTTATATCTGAATACATTGGCTCCTTTGGGTTTTCAAAAGGCTTTCAATATTGATGGACTGTTCTTTTCCTTTCAAGAGCTCCTGAGGAGTAAACATTTCTTACATGTTCCGGGATGTGGATTGGGCCCTGTTTTTCTCACAAACTACAGGACCCAAGGAGCAAGACACATTACTCATATTCAGATTGTGAAAGAGCCCTGTTCCTTTGCAACAAATTGGTTCTATTGCCTAAAAGCTGAGTCACAGCTGGGAAATGGAGTTGGTATAAAGAATATGGAGTGAAGAGGGATGTAAATGTTTCTGGAAGAGGTTTTAGCTAGCATCTGACCCAGATGAAAGACTAGTTATGGCAGGATTTTTAAAAACTATTTTGATTTGTTTTAAAATATTGTAGAGATGTTGTTGAATCTATCTTATATGGCACTGAAATATAATAAAATATAATTAGGAAAGCTGGAGCAAAGATCTGGACTAGGACATTAAGGACACAGTGGATATTATTAATATAATGTAACACGTTCGCCTGTGCATTTGCTTGTGCTTGACTGTGTGGAAAAGAATGTTACAGAATTTGCAAATCAACATGAAGAACATGTACAATAATCAAGATAAATAGAAAAACCAGTCACCTGAGACTGGTTTCCATCTGAAGTACTGAGGGAGACCACCCCAACACGAATTGATGGCAAGACTGGTAGACCATCTTGAGATGATCTTGTTACTTGTGCCTATGGGAATGGAGGGCAGTTCAACATGGACAAATATCGACTGTATAAGATTTAAACAGATACATTAAAAGGGCAAAAATCTGAATTATTAGGTACCCTTATATGTTTATTAGGTACCCTTATATGTTTCACAACTAGTATAAAATACAATTTTTAAAAAGGTTCTTTAAAAGCTCAATGTAGTTAGAACTCTTTGATCTAAGAAAAAGACAACATTCATTTTGGGATGAGAATGGCTCTTTTGCTTAGAAAAAACATCTTAAGGATAGTACACTGTTTTGAAATACATAGTCTAAGTGAGAGTGTTTTAGACAACAAAAAGCTAAATTGTTCTACATAGAAATGTAGGAGAAATGTTCATATCTGGCAGGAGGAAAACCAAGGGTTTGGGGTCTTGGTGGAGAGGGGAAACCTAGGCAAGATGACAGCCAGCAAGGTTATAAAGAGAAGGATGAGCAGAGACTAATCCCCCTTAGAAGGGCTGTTCATGGACTTCAGCATAGTGAATATGAATCCCTGTCTCTTTGGAGGCATAATCTAAGCTCCCAAATGACCCTCTAACCTTCAGGAAAACCCCATTACACAAGTCAGAAATGTGGTCAGGGAACTAGTGAAGAAAAAGTAGTCATGAGAAGTAGGCTAATGAGCTGGAGATGGACAGCAACAGAAGCGGGAATTCATAATAATCCTCAGGATTCCTTTAAGATCTAAGGATAGGCACAGACTTGGCACACTGAATGAGATGAGGCTAAAACTACTTTACTTGAAAATTAAAGGAAAGAGTGAGCACAGAGAGGTACAGTCAAGGGACATCCTTCCAGGCTGTAGCTACTTATGTGACACAAGCTTATGGGATGGGGTTGCAGTAAAAACATGGATGCTTTGGTGAACCATAAAAGCTGGACCTTTTGGCAGGCATTGGGGGGTTATAGACATATACTATAAGTTCTGCTGAAGTCCCACTGTGTTGTGCCAAAGGACAAGTGGCCATTACTCTGGTAGTGACAAAGCCTTTCTATTAGGATTAAGTTTGGACTTGAATCTGTAAATCCTTTTTTTTTTTTTTTCCAACCAAGATGATTGATTTTTTTTTTTTTTTTTTTTTTCTGAGATGGAGTCTTGCCCTGTCACCCAGGCTGGAGTGCAGTGGTATGATCTCAGCTCACTGCAACCTCTGCCTCCTGGGTTCAAGCAATTCTCCTGCCTCAGCCTCCCAAGTAGCTGGGACTACAGGTGCCCGCCACCACACCCGGCTAATTTTGTGTTTTTAGTACAGACAGTGTTTCATCATGTTGGCCAGGCTGGTCTCGAACTCCTGACATCATGGTCTGCCCGCCTCGGCCTCCCAGATGCATTAAAGTGACTTTCCTAAGATCATTTGCCAATAGATGGTGGAAATACCAGACTTCCAGTACTTTTGACGCTGTACATTACTGCTTCTTGTAATTAAAGCTTTATATTGTAAACATTTATTGTAAACATTCACAGTATTTTATAACACCATATATGGATTACTATATACATGTGTGTGTATATATATATGGATCTAGAATATCTACATTAATTCCATTAATTGAACATTTTTTATATGACTGGCATTAAAAATGTTTCTTTATGAATTTCTTTATGGGTCTCTTCTGGTGTACAATGAAACTATTATTTTAGTTTTACCTGATCCATAGGACTTCATGAAAATGTGCTTTGGTAGAAATATTGTTTATTTTCAGGCACTTATAAGTCTTTTGAAATAACAGTGGTATTTTAAAATAGATACTTCAAATTCTCTTTCTTCCATTCTGGGCATTCCCTGCTTCTATGGTTTAAGCCAAACCCAAAATAAACCTTTTAGTTTGTGCTATTAAGATTCAACTTGCAAAAGAAAAAAAAAAAAGTTAGACAATATAAGTTATAAAGTTAATATAATTTAAACTTATTAGTCTACTGGGAAATGATTCTAATTTTGAAGACTATTAAATGGGAATATTTGTAATCTTTAGGCCCCAGAAGTCAGCCTTACCAACGTTAAGAAATAAATGCACGTAGATGATGTTTTTTAGGGCTGAATGATAAACATGACCTCTGCTAACCTCAATCATTTTGTTTGTCTAAATACAGACTATAGCAAAATTGATTTGATTCCTTAATTATAATTTATTGAAAGGGCGGTTACAAATTTCACTTATTCTTGCTATGGTCACTAAAGCACAAACATTTTTGTGCTCAAATATCAACCTATCAATAGCTACCAACTGTAAAACCAGTCTTTAGTTTTTCAAAGTCAAAATAATTAACTTGAAATATATTTCACTGTCAAACTAAGTTGTAAAAGAATTATTTCAAACAAATGTAAAACTTATTTTTATTTATAGAAACAAGCCAACACACAGTAAAACTGAGGAAAAAATACAATAGTTTTTTCAATATAATACCACAAGCCATTTTTTCTGTCAAGGATCAAATATTAGATACTATCACAAAACATTTTAACACCCATTCAAAACAAGAATCATTCAATTGCCCCAGGAAAAAACACACTGAAATTATTTTACATAGCATCATAAGCTAGGAGATATAGAACATTTGAAAAACAGTTCCAAAAAATGGAATACTAAAGATGCAACATTAATTCTTAGTACATTTGTTATGGTAATGAATTAAAGCATTATAGGATATATTCAAGTCAGAAATCCTGTAGTATGAAGACAACTACCTTCATATGTGAAAATATTAATTATTTTGTATTAATAATAATTATTCTGGTTTTTATATCAGATTTATCCTCAGATTTTCTTTTCTGAATTTGTTATTAATAATTTGACCCTGGAACACAAAAAGATTTCATTCATTCTATAATACTTTGTTTTAATTATTATTTAGAACATAAATCAATGTAAAAATGTGGGTATATACATACACAAATACATAAAACTAAAAAAGAAAAAAGTGGCATTTAATGTTTAGCCATAATAGTATATGACATACTACAGGTCACACATACATTTTCATTCACGATAACTTAGTGTGCCTAATTATTATGTTAAAACAATATTCTTAAAATGCTTGTGTATACAATGGAATCATAAAATTTGTGTGATTCAAACCATTTACACTATCTTAGGCACTCAAAAGAAAGAAACTTTCTTCTGAATAGTTCTTAAATTTTGACTCAAATTGGCTGAGGTCCAATTCTAATTGAGAATCATTTTCTAATACTTACTGTCCTATGTTACTTATGATTCCAAATGTTGTCAATGATACTGAGTGGTACTAAAAGGGCTGGATGGAGGGGGTGGGCAGGGATACAGTGGCTGCTTCTGCATTTCCTGAACTAGCATCCCAGACAGCCCTGTCCTGGGCTTACTCTGAATAAACCTATTGCCTCCAATATGAATATCCATAAGGCCCCAATTAACATGGGTTTGTCTAATCTCTGATATTTGGGGTGAAGCATTAGGTTTAATTTCTCCCTAGTTGTCATCTAACTAAATTTTAGGTAGAGACAAACTCTGAAGTCATAATTTAACACTCCAAAAGTCTAATTAACTTACAAAAACAGGCTTTAGAGTCTGAAAACATCAAACTTTAATCTAATTGGGTTTCTTGTGTAATAACAGATGAAAGTTGGGTTTCTTAATTATTAGTGGTTGTCCATTCTAGAAACTGTAATAAGCTTGGCAGAGTCCTGTGTATTATTAAGACTGCTTAGTGTTTTTTTCTCTAAAACCATACCCTTCCCTCAATCATGGCATAAGACTTCTTTGATGATGATGGAAATTCTATATGTAAAACAAGTATATAATTAACCCAAGAATTTCACTGATTTCCTTCACAATTGTGTTCCAAATGAAATAAAAGCCAAGTAGTTTTACACTTTAAAATACATGCTCCAAATTTAACCCATTAAGCACTTAATAATGCACTCTAAATTGTTTCTTTACCATCATCAGTTAGTACTCATCAAATGCCCAATTGACTAGTTAATCCTTATTGTTGGACATTTTTAATGTATCACATTCCTAATACCCACATAGAGGCATTAAAATTGTATACTTGCAGGATCTTCCCACTGTTAACTGTGAAAAATAAAATAAGGTACTGCAACACATTTTTTTCTTGACTGTAAGCTGTCATTTGGCATCATATCTCAGGTCTTCTCTTTGGTCAAGAAAAGGAAAACTTCTCTTCCCAGAATACTTTTTCAGTTTCTCTTCTTCTGAAACAGACAAGCAGGTAGGTTCCTTCCAATTTGAAACATTGTTTTGAGATATGTGAATTCCACTTCTGGGTATGTAACATTGAGAAAATTTAGCAACCAGACAGATGAAACTTCTCAGCCTAAACCGCAGAGAATAAGACCACATATTTGCCTAGTGCAGAACTAGCACCCAGATCTCATGTCTCCCCAGCCCATTTTCTACTATCTCATCTCCCAATACATTTAAAAGGAGAAAATACAATTGGGTAGGGTGATATGCACTTTTTGTGAGAGTTGTTCTCAGAAATAACATTCATATTGAATTGTTTTGCTTGGGGGTACACATCAACATTTTGAAGTGAGATCTATAGGTTCTGAGGTTCTTACTTTGGAAATGGATTTAGAAAAAAATGGGTTCATCTTAGTTCCAAAGCAAAAGGCTTTAGTTTTTGAACTATCAAAGAGTTGTCAAAAGGACTGACAGTCTTAGAGTGCCAGTTTACTACGATGCTACTCTAACTCAAATAATGAATTAATTAATTTAGTTATGGCTTATATTGGACAGTACCCTTTAAGAGACATATTTATTATTTTTAGAAAGAATTTGAAAACCTAGGGAGCCCCTAGGTTTATAATCTCTATAAAGCATTTGGAAACATGATTTTAGGCATATCTGTATTAGGGAGCCTAAGGGCTGAGAATTTCGAAAGGCAGGAGAATGAAGAGGAGTAAAGTTTTTGCTTCCAGGTTCTCACAGTGCTATCCAGTTCTCATTTTCTTATCTACAAAGGTAAAAAAGAAACTCAATAATACTATTAAAATCATGCTGGCCAACATGGTGAAACCCTATCTCTACTAAAAATATAAAAATTAGCCGGGCATGGTGGCACCCTCATATAGTCCCAGCTACTAGAGAGGCTGAGGCAGGAGAATTGCTTGAACCGGGAGACGGAGGTTGCAGTGAGCCGAGATCACGCCACTGCACTCCAGCCTGGCAACACAGCAAGACTCTGTTTCAAAAAAAAAAAAAAAAAAAAAAAAGCAACTATAACTATTACTTCCTCTCAAGGATGCAAAATATTTATGATGTATCCTCAAATCATTGCATGATCAAGCAGCCAGACAAAATAGCTAGGAAAAAAATCACTGAGTTCCATTAGTGAAAAATGTAATAACAATAGCAAAGTAGTGTAATTGATCTCTGTTTAAAAATGGAAAACACTGAGGCTTCTGGGTGGTTTTGATCTACCTGCATTCAAAGAAAAGCAAGTTCTGTCTTTAAATTGGAAAACTTTAATCAGGCAGGAGAAGTCAAGCTGAGTGGTCACTGAAAATATTGTTCAATGAATCAGCAGATCTATATTTAAATTTTAGGATTTTATATCCCAGCCATGAAAAGAACCAATTCTAGTTAATAAAAAATAAACTGGAAAACATCTGTGCAATTTTGGAGATCCCAAGGCTATAATAAAAGCAACTGCTAGCATGTGTATAGTACTTTACTATTTCTGAAGCTCTTTTAACATATTTGATTTCATTTAGTCCTCTCAACAACCCTGTGAGGTAAGTGTTATCAACCCCATGGTAAGTCAAGGAAACAGAGGCTTTATATGTGTTAAGAAACTTGCCTAAAGTCGTGGATTTAATAATGAACAAAGCCAGTCTGAGCACAGAACAGTTCTCTTTCCATCTGTCACCCATGTCCCAACCCTGTCTCATCTCTGCTTTGCAATTGTTAGATGAGTGAGAGATTGCAAAGACAAAGCTATTTTTAATTAAACATGTTGGGACACTTTATATCCTGAGTCACTCTTTAGGATACTCATATTATGAATCTGAATTCCCCAAACATGAAGATAATCATCTTGTTAATATTCAGCATAGCACAGGATACCCTTGTAACACAGATCAAAATACGTGTACAATGTCCAAGAGAAAGTCCTTGTCTACTCTTTTAATAAAATTTGGTACCTTGAGCAATCATTTTCTACTCTTTTAATAAAATTTGGCTTTCCTCATACAAATCTGACTAAAACAACCTCGCAGTGGGGGAAAAAAGATATTTTTGGCCAGTCAACATTTCCTCTTACCTTCAGCATCTCAGTTATCATGCTTTTCTTTACCAATAATATGTGAGGAACTGAAAGGAGGCCACTGCCAGTTGTAAAGTTACCATTTTGAAATGCGAGGTGATTGATAGCTTCTAATAGAACTTTGAACTGGCCATAATGAGCAGGAGCTCATTATGCACCAGGCACTTGTACCCCTAGGAGGTGCCATCCCATCTCCAGGACACCGTTTAAGGCTGCATTTTCTGATGCAAAAATTAATTTTATTGGATGAAAACATAATTTCTCTGAAGTTTTCTCTGAATACTAAGGCTGATGAAGAGCGCTCTTTGTTCAGAAATAGTGCCATACATTATATGACTTTTAAACTAATCAAGTCTTACTTATGATGTTAGAAATGAAAATAAAAGAAACCAACAACAAAATATAAAGCTAGGGTGGTTACGATTTTTCCTTTAAAAATGTAACTTCTGTTATATTTCTGGGAATTAGACCTGCATATTTTAGTACAGCATGTTTTCATTAATATTCCATACAAAATAATGTCTAGTTTTTGGTAGCAATGTGAAAATGCAACTAGAAACACAGTCTTGTACCCAATGAATTGATTTATGGTTATATCAGTAAAGTGCATTTGTTCTTGTGATTTCTAGCTCAATTCATCTAATGGGCCAAAAAGTCAATCACAAAAGTTAAGTTGCATGAACACAAGGCTCAAGTTGAAACAGGAACGAATTTGATGGACTTGGAAGATTTAGGCGAGTCCTTCCACATACCCGTACTGTTTGTTGGGCTTCGATTGTTCGAATAAAAAGTCTGTCTTCTGCTCATACTGTCAGTATCTTCTTTGTTGAATTTTTCCTTAATGTTTTGGCAGCATGGGAAGCTTTGAACACAGTCTTGAAGGAGATGGCCACTAAAAAACATGTATATCCAGGGATTACAGCAGCTATTCAAGGAACCCAGTAATGCCGTGATGGTGATGGTAGGGTTTTCCGATTCTGCATGAAAAATATAAAGGGAAATTATGTAATGTAAGTAACTGAGCCCTAGATGAACTCATTTTTCTATTAACTAATTAAAAAGGAAAACCTTCTGGATTAGCATAGAAAGTGAACTATTTTGTTTATCAATCAGGGAAATGGGGAGTGTTTGAAAATTGCTTGACTATGAAATATTTTTGTAAGCAAGATGCCTTAAAATTAATTTAAGTATTTTAAAACACTATCAAAATATTTAAATAGAATGAGTGGGAATTTTATGAGGTTAAGACTATTAAATAATTCATTGAAAAAATCTCTATCTTCGATACTCGAACTAGCATGTGCTAATGACAGTGCAGTTACAGAATGGCTACGATTTTAATGAAATTTTAAGGGTCCATAATAACCATATATACCAAATTGTATTTATCCTAATAACTCAGGAAAAAATATTGCATTAGGGATCGAGTTTAGTAGTTTTAAATATTCTTGTAATATGAAAACTGCATAGAAGAAGTCCCTGAATGATATAAGCTTTAGTTGTTTTTCTCTGGTTAGAAATTTGGTTTGATTTTAAAAGAAAACCGTCTGTGACTGTGGTTCAAACAAATTATGTTAAGAAGAACAGCAGAATTAGGAAATTCCAACAGGATTCTAAAATATTTTATGATAATTAGCACTGGTAAACTGCATAAATATTATAACCTTTCACAGTGGAGCTACTGTGCTGATAACATACCTTTTCTAAAAATAAGAATAATCAATGAACACGGACTTTTCCTTGATTATTAAATATAAAGTTGGATCTTCTCACTCTTGTTATGCCAGAAAACAATTACAGGTTATTATTTAATCATACTGAGTGCTAAGATGCTGCCATCAAAGGTGAGCAGGAGCCATCGTAAGATGGTGTTCACAAAGAATGAAAATCACCAACATATCTATGCACAAGTGAAGTTTTTATTACTTGTGTGTAAATCCTGCTAAAGCAATAATTAGACTGAATTTCTTTATTTAACAATGTTAAGAGGCTTCTAAGATCAAGCAAGATAAGAAATAGTAAACAAAAAATAAAGTGTTTATAGTGTATTTTTCATTATCGCTGGTATTATAGTCTGTAAGAATATTTAAGTTAAATCTATACTGAAATGTTCTATTTGCAAATATAACTTCCAAAGCATATTACATACCTCCCCTACTTCAATTCCAAAAAGCAAAAGGAGACAGCTACTCCTAGATGCCTATTTCCTGTTACCAGAAACATTCTGGTAACAACTGTACCACTGAATTTATTTGGTTTGAGTTCCAACAAGCATTGGAATTTATTTAGTTTAAGTTTTTGTCTTTACTAGAAGAAAATATTTTCAAGATGCAAAATTATATAATTTTTTTGCAAGTCACTGTGAAGTTAGTTTTTTTAGTTTGAGAAGGAATTAAAATCAAACACAATAGTAGGTGTAGAGAACATTTCCAGTAAACTACTGTAAGAGTTGTGTGGAGAGGTGTAGAGCTGTGTGGTCAAACTAGTGGTGAAAGACTAATGAATCAGTCTAACGAATTTAGTTTATCAATAATCCTGCTTTGAAATACCGAGAAAAAAGTGTTAAAGTAATCGTTGTTAGAAAAAAATAAACAGATTATAACAAGAAAGGAACCTTATTAGCTAAATGCCAAATTGGAATTACTTTCTAAATAATTTTTCTCCAGCTTTCTTTAGAAATATATGTCTGCTTCTATCCTTGCCTCTGAGGCATTTCTACACATTTTTAAAATTAATTGTAATACTTTTCACAATCCAACGAAAAGCAGTTGTGATAGTGAGGCATTTTCCTGAATCCAACAGACTTGAAATGGTGTTAATACAGTAGCTAGTGATTTGGTAGAAAGTCAGTATTTGGCTTTGTAGTTGCCTGGCTGACTCTAGGACACAGCTTCTGGAATTGTCTTAGGATCACTGTACACTACAAATGCAGAGTCCTGAGCCCCATTCCAGACATTCTTAATTAGAATGTTTGCATGGGGAATCCAGGAATTTGCTTTTTTTTTTTTTTTTTTTTTTTTTTAACAGTGTTCCTCCAAGGTGCGATTCTTACATACACACAGAAGTTTAAAAACTACTGCCCTGGAAGATACTATGAAGAAAATTGCTAGATTCTCTCCCTCTCTCTTTCTCTAACTCTCTCTCTCTCTCTCTCTCACACACACACACACACACGCACGCACAAACAACACACTCCTATCCCTGCACTTTCCTCTATTTTCACGTCACGTACCGGTCCAGACGGACTTGGGATCCCAGACAGACCACATCTGGATGATGAAGAAAGGCGCCCAGCAGACGATGTAAGCCGTCACGATCACAAAAGTCATCTTCACCGTGCGGATCTTGGCCCGGGAAATGGACTTCACGCTGCTGACACACGGTGCAAGCAGGAACCCCTTTTGGAAGGCGGCACCCGCTTGCTCTGCACCCTTGCTCTGGCGCGACGCCGTCTTCCCGCGGACGTTGCGCCAGATGTTGTAGCAGATGAAGCCGTAGCAGGTACCCAAGATGACCACGGGCGCCACGAAGATGCCACCCGTCATCCAGGTCACGTAGGCACGAGAACCCCAGGGCTGGATGAAGGTGGCCCAGCAGTCGCGGGCCTTGGTGACATTGTTCACCTCGATCATGGAGAAGACGAAGTACTGCGGCATGCTCAGCACGAAGCTCAGCACCCAGGCGGCCGCGATCATGAGGCGCGAGCGGCGCGCGGGCTGTTGCAGAGTCTTGAGCGGGTGGCACACGGCGATGTAGCGGTCGGCTGTCATGACTACCAGCATGTAGGCCGACGCTAACATGCCAAACACCTGCAGGTGCTTCACCACGCGGCACAGCCAGTCGGGGCCGCGGAAGCGGTAGGTGATGTCCCAGCACATTTGCGGCAGTACCTGGAAGAAGGCCACGGCCAGGTCGGCCAGGCTGAGGTGTCGGATGAAGAGGTGCATGCGGGACGTCTTGCGCTGCGTCCGGTGCAGAGCCAGCAGCACGCTGCTGTTGCCCAGTACGGCCACCGCGAAAGTCACCGCTAGCACGGCGATCTCCAGCTTGGCCAGCTCCTCGTTGCGCACGTCCCTCGGCGGGCCGTTGCCTTCCCCGAGGGCTTCGGCATCCCGGCTCTTGTTGCCAGCGCCGGTGGCCAGAGGCCACCATGAGCTGGAGTTGCCCGAGGGCCCCGCGTCAGGACCGGCGGAGAAACGCATGCTGTCCATGCAGCGCCTACTTGGCCCTCTTCGGAGCCCCAGCCCTCGAGGGCCGCTTCCTCCCGCCTCGGAGGACTTGGGCTCCTCGTCCGAAGCGCACTGTCCTTGGCGCGCTCGCCGCTTGCCTGCTCTGCGATCCCTCCAGTGGGCGTCTCCCGCAGCAGCGTCTCGCCTGCCCACTGAGCAGCTCTCAGCAGGGTGAGCCGGCCCCTCTCCCTGCTCTGCCTTTTTTTCAACTTCGGCGGAGTCGGGAAGGTGAGCTCGAGCTTCCGGAAGCACTGGGCTCCCAACTCGAGTATTTACGCGGTGCTTGTTTCCTCGGGACGCGCTCCCTCTCGCCCTATTGGCGGAAGACTGCTGGTTGCCTACTCCCGCTCCCTAGAGTTTTTTTTTTTTTTTCTTCTCCCTACGTCGGTGTTTGTCCTCTTTGCATCACTGTTGAGGGGGTGGAGCTGGGAGACTCGCAGATTCCTCCGCACAGTAGGCGGGATCGTGGCGCTTTCCCGCCCTTCCCTTCCCAAAACTTGGACAACTGGACGCGTCATGCCTTTTCTGGGTTCGTAGCCTTTTCCACAAACTTCTCTCACTAGCCTTCCTCGCTAGCCTCCTTAACCATGCATTTGACTTCAACAGGCACGCTAAGCGCGGTACCTGGAAACCTCCAGTGCATGCACCGGCGCTCTAGCTCCTGCACCTGAACCTGGCTCTCCACCTCACCTCCTCCGGTCCGGGTTTCTTCCTTCTCACCGAGCTCACCCGTGCAGCTAGTCTGGCAAATTTTATTCCCGAGGCAAATTTTCCCGGGGCAAACATTTCTCCCCACTCGTATTTATTACCCTGTGTTTGCTACGGCAAGAACGCACTCGTCACTTTGCAGCCCCCGTGGCTGCTGTGCCTGTATTCAACAGCGGGGTTTGCGGGGGCGTGTCTCCTGGTTTTCTCTGTGGAGACTAGGGACTTAGGGAGTTTTCTCTAGATTCCTGGGAGTTTCTGCAGGAAAAGCCTGATTCCCACAGCGGGGATGGCGGAAATTTGGCCGCAGTAGTCCGCGGACACCGTCTGGTTACTACTGAGTCATGGGGACATCTTTTTGGGTGGACAAAGATCAGCTGCCGGACAGCGGCCACCGAGGCAGTGCTGTCCAGGGCAAGGGACAGAAAACCCGCCAGGCTCCTGCGCTCAGAAGTGAGGAAGAGGAAATCTCAAGAGAGGAAAGAGACCCTGGGAAGGAGGAGAAACCACCATCTACCTATTAATCCCTTACTCTGAACAGCTGGAGCCCCTCTGCAGGGGCCAGGGGGAGGCAGAAAAGCTATCTCCCTCAGCTCTGGTTTTAATGTTGGTGAATATATGCCTCGAAGGACAGAAAGGGGGAGCTGTTTTCAGGCAATTTTACAAGAAAGGAAGATTCTACCTACTGTGTAGACGTAGGAGCCTGACTTTGTTGGTCAGAACGTTTCTATTGTGGCCGTGGTATAAATTTGATTTTCTCAGAAAAATATCTCCCTCTGTGAAACGCAGGCAAAAAATGCAAAAGATTTTATTCATTGCAGTTCTCAGTAATAATTCCTCTTTACTGTCCAGTTCATTCATGCAGTTACCAAGGTTGTCACGTTAAGATGCTGGCCTTGAAATCTGGAGTCCTGCTTCCTGTGGCTAGATAATCCTGGGTCTGTGCGTCTTATAAATGGGAATGAAAGGACCTGCCTTTCCTGTTGATGAGGTCATCGGGAAGATCATGTAAGACAATGTTCTGTATGGGGGAAATGCTCTAAAAACTGAAATCTGTGTTTGTATTGGTTCATTTTCTCCAAGATATCCAGAAGGCAGAAGATTGAAATGGTTCAGGGATGGAAGGTAATAGGTAAAAGGACTCCAGACCACCTGTCTGGAAAAAATCCTTCAAGCAATTAGGTAATAATCACTGACACAGAGAATTGACCTTCTTTTAAGTCACAAATTACACTATTAGTGCTCCTGATGAGAAAGAATGTTGATGGAATCTAGTGTCTGGGTATTGCAAAAGTGGTCTGTTGGCCACAACCTAGTGATTTTGTGGCTCTTGGCCCTACACACTTTTAGTGTTTTTTCAGGAGAGGAAATCTGTAATACAGGCTCACCAAAATCTCTGTGGAGGTTCTTATTCCAGGAGATAGGTGGGGTGGCCTCTCAGGAAATCATCTGTGTCAGACAATCTGATCCAATCATAAAACTGTATCCAATTATCCAATTTATAAAAATAACCTCTCAGGTTATGTTGGTGGATACAGTTGGAAGATATTATTGTTCAGTGACAACAGTACCAATTATCCATATATATTAAATGTATATATGCCTGATACATAGATGTATGTGTATGTGTATGCATCTGAGCATTCTATCAACTATCAATCATCTATCTATCTATCTATCTATCTATCTATCTATCTATCATCCATCTATCTGTCTCTCACTGGTTGTGCTGGATGTCATGGGGCCTAGAAAGCAGGAAAAAAATGTTCACTGCAGATGGTAGAACCAGTCCCTTTTTTTAAAGCCATATAGTTTTAAACATGTTTTTTACTTAATTTAACTGGTTCTATATACAAAGGAAAGCAGGACTATTACAATATAGACTCACTACTCATGTGCCTCACTGGACCTGCTATTAAAATTACCCCATAGAGAGTAAAATAACTGTGGTTTTAAAATATGAAAAAGAAACCACCACAAACAATATTTTATATGGCACCTTGTGCTTTTTCTTAGAGCAATTTATATTTTCTCTTTACTTTTTGTGTTATTAAGATTTACCTTTTCCTTCTCTTTGTAGATTTCAGTTAACAGATTTTAGGGGTGAAATAATGAAAAAAATAAGGAAGTTGTTCTTACATATCCTGGAATAATCATTCTCTTTCATTTACCAATCTTCTTTTCTCTCATTTTGTAATTCTAGATATTTGAGAAGTACTTCAATTCATGGAAGCAGCTATCTCCTTCACTTACTAGCTGTAAGACTATGTTTTCATCTTCAAGTTTCAAATTCTTCATCTGTAAAATCTTAGTGATTAAACACAATGCAGTTGCTGCAAGGATCATATAAATGGTTGTTTAAATTTCTGGCATTTTATCAATGTTCAAAACATTTTTTTTCATACATGTAAATCCTCCATATTACCTGCATATTACCTGCTATTAACATTTTCCCTTCCAATTAAAGCAACATATTCCCAATTTACATACGTGCAATGAGAAGAGTTTCATAGTTAAGTATGTTGGAGAAGTACTGTGTATGCATCCCACCCTCTCCTGGTGATTTATACATAAAAAGGACCTGAGAAACTTCAGAAAAGAAACTTACTTAACCTTGTTCATCAATGTTTTCCAAGGTTATTTTACCATGGAAACCCTGCATTCTTTTACTTTCCCCATGGAATGGTGATGAACATGTCACAGGACAAAGTGACAGAGCAGGAGCATCACCATCTTGGACAAGTACTGCCATTTTAAAGTTCATTTTGTTCAAAAACCACCTAAATCCAAAGGGTATCAGCCTAATGGCCAAAGCCAGAGTGACCATAACTCACAAATGACATCTCTGACCAGAAACATTCCAAACCCCTCCCTGACCAGAGACATGTCAGCCCCAAGATAACCTCCCCTCCAACCAGATACATTCCAATCCTGCAATTGACTTCTCCCTTATACAGAAACATTCCACGCCGGTGATAAGTTCTCTTACCCTAAAACCAATAAATGACTCTTAGTCTGTAAGAGACAATGCTCCTGACTGAAATTTGCCAGAAGCCCCTTTCAGGTTTATTCTCCAAAATAAACCTGTCTTTGACTGCTGAGCCACTTTTTGTGTTTCTTTGCATATTTGATTGCTTCCTCTGCCCTATTGTTTAAGCAAAAATGCAGATTCACTGAGCCAGATGAAGGCATAAGTGACTATTCCTTTACCCTCTTCACATGTAAATTATCTTCTCAGTGAAAGACTAATCAAAGACTCGAAAGAATGCAACTGTTTGTCTGTTATCTACCTATGACCTGAAAGCCCCCGCTTTGAGTTGTCCCACATTTCCACATTGAACCAATGTACATCTTACATATATTAGTTGATGTCTTATGTCTCCCTAAAATGGATAAAACAAAGCTGTACCCCGACCACCTTGGAGACAAGTCATCAAGACTTCATTAGGTTGTGTCATGGGAGTGTCCTTAGCCTTAGCAAAAATAAACTTTCTAAATTGATTGAGACCTGTCTCAGATATTTTTGGGTTCACAAAGACTAGGAGATCCTGTAGGATCTTCACTGGTTATTACATATTTTTGGTTTTCTCTTTGGTAAACCAAATATAGCACAATCACAGTAGAAGTAGTAATAACAATGACACTAGTGACAATAATAATAGATAATATGAACATTTACCAACATTTGTTACCTATACAATAGGTAAAGTCAATGGCATAGTGCATGATAGTCCAATGACCACAGCACCAAGAAGGATTTAACAAGGAGATATTATGCAATGAGTAAGGAGGATGCCAGGGATAGTTCCCAAAGCAGTGTCTCCCCTAACAATGGTGAAAACAGGGCTTTTATTGGGCTGGTTAGCTGAGTCATTGTATGTAGAGGTGGATTAAAGGCAGCACAGATGCAGATCATGCTTCCAAATACTGGCATGTTTAGAAAATGACAAATAAGCTCCTCCTCGGGTGGGGTTTTTAGTATGATAATGAGGAGAGTTTGCCAAAGTTCATCTCCAATCAGGCATCTCTGGATATGACCAGTTTTTGTTTTGCTGGGGCTGAGCTTCTTCCTGGAACTTTCTGAGACAACATGAACTCAAGTTGTTGTTACAAATGGGTACTTTTTACAGTGCATACCCAAAAACCCAGGAGCCCTGGGTTACACATTGATTAAGTTCTTATTTCATGAGCAAAAGGCTTTATATTCATTATTTAATATAATCTTTAATATTTACTATTAACTGTGTATAAGGACACAGTTATTATCCCATTTACAGATGAATAAAACAAGGATTACAGAGGTTAAGCAACTTAACCACAAGGCTGAGCCAGGATTCACATATAGGACCATTTGAAGACAAGGCCTGGGCTCTTCCCTCCATACCCTAATGCCTCCCACACACGGAAAGCACTTAACACATCTTTGTGGAATGAGTTAACAAATGTTGTAATAGAAACTTACTTTCGAGTACTGAATGAATGTAAAATTCAGACAGTGCTTAGTGACTGGATAAATTAGGGAAGAGTTCTTGAGTAGCCGCCTTTGAGCAGCACTTAAATCTCTACAGTATTCCCCTGAAAAAAGGAGGGTCAGTGTTTATATTTGGAAGGGACTTAAATGGTCCTAGTCTTTCTTCTGTCTTGGGAATCTGGTCAGGTAAGTGTATATGTGGCTTTAAAAGTTATCCAGGGAATGAGATTCTTTAACTACATCATACACACACACACACACACACACAAAGAGGAGAGTGAGAGTGTACTGGATTCTAAAAAGTGCTGCAAGTCAAGCATGAAAAAACATCAGGTCTTCATTATACTATTTACTCTATAGGGTAAAATTAAAAAGTGAGAACAGCATTTTGTCTGACATGCAGTTTTATTTTCTTATCTGCTAATACGGGCTTACATGTATGAGTGTAGAGCTAGGACATTAAAAAGAGGCTACCATGTTCAACAAAATCTTAAGTATTCTGATGTTTGTTGATGAAATATTAGAATCTCATCACTTCTTAAAACAAACAAATTCATTCCTAAGTCAGCCATTACAGTATTAGTAGAAAAATCACTCCAGAGAAAACCGTTTCTAAAATCAGTATTATTTATATGTTCAGAAAATCAGTTTGCTTTTAAAATTACATGGTTTAGTTTAAATGGCTTTTTAAAATTTAAAATCATTTAAATGGTTGAGTTTAAGACTTTTGCTCCTAATGAATTCATACTCATTTGGGTGTTCTGCATCTTCACGGTCAGCAGTTTTGCTATCCTGCCTAAATTTGATGATCATCAAGACTCATTCTTTCAGCATGCTGGCAACATTGAGGCTACCTCTGTGTATTCATTAATTTGTTTTTCGCAAGTGAAAAGGTTTGCATTGTTTGAAGGGTGCTGAACAATAGTTGTGATACTATCATTTTTTATCTGCTGTGAATATTATTTATTAGAATTTTTTAATACTTATTTGCCTCTATTTTTCTTTAGGTTTGACAGGGGTTAGGTTTTTTTTAAATATATTCTTTTTGTTTTGTTTTTAGGCATATTTAAGCTAATTTCAGTAATCAATTTATTTTTGACACAAGGTCTCACTCTGTCACCCATGCTGGAGTGCAGTGGCGTGAGCACAGCACTGCAGTCTCAACCTCTCCAGGCTCAGGTGTTCCTCCCATCTCAGCCTCCCAAGTAGCTTGGACTACAGGCACATGACACTATGCCTGGCTAATTTTTGTATTTTTCATAGAGACAGGGTTTCACCATGTTGCCCAGGCTGGTGTCAAACCCCTGGGCTAAAGCGATCTGTCCACCTTGGCCTCTCAAAGTACTGGGATTACAGGTATGAGCCACTGTGCCTGGCTAGGCATATTTTAATGATGTGTAAACTTGCATTAAAAACACTATGACATAATCAGATTATGCATTTGTTAACATAACCTTTATCAGGAAAATGCAAAATATAAGAGTAAAACCACAAACTGCCAAGTTTGAAGCAACATATTCTATTTCTATTCTTTACTCCACTCCTATGTCCCATTGTCTGTCACCTTACACACTTGCAAGGTGCTTCAAAGTTTTTCAAAAGCCTTTTTACCTATCTCTAGTAATATGGACTATGTTGCATTTTATTTTCTATTAGGATTCTATAGTGATGATGATATATTTATAACTAACTTATACTTAGAAAAAGCAGATGTGTTACCTGAGAAGAGGTTCAATACATTGAATTGCAACCTCGATGTTTTGTTTTTAGGCATATTTAAGCTAATTTCAGTAATCAATTTATTTTTGACACAAGGTCTCACTCTGTCACCCATGCTGGAGTGCAGTGGCGTGAGCACTTGTGAGTGGCGTGAAACTTACCTCGATGAGAAAGTTTCTAAGATTTAATTTCTCTGAATATATTTAAAGTATGGATGTGAAATGGAATAGGCCTGAAATATTTAGGACTTTTCCTCAGTGTTCCTGGAAATGTTCTTTGATTACCCGGTAAGTCAACAGGAAGAAATAACAAGAAAAACATCATCATTGCAGTTTCCTAAGTACTTGCAATCAGATGGATGGCTGGTGCTCCTTATTCATGTCTACATTTAAGACACTATTAAAAGGGAAGAATTAATATGTAACTGATGTTCAGAGAAGGCTTCTACACTTTCCAGAATCTCTGTTTAACCTTGTATTTGAATAGCTAGCCCATCTGCTCAACAATTTAACTATTCCTTCAATGATGATCTCTCACTGCCAGGCAAGCATTTTAGAAAAATGCTTTACACAACTAAATTCTGTATGGATTTATTTTATCATAACGGAATGGTAACTTCCCGTACTCAGCCATAGAAGATTTGGCAGAAAACTCTGTAATACATTTCAACATTACTTTTACTATGGTTATGAATAAGACAAGGAAAAAAATGAATCTATATGCATTCATTTATGATAAAAATAACTATTTTACTACTTAGAACAATATTATTTTAATTTAAAAATATTTCATTCTAAGGCCACGCACAGTGGCTCACACCTATTATCCCAGCACTTTGGGAGGCCAAGGTGGGCAGATCACCTCGGATTAGGAGTTCAAGACCAGCCTGGCCAACATGGTAAAACCCCATCTCTACGAAAAATACAAAAATTAGCCAGGTGTGGTGGCGGGCACCTGTAATCCCAGCTACTAGGGAGGCTGAGGTGCGAGAATTGTTTGAACCCAGGAGGTGGAGGTTGCAGTGAACCAAGACTGTGCCACTGCACTCTAGCCAGGGCGACAGAGCAAGACTCCATCTCTAAATAAATAAATAAATAAAATACTTCATTCTAGTCCTAGTATCCACAGGTGATCACGTTTATGATATGCTAGGTTTATAATCCTTTTTCAGTGTGTGTATGTATGTGTATCTTTTATAAAACTAAAACTAGACCATATTTTTTATTTTTCAACTTAGTAGCATTATGTAAACATCTCTCCATGTCTTTAAATATTCTTTTACATCATTAATTTCATGGATTCGTAGTTCTTTCTCCTATTAATGCGCCTACTTTATTTTCTATTTTCTCCCCACCCCTTATTTTTGGAAAAATGTTGGCCTCCCAGCTTTTCCCCTTGTTTTTATACACATGCTGCCTATAGAGACCTCTTTATTCATATTCATATTTATTTCCTAAGGTTAAATTTCTGGAAGTGGAACTACTAGGTCAAAGATTATGTAAAATTTTGATCTGGTTATCAAATCACTTATACACACACACACACACATTTTAAAAACTACAGTCAGAAGCTTACTCTGTTGCTCAGGCTGGAGTGCACTGCCACAATCATCGCTTACTGCAACCTTGACCTCCTAGACTCAAGTGATCCTCCCACCTCAGCCTCCCAAGTAGCTGAGACTACAGGTTGTGTCTCATGGCTGATATTTAAAAAAATTTTTTTAGAGAAAGCATCTTGCTATGTTGCCAGGTTGATCTTGAACTCCTGGCCTCAAGCAATCCATCCTCCTGGGCCTCCCAAAGTGCTGGGATTATAGGTTTGAGCCACCGTGCCCAGCCTATATATCCAAATTAATGCCTAATCAGCAATAAATGAGATTGCCCATTTTCCACAGCTTTGTGAACATGGAACAGTCCCACTGAAAAGAAAATCTTTCCAAATTTGATAAATGAATACGTATCTGATTGTTTTAATGTATTTCATCAGAAATATTTCATCATTTTTGTCTCATTATTTACTTGATTAATAATGAGTTAAACATTTTCATAAATGTCTTATAACTTACAAACAGAATCTGGGAGTGCTGAATTGTGATAAAGGAACTGCTCAAATAGAAATTTTACTTTTACTTCTTCTCTATGAGCTGTTATAAATTATACAGAAAAAATAATACATGGTATATATTGACTATAAGTAGCAGAAGCTGTAATCCAGGTTTTGCATACATTATCTTATTTACTCCTCGTGAATCTAATGAGATGGGTTAACCACTATTTTACACATGAGGATGTGGACCTCCGAGAGGTTAAATAAATTGCCCAAGAACACACAGCCGGTAGTGACTCTGCTCAGATGGCATATTTGGGTTTTCTTTCTCCCAAGACTGTGCTCTTCCCCTCTACTAACTTGTTTCTGATAGAGTCACTCTTTCCACATTTGCTGTCTAGCTTGGTCTAGATAGAAAACATTTTTTTCTACTGCCATAATTCTTGCCATGGCTGTTATAGAGTTCATTTGTCCTCATAATTGGACAGGGCTAAGGGAGCAAGAGGCTTTTGAATTTCAATGGTAACTCTTGACCATCTGAGGATCTCTTGAGATTCTGTTTCCTGGGTTTAAAAGAGCTTCCGTTTTCATCTCTTAACAATGTTGACAAATTACAACCTGTTTTATCTGCTTCATGTGGACCCATTCAAGCTTCACCTTGCCTCCTGAGTTGACTGAGATTTTCAGTGGGAAAAACAGTATTAGCCAGTTTAGTGTGGCGACTCTATCCTGACAAAACCTTATGAAATTGAAATCTTATTGTAAGCCTCATATTGCCTTTATGAAACTCCAGAATAGGGACTCACTGGAGGATATCCTGGGTTTAGCAATTAGTTTTGGCAACAGAGTATACTCTAGGGCACAGTAATCACATAGAAAATTAAACTAGGAGTCTTTGGCTTTTTAAATGTTTTGTTGTATTACTTTGTTTTAATCAAACAAATATATTAGTTAAAATGTAATTTGCAAGATCAATGATGTGGCTTAGAAAAAATAGAACGTCAGGTAACAGAGGCATCTTAATTGTTGAAAGGAATCGGACGAAAACTACAATTAGAGAGTTAAAATAACAAATCTTTTGAAATATAATTGTTTACAAACAAGTAAAAGAACAAACTGGATATATTTAACACCAAAATGGCCTAAGATATCATAATTTACCTTTTAGATTTGGTAATTGAACCAATACATATATATGAGATTATGTTTTAATCACATAAATGTAAAAAATGTTTTTATTAATTATGATTTTGTGAGTTAGCTTGAAGTGCTATACTTATCAGTAGTAGCTTAAAATTAATTAATTGTAATATCATTTGAAAATATACCAATTTTTGTAACCTCTTACCACTTTTTACTTTGTATCATAAAACATTTAAAATACATTATTTGATGTGAGTCTCAGAACAATGTATATTGCAATGTAAGTGGCAGAATTCCATTTGCATCTTTTATTGCAATGAATTTTCTCTCATGACGCTTCTGCCATTTTTTTCTGTGCTAAGTGTTTCATTTCTTTATTCTAAATTTTTAGTTGACACATAATTATTTTAAGCCAAGTTTTATATTATGTGCATTTTGTTCTGGAAAAGGTTTTGATAGTAAAATATCAAAACTAAGTCATTAGAAGAAAGATAATTTATAGAAAACTTAAAAAAGCAATAACAAAGTTAGCCTTTTATTACTCTTTTTATTATACAATAAACTCTTTTCATTATATAATTTATTATACAATCATACAATTTATTATACAAAATTGTATATTTTATATAATTTTTATTATACAAAATAGTATAGTTGTATTTATACAATTTATTATACAATTATACAATTTATTATTATATAATTATACAATTATACAAAAACTCTTTATTATACAATTTTTATTATATATTTGTTTTCTAAGTCATCTTGTAGAAGATGAAAATATGAAGATGGGATCTATCTCTTAGTCATCTTTGTTTTCCTGAGTTCTAAGTACTATTTAAAAAATTGCATGATTTCTTTTTTTTTCATGCCAAAGAAACTGAAGGATGAGGGACTTTCTACAAAGATAGTGATTGTAATTATCAAGTACCAGAAAAAACAAACATTAAAAAAATTTTGGGGGGCTTTGACATTTAGGATAATAGATAATTTTGTTTTTTTATTTTCTGTGAGTCTTATTTCAGTTGTCAACTAAATACTGGAATTCTTGTATCAAAATACTTTCCTTTGAGTTTCTCAGTCCCAAATTGACTATAAAAATGTAATTGTCGATGTTTGAGGAGGCCAAAAAATAATACTTCTCTGTCTTCCTTGTCTTCAGAAATAATTGAGAAATAAGCACAAGAGTCAGATCTATGGAAAACACAGTATTAGTTTAATAATTGATAAGTCTTAGATTAGAAGATGTGGTGCAGAGGTACAGCCCCAGTGGGGACTCTCTAATATTTTACTATTGAATGAGACCTACTTGTCCAGCCACCATTTTCTGTCTCATGGGCAGACAGCTTTCTGCATGGCACAGAGCAGTCCAGAATGACACTACCCTGTCTGAGGGGAATGATGAACCTCAGGGCACACCACCCTCAAAATACCCCCAAAATGTGGCATATTGAATATTTTAAGCTAAAGAAGTTTGAGGGACAGCATGTGCCAGAAGGATTTTCTGCCCTTCGCCTGAAGCAGGTCATGAGATCCTCATGTCAGAGATGATGTCCCTATGTCCAGAGGAAAGCAGCCCCATTATCTCTGAAGACACAGGGAGCCAGCAAATAGCAGGCCTTGTTAGATCTCCCTCAGTTTATCACCATGACATCACACCATTTTGCTCTATTACATTTCTCCAGACTATTCACTCTTCATCAAACCTACTTTAAAAAACACTCAAGTTTTACCATTTCTCTAGGTCTTTATTTCCTTATAGAGGCGCCTATAAAACTTAAGTTAAATACATTTGTATGCTTTTCTCTTGTTAATCCATCTTTTGTTATAGGAGCCTTAGTCATGAACCTAAGATAGGATATTTTTCCTCCCCTACAGAAGGTATATGCAAAACAGACAGATCCCAGAAGGGGTGAGCTCACCAGTTCATAATCCTCCTCTCTTCAGAAAGGATGTGAATCTAAAGTGTGGGGAAAAGCCCAGGGAACCGTCACCACATGGAAACACAAAAGCAGAGGTATGTGATAGTCTTTATGCTAATATAACTGGATGTTATGCAGCTCGAAAATATCATGTATCTGCTGAAGGTGAGAAACTTAATCTGACAAATCCCAAGTGACACAGTTAATTCTAGTGCAAAATGTAGTTTCTTAGCCCAATGCCTCTCCACCCCTACTCATGCTCCACTTCTTTTCCCTACTTCTACTTGGGGTCATCTAACATCTGTGGAGTTTTATGTACTTTTGTGGTTTCAGTAGAAGGCCATCTGCCAGGAGTTCCTGCTGGCTCCAGCTGAGGAGTGGCAAAAACCATCAGAAAAAAATGTCCAAGACTTGCAATTAGGTAAAAGAGATTCCTGGGTGTTGTTTCTGGGGAGTAAGTGCATTGTCATTGTCATGATGTGTAACTGTTTGACTTTTTACTGAGTAGTCTATTTTACAACTCTGAAAAGGTCACTTGCAGGAAACTGAAAGTAATGCAAGTGATTGCTGTCCATAACAACATAAATGAATTTTTTTCCAATAGAAATGTAATTGATTTCTGCCCAGTAGAAAAGATAACTCCAAGCATTATGTTTTATGAACCAATAGAAAAATAATCATCAATCTTACATCTTTTAGCAAAATCATTTCATAATTCTTGACTGCCTATGTATTACTCTTCTTCAAATTCTCCCCTGAACAGGTCTTAACATCTTGGTTCCATCCTTAATTAATAAGCTAAATAAAACTGTAGCACGTGTTCATTTTACATTTGCAGGAGAATCATGACTTTATCTTTATAAAATTTATACATAGCAGCCCTGTGTGGTCTCAGGGATCTGTCTCTATCTTTGCCACATCCCATACTGATGTCCATAGCTATTCTAGCTGGTCCTAGCTAGTCCTCTGTTCTATCACAGGTGAGGCATGGTACTGGCTCTAGGGTTGCAGTGAGGGAGGCACGCTCAGTATCTTCCCTTGTTTTTGTTCCTCTCCTCTCTTACTGGCATTTTTCATTCACTTAGATCTATTCAGATCCATCGTCTGTCCTCAGCTTGACTATCCTAAGTCTTTGCTTTGGGGTTCTCTCCCTTTCATCATGAAGACTGACTGCCTGGCCTCCTTCTGTAAGTACGTAGCTACTTCTTTGCCCTGTGGGTATACAAGAACTTCTAAAATCTAATCTACATTCACAGGGATTGCAGGGAGTCAAGCTATCACAGGAATGGCTATTTCAAGTCCTCTCTGCCTAAATATACTCCAATAACATTGTCTGAGTCTATTTTGTATTATTACAAAAGAATACCTGAGAGTGGGTAATTTGCAAACAAAAGAGGTTTGTTTAGCTCACAGTTTTGCAGTCTGAGAAGTTCAAGGGCATAGTCCTGGCTTCTGTGCTGCTTCACAACATGGTGGAGAAGGTCAAAGGAGAGGCAGGCATGGGTGAAGCGGGGAAAACCTGAGGAGCATCCTGGCTTTATAACAACTCACTCTTGCGAGAACTAATCCACTCCTGCAAGAAGTAGTTTCATCTCACTAGAGCAAGAACTGACTTATACATGAAAACAGCAGTAAGACATTCATGAGAGATCTGCTTCCATAACTCAAACACCTCCCACTAAGCTCCACCTGCCAACACTTCCACATTGGGGATCAAATTTCAACATGAGTTTGGGTGGGACAAACCAACCATATCCAAACCATAGCAACCATATTTATGCTATTGCTTCCACCTGGGTATGCCTAGGAACACTCTGCAAAGCCTTTTATTTGCAGAATTCTAAGCTGGAAGTGGGATACAATCCTCCTCTGCTTTTAGATTTTAAAATATATCTAGGAGTTTCTATCCCTTCCTCCCTGTGCTTTCAAACTTAAAACAAGGTGGGCAGAAAGAAGGGACCCATACTTAGATTTAAACCTTAATTTTTTTCTCCTAAACCTCTCCAGATCTTCCCCCACTGTGTAGTAAGGATCTTTATTAGGTGGGAAAACCCTTCTTCAGTCTTATAGTACAGAATCCTTTTCACTTCGTTATGTACCCAGTAGTCATTCAGGAGCAGGTGGTTCAGTTTCCATGTAATTGAGCAGTTTTGAGTAAGTTTCTTAATCCTGAGTTCTAGTTTGATTGCACTGTGGTCTGAGAAACAGTTTGTTATAATTTCTCTTCTTTTGCATTTGCTGAGGACTGCTTTACTTCCAACTATCTGGTCAATGTTGGAATAAGTGCGATGTGGTGCTGAGAAGAATGTATATACTATTGATTTGGGGTGGAGAGTTCTGTAGATGTCTATTAGGTCTGCTTGGTGCAGAGCTGAATTCAATTCCTGGATATCCTTGTTAACTTTTTGTCTCGTTGATCTGTCTAATGTTGACAGTGGGGTGTTAAAGTCTCCCATTATTATTGTGTGGGAGTCTAAGTCCATTTATAGGTCTCTAAGGACTTGCTTTATGAATCTGGGTGCTCCTATTTGGGTGCATATATATTTAGGATAGTTAGCTCTTCTTGCTGCATTGATCCCTTTACCATTTTGTAATGCCCTTCCTTGTCTCTTTTGACCTTTATTGGTTTAATGTATGTTTTATCAGAGAGTAGGATTGCAACCCTTGCCTTTTTTTGTTTTCCATTTGCTTGGTAGATCTTCCTCCATCCCTTTATTTTGAGCCTATGTGTGTCTCTGCACATGAGATGGGTCTCCTAAATACAGCACACTGATGGGTCTTGACTCTTCATCCAATTTGCCAGTCTGTGTCTTTTAACTGGAGCATTTAGCCCATTTACATTTAAGGTTAATATTGTTATGTGTGAATTTGATCTTGTCATTATGATGTTAGCTGGTTATTTTGTTCATTAGTTGATGCAGTTTCTTCCTAGCATTGATGGTCTTTACAATTTGGCATGTTTTTGCAGTGCCTGGTACCGGTTGTTCTTTTCCATGTTTAGTGCTTCCTTCAGGAGCTCTTGTAAGGCAGGCCTGGTGGTGACAAAATCTCTCAGCATTTTCTTGTCTGTAAAGGATTTTATTTCTCCTTCACTTATGAAGCTTAGTTTGGCTGGATATGAAACTCTGGGTTGAAAATTCTTTTCTTTAAGAATGTTGAATATTGGCCCCCACTCTCTTCTGGCTTGTAGAGCTTCTGCCGAGAAATCTGCTGTTAGTCTGATGGGCTTCCCTTCGTGGGTAACCTGACCTTTCTCTCTGGCTGCCTTAACATTTTTTCCTTCATTTCAACCTTGGTGAATCTGACAATTATGTGTCCTGGAGTTGCTCTTCTCGAGGAGTATCTTTGTGGTGTTCTTTGTGTTTCCTGAATTTGAATGTTGGTCTGCCTTGCTAGGTTGGAGAAGTTCTCCTGGATAATATCCTGAAGAGTGTTTTCCAACTTGGTTCCATTCTCCCCATCACTTTCAGGTACACCAGTCCGACATAGATTTGGTCTTTTCACATAGTCCATATTTCTTGGAGGCTTTGTTTGTTTCTTTTTACTCTTTTTTCTCTAAACTTCTCTTCTCGCTTCATTTCATTCATTTGGTCTTCAATCACTGATACCCTTTCTTCCAGTTGATCAAATCTGCTACTGAAGCTTGTGCATGCATCATGTAGTTCTTGTGCCATGGTTTTCAGCTCCATCAGGTCATTTAAGGTCTTCTCTATGCTGTTTATTCTAGTTAGCCATTCATCTAATCTTTTTTCAAGGTTTTTAGCTTTGTGATGGGTTTGAACATCCTCCTTTAGCTTGGAGAAATTTGTTATTACCAATTGTCTGAAGCCTTCTTTTCTCAATTCGTCAAAGTCATTCTCTGTCCAGCTTTGTTCTGTTGCTGGCGAGGAACTGTGTTCCTTTGGAGGAGAAGAGGCACTCTGAGTTTTAGAATTTTCAGCTTTTCTTCTCTGGTTTCTCCCCATCTTTGTGGTTTTATCCACCTTTGGTCTTTGATGATGGTGAAATACAGATGGAGTTTTGGTATGGATATCCTTTCTGTTTGTTAGTTTTCCTTTTAACAGTCAGGACCCTCAGCTGCAGGTCTGTTGAAGTTTGATGGAGGTCCACTCCAGATGCTGTTTGCCTGGGTATCAGCAACGGAGGCTGCAGAGCAGCAAATGTTGCTGTCTGATCGTTCCTCTGGAAGCTTTGTCTCAGAGGGGCAGCCAGCCATATGAGGTGTCAGTGGGCCCCTATTGGGAGGTGCCTCCCAGTTAGGCTACTCAGGGGTCAGAGACCCACTTGAGGAGGCAGTTTGTCTGTTCTCAGATCTCAAACTCCATGCTGGGAGAACCACTACTCTCTTCAAAGTTGTCAGACAGGGATGTTTAAGTCTGCAGAAGTTTCTGCTGCCTTTTGTTCAGGTATGGAGTCTACAGAGGCAGGCAGGCCTCCTTGAGCTATGGTGGGCTCCACCCAGTTTGAGCTTCCAGGCTGCTTTGTTTACCTACTAAAGCCTGAGCAATGGTGGGTGCCCCTCCCCCATCCTCTCTGCCTCCTTGCAGTTCCATCGATCTCAGACCTCATTGCTGTGCTAGCAGTGAGGGAGGCTCTGTGGGCATGGGACCCTCGGAGCCAGGCATGGGATATAATCTCCTGGTGTGCCATTTGCTAAGACCATTAGAAAAGCAGAGTATTAGGGTAGGAGTGACCCAATTTTCCAGGCGCCATCTGTCAAGGCTTCTCTTGGCTAGGAAAGGGAATTCCCCAACCCTTTGCAGTTCCCAGGTGAGGCAATGCCTCGCCCTGCTTCGGCTCACGCTCTGTGGGCACCTAGTGTCCAACAAGCCCCAGTGAGCACCCACTGTCTGGCACCTAGTGTCCAACAAGCCCCAGTGAGATGAGCCTGGTACCTCAGTTGGGAATGCAGAAATCACCCATTTTCTGCGTCAGTCACGCTGGGAGCTGTAGACTGGAGCTGTTCCTATTTGGCCATCTTGGAACCTAACTCCAGAATCCTTTTCACTCTGTGATTTGAGGCATGATAAGCTCTATTCTCTACATCAGCCAGGATTTGCTTATAATGCAAACAGAGGAATACCTAAAATCTCTTCGTTTTCAAGATCCTGGCTTTTGCCAATCAAACATTCTTTGGATTTTATATTATTTATTTGCTATGGACTTAGCTCTATTTTAAAGCTGAGCACTGGTGTTTCTTTCAGTATAAATTTGCATCTCCTTTCTCTACTCCTCCCCTCCTTATTCTCTTTCCCATATACTCACAAAGCAACAAATGATGCTTTTTACAACCGGAGTGACTGTGTGACTTGAAAGTTTTAGAAATTACTGAGAATAAAAAAATACATCAATTGATATTTTCAAGTTCTTCTGCATACGCCATTACTTTCCAAAAGAGAAGATAGTATCAGTGCACTTTCTTCTGAATGTTGCCTTAAATGAATCTCAGAAAACATCCTTTTGAACTTTATGTGAAGAGTTGTACAAAAGCTCTGTTAATATTGTGTCAGATTTTAAAAATGGACTATTAAGCCTCTATCATTCTTTTTATTTTGATCCAGATATCTGAGAGTATGAATGTTCTTAGTGCAAATAATAAATTGAATGCACTCAAGAGGATAAAATTTTAAAATAATTCTATCTTAAGATGTCTAACAAAATGAATAAAAATTATAAACTCTTATGAATGAGGTTTTACTCTCCAAGTGTTTCTTGTTAAGAACCGTAGAAGGACTTCCCTTTTAGGAATGCTTTGGATATTCGAATATATTTAATGCCAGGGCATAAGCTAAGGGTTGTTAGCTTTTCTCCCCCTCCCACAGCACCAAGAGACCTAACATTCACCCATTTGTAACAGTTGTTTTGGAACAGTGATTGCCAAGGAGAGGAAAAATGAGGAAGCATAGCAGAATTCCTAGGGAACTGTAGAAAGAGAGAGCATATTGGGAAGGTCTTGTGATATTTGTAAATTACTCTGAAATGTTTCTGGAACTCCTTCCACTGGTTCTCATGGAAGAAGTCTAACCTCTTAGGATGTGCAAGTTTAATGGACTAAATGTAACACTTCATCTTGTGCATGAAGTGCTATATTCAGAAGCAAAATACTAAAAGCTATAGGTTTTTTAAAAAAGTAGCTTTTAATTAAAAGCAACTCAACATTTTAAAAACAATCTACATTCTCCCTTTCCCCTGACACTTGAAATTCTCAATGAAGTCTTTCCCGAGACATTTAAATAGACATTCAACATTGTGAGAGTTCCTCCTTTTGGGGGATTTTATAAACACAAAGCACAGAACACATCAAAGTAAAGACGTATTTGTTCATCTATTTCTATTCATTTTTCTTTCCCTTTTTCCTCTTCCTCTATTCCAGCACACCCTGTCCCACCCACCCCATAGCGAGTGTCTTAGGAAGTCTCATTCTGACTTAAGACTCTGTCTTTCCCCACTTTTGGATGGGGTTGTTTGTTTTTTTCTTGTATATTTGTTTGAGTTCTTTGTAGATTCTGGAAATTAGCCCTTTGTCAGATGAGTAGATTGCAAAAATTTTCTCCCATTCTGTAGGTTGCCTGTTCACTCTGATGGTAGTTTCTTTTGCTGTGCAGAAGCTCTTTAGTTTAATTAGATCCCATTTGTCAATTTTGGCTTTTGCTGCCGTTGCTTTTGGTGTTTTAGACATGAAGTCCTTGCCCATGCCTATGTCCTGAATGGTACTACCTAGATTTTCTTCTAGG
>NC_045443.1:60465925-60578791 GCF_002776525.5 Piliocolobus tephrosceles
GGAATACTATGCAGCCATAAAAAAGGATGAGTTTGCGTCCTTTGTAGGGACATGGATGCAGCTGGAAACCATCATTCTCAGCAAACTATCACAAGAAGAGAAAACCAAACACCGCATGTTCTCACTCATAGGTGGGAACTGAACAATGAGCTCACTTGGACTCGGGAAGGGGAACATCACACACTGGGGCCTATCATGGGGAGGGGGGAGGGGGGAGGGATTGCATTGGGGAGTTATACCTGATATAAATGATGAATTGATGGGTGCTGACGAGTTGATGGGTGCAGCACACCAACATGGCACATGTATACATATGTAACCTGCACGTTATGCACATGTACCCTAGAACTTAAAGTATAATAAAAAATTAAAAAAAAAAAAATAGGGTTAATGTTACTTCACAGGGCGATTGTGGAGATTAAATGCAGCAAAGTATGTAAAATGCTTACCATAATGTTCAGTATATAATAAATGTGCTATGAAGAAAAAAAAAAAAAAAAAAAAGACTCTGTCTTAATGTCTTTTTAATTTTTTCCTAAAACAGGGAAATGTCTTCAGGGGCCAGATAGGTAATATACATGTGAGTTATAGAACAGAGGAAGTGGGAGAAATGGAATTTAGCTAAGTAAGTTCACATCTTTCTCAAGAACATTCAGATTAAAATTTAAAAGCCACACTGTTCTGATGAGATGAAACAAGCGTACAAGAGCACCAATTTCATCCCCATTTTCGCATGCACTCAAAAAAGAAAATCCTAATGCTTTGCATTTTGCCATTGCCAGACAGCTCTTATTTATTTTATATCCCTCTCTCCTAGTGGTTTCAGGGGAATTTCTTAAAATTCAGTGGTGTGCTTATTCAGTGTTGTTATGATCCCCTGAGCTTTGTACTGTGAATATTTCATTTAATTTCTTGTGCCTGTGCAATAGAGGACTAATCTGTACAACTAAACTTTCTTATATCATGCCTCTATGTAGTCCATCTGGTTATTTACAAACACTGGTGAGACTCATTTCTTTCTGTAATATTGTTTTTAATTTTTTTCCTCCCTTCTCTGTTTCATAAATGTTTAGCCAGTTTTGTCTTTTAATGTCAGTCCTCATTGCATAGTAGCATTTAGTGAACTTTCAGTTCATCTGTAATGATTTCTCTGTAAGTGAATTGATTTGCTGCTGCAGGATTTCAACAAAAGATCAGCATGACTGAATGTCCTTGTCAACTGCTCCTCATTCTTGCCTCCTTGTCTTCAAGCTTGCTGGTCTTGTTAGAGTGCTGCCTTAACCTGGAAAAGAATTTCAAGTGGCTGCTTTGAAGGAAGAAGAAGACTAGAAGACTATTTTAAATTACCTATTGAAACTCTACTTTTTTTTTTTTTTTACATTTTCCATTTGGAAAATTTCCTTTGCTGTGTTGCTTTCTGACTGGCTTCTAGATGTCTCCTTGCATCAGTGGATACATTTGCTTCTTAAGAAACTGAATTTTAGCTCAATCTGAGTAGGCTTCCCTTTCTAGAACTATCAGACATCTTACAAATTCGAACTTTTTTATAACTCCTTTCTTGGTATGACCAATGATTTAGCTAATTAGTACATGGCTTTTTATTCAGAGAAATCTTGTTTGAATTCTGTTTCTGGTTAAATGATTTTTAACAAGAAGTTAATCTCTTTGTAAAATAAGAGTGCTTATACCCTTTTCATAATAATTGTGTAAAGACTTACGATTACAGTAGGCACAGGAAGGTGTTTTCAATAAAACAAAGTGTCCTTCCAGTTCCCTGCTTTAAAGTAGGGTCCTCAATCTTCCCATCTCCATTGTTCAGTTTATGTATCACTTAGGATAAGCTAAGTTATGCTAAAGTAACAAGCAAACACCAAATCTCAGCGGCTTAGAGCAATCAAGATTTATTTCTTATTCATGCTACTATTCATCATGCATAGTTGGGGTTTTACTCCATGTGCTTCTCATTTAGGAACCTCAGTGAGGAGGCTTGATCATTTGGAATGTTACTGTAGCAGGGAGAAGGGAAGAGAGAGAATCATGCACCAGCTCTTAAATAATTCTGCCCAAAAGTGACACACATCACTTTCACTGATGTTTTATTAACCGTAGCCAGTTAGCCACACCTAATCCAAGAAGGCAGATTTCTGTGTGCCCACAGAAGGGAAGAGGACTACATGTATTCTTATATCATGTCTCTATGTAGTCCATCTGGTTATTTACAAACACTGGTGAGTCTCATTTCTTTCTGTAATATTGTTTTTAATTTTTTTCCTCCCTTCTCTGTTTCATAAATGAAAGGCATGAATATCGATCATTAAATATTTCCCGGTTGTCCTTTCTGAGCCCAAATAAGATCTTTTACTAGCACTCATGTGCCAGTAAAACTATAATATCCCTTGATATTATAGTTATTTTGAATTGTAAATGACACTAAGTGGAGCTAGAGTGGCTAACTCTGGTTTTTATATTCTTTCTTGAGACTACCTGAGAGGACACAAAGTGGATACTTAGCCCTTGTCCAAACAGCCTTCTAGATATTTGGGTTGCTTACTCACAGCATTCTCTTCTTTTAGAGAGAAAGAGGGGTTGGAGAGTAAGAAAATTAAAATAACCAATGTTCTCCTATTAAGTGCTATTTTAAGTACCTATTTTTTTTCCTTAATCACATAAGTAATACATTGAAGATACATATGCAAATACCTCAGTATGTATAAGCTGGGAACTTACATGGAACTTTTTATGTATAGGATTATTTTCGAGGAAGCTCAGTCTATCAGTCAAAATTTATTAGATAGAAATTCTAATTTTGCCTTTATAACTCAATGAACAATTAAAGGGTCTAATTCAAACTTTTTGAGAATATTTTCTTTTTTTTCCAAATTACATACTCAGATACACTCCTGAATCTCTCATTCAACAAGTCCCCAAACTTTGCCCATGAAACTTTTCTTCTCTTTCTTTTCTCCATACCCCATCATTCTAATTTACATCATGTTAATCTTTTTGGATTATATTTACATATTTAGTTTCTCTTCCGTTTTGCTCCAATTCAAATTCTTTATAACAACCACAAGAACATGAAACTCCTGTAACTAGCCAATGTATTAATTAGGGTAGGATAGGCTATGTCCTGTAGTAACAGAGCAATTCTGACACCTCAGTGGCTTAACAAAAATTTTATTTCTCACTCATGCAAAGTGGAATGCAAGTTGAGCAGCTTTCCCCCAAGCAGTGACTCAGAGGTCCATGTTTCTTCCATCAAGGAGTTCCTTGGAATCTTACACTTCCAAATTCATCCTTAGATGGGTGGACATTGAGAAGGCAGGAAAGAGAGCCAAGGCGTTCAAGAGAAATTTTAGGGGCCTGATCCAGTGGCATACATGACTTCTTTCCACATTCTAGTGGCCAGAATGATCTCATGGTTCCAACCTAATTGCAAAAGAGGCTGGAAAATGTGGTCTCCTGTGTGTCAAGGAAGGGAGAGATAAGTAAGCATCTATCCAGTCTAGCTCACAGCAAGCAGATAAATGTCTTCCTTTCCTTTTCCCCAAAATAGTTATTGACAACTAATATGGTCTCTAAGTTTCTTTCTAATTTTTCATATTTCATAATTCTAAGACATTACATATGTTTTTTCTTGGAGTCTTATTACAAGATAAATCATCGGTAAGGTTTTGTGTTTTGGTTAAGTGTAAAGAGGGTTTATACTAAGTCTAAAGTTCATTAGACAAATTCCAATTCAACTATAGATTATTTTGGAGGTCCCACTGCATTAACAAGTACGTTTTTGTCCATGGGCAGAAACTCAACACTAACTTTGTTTTAGCAAAAAAAGAAAAGTGTAGAGGCACAAAGCTTTAGGCACAGCCGGATCCTGGGGCATATATAAGATCATTAAGCCTCTATCTATTTTCGTTTCTTACAGTGTCTCTATGGCTTGGTCCCTGGTGGCCCACGATTCAGATCCTACCATCTTGGCAACCACAGTGAAAAGAGAGTATATTTCTCATTAGACATAACAGAAAATTCCTGGGGAGAATTCTGTTCAGGTTGGATCATATGTTCATCCTTGAGCCAACCACAATAGACAACAAGATGGAATTCTGTGATTGGCTTGGCCTGGGTTCCATGTCCATCCCTGTGGGCAGGGAAAGAGTGAAAACAGCCTTATGTGGATCGCGTGAAATGGATTCCTCATAGGAAAGAATGCTCCTGTTGCTAGAAAAGGAGAGTATTCTAAGCTGGCAAAAATAACAGATATTTACTTCACATATGAAAACCAATCTGTTGATCTCAGACTTGCAATGGATGGCTGAATTTTATACAAGCTTTTCTTTGCATAAGTGACTGGGGAAGAAGTACTGACTTTACTTTTATCATTTACAGTGTTTTTTTTTTTTTTCTTTCTTTCTGTATATGCTAGTTAATTAAATTGAATAAAAGAAATTCCTGTATTATGATCATTTAGTCTCAGTAATAGCCAATAAATATTTCTGGAAAGAAGTACCCAGTACCTGTGTGGGTGCTATTATTGAATTTTTTTTTTTAAATTATACTTTAAGTTTTAGGGTACATGTGCACAACGTGCAGGTTTGTTACATATGTATACATGTGCCATATTGGTGTGCTGCACCCATTAACTCATCATTTACATTAGGTATTTCTCCTAATGTTATCCCTCCCCACTCCCCCTACCCCATGACAGGTCCCAGTGTATGATGTTCCCCATTCTGTTTCCGAGTGTTCTCATTGTTTAATACCCACCTATGAGAGAGAACATGCAGTATTTAGTTTTCTGTCCTTGTGATAGTTTGCTCAGAATAATGGTTTCCAGCTTCATCCATGTCCCTACAAAGGACATGAACTCATCCTTCTTTATGGCTGCATAGTATTCCATGGTGTATATGTGCCATATTTCTTAATCCAGTCTATCATTGATGGACATTTGGGTTGGTTCCAAGTCTTTGCTATTGTGAATAGTGCTGCAATAAACATACATGTGCATTTGTCTTTATAGCAGCATGACTTATAATCCTTTGGGTATATATCCAATAATGTGATGGCTGGGTCAAATGGTATTTCCAGTTCTTGAAAATTCTTGAGGAATCGCCACGCGGTCTTACACAGTGGTTGAACTAATTTACAGTCCCACCAACAGTGTAAAAGTGTTCCTATTTCTCCACATCCTCTCCAGCACCTGTTGTTTCCTGACATTTTAATGATCACCATTCTAACTGGTGCGAGATGGTATCTCACTGTGGTTTTGATTTGCATTTCTCTGATGGCCAGTGATGATGAGCACTTTTTTTATGTGTCTGTTGGCTGCATAAATGTCTTCTTTTGAGAAGTGTCTGTTCATATCCTTCACCCACTTTTTGATGGGGTTGTTTGATTTTTTTCTGGTAAGTTTGTTTAAGTTCTTTGTAGATTCTGGATATTAGCCCTTTGTTGGATGGTAGATTGCACAAATGTTCTCCCATTGTGTAGGTTGCCTGTTCACTCTGATGGTAGTTTCTTTTGCTGTGCAGAAGCTTTTTAGTTTAATTAGATTCCATTTGTCAATTTTGGCTTTTGTTGCCATTTCTTCTGGTGTTTTAGTCATGAAGTCCTTGCCCATGCCTATGTCCTGAAATGTTTTGTTTAAAGTTTTGACAACCTGAGGGTAAGAATGTCACAAGTGGCCATTAGTAAGCCATATTCTATTCATATTCTGCACCAGTAACACCTTCACTATAACCATAGAGAGCTGGCCTTGCTAGTGAAATATTAACACAGCCTGTCTTCTTCAATTGAAAATGAATACATTTCAAAACAAAATGTTAATGACATAGTTTGGCTGTGTCCCCACACTAATTTCATCTTGAACTGTAGTTCCCATAATCCACACGCATTGTGGGAGGGACGCGGTGGGAGATAATTGAATCCTGGGGGCAGTTACCTCCATACTGTTATCTTGATAGTGAGTGAATTCTCATGAAATCTGGTGTTTTATAAAGGGCTTTCCTCCCCACTTTGCTCTGCTCTTTTCTGCTGCCACATGAAGAAGGGTGTATTTGCTTCCCCTTCCACCATGATTGTAAGTTTCTTGAGGCCTCCCCAGCCACGGTGAACTGTGAGTCAATTAAACCTCTTTACTTTATAAATTACCCAGTCTTGGGTATGTTTTTATTAGCAGTGTGAGAATGGACTAATACAGTAAATTGGTACTGTAGAGAGTGGGATGCTGCTATAAAGATACCCAAAAATGTGGAAGCTGCTTTGGAATTGGGCAACAGGCAGCAGTTGGAACCATTTAGAGGTCTCAGAAGAAGACAGAAAAATGTGGAAAAGTTTGGAACTTCCTAGAGGCTTGGAGGCTCAGAAGACAGAAAGATGTGGGAAAGTTTGAAACTTCCTAGAGACTTGCCGAATGGCTTTGACCAAAGTGCTGATAGTGATATGGACAAAGAAGTCCAGGCTGTGGTGGTCTCAGATGGAGATGAGGACCTTGTTGGGAACTGGAGCAAAGGTGACTCTTGTTTTGCTTTAGCAAAGAGATAGGTGGCATTTTGCCCCTGCCCTAGAAATCTGTGGAACTTTGAACTTGAGAGAGATGGTTTAGGGTATTTGGCAGAAGAAATTTTTAAGCAGCAAAGTGTTCAAGAGGAAGCAGATCATAAAAGTTTGGAAAATTTGCAGCCTGATGATGCAATAGAAAAGAAAATCTTGGCCAGGTGTGGTGGCTTACGCCTATAATCCCAGCACTTTGGGAGGCTGAGGCGGGTGGATCACCTGAGTTCAGAAGTTCCAGACCAGCCTGATCAACAGGGTGAAACCCTGTCTCTACTAAAAATACAAAAAATTAGCTGGGCATGGCACCTGTAATCACAGCTACTCAGGGGGCTGAGGCAGGAGAATCTCTTGAACCCTGGAGGCGGAGGTTGCAGTGAGCCAAGATCATGCCATTGCACTCCAGCCTGGGTGAAAGAGAGAGACTCTGTCTTAAAAAAAAAGGAAAGAAAAAAAAAGAAAGAAAAGAAAAGAACATCTCACTTTCTGGGGAGATATTTAAGCCTGCTGCAGAAATTTGCAAAAGTAACAAGGAGTAGAAGACAATGGGGAAAACGTCTCTGGAGCATGTCAGAGACTTTTCTGGCAGGCCCTCCCATCACAGGCCAGGAGGCCTAGGAAGAGAAAATGGTTTTGTAGGCTGGGCCAAGGTCTCCCCTACTGCTCCAGCCATGGCTAAAAGGCCTGAAGCTCAGGCCAAGGCTTCAGAGGATGCAATCCCCAAAGCTTGGCAGCTTCTATGTGGTGTTGAGCCTGCAGGTGCACAGAAGTCATGAACTGAGGTTTGAGAACCTCCACCTAGATTTCAGAGCATGTATGGAAATGCTTGGATGTCCAGGCTAAAGTTGGCTGCAGGGGTGGAACCCTCATGCAGAACCTCTGCTAGGGCATTGTGGAAGGGAAATGTGGGGTTGGAGCCCTCCTACAGAGTCCCCACTGGGGCACTGCCTAGTGCAGCTGTGAGAAGAGGATCATCATCCTCCAGACTCTAGAATGGTAGATCCACCAACAGCTTGCACTGTTCACCTGGAAAAGCCATAGACACTCAATGCCAGCTCATGAAAATAGCCAGAAAGGGGGGCTGTACCCTGTAAAGCCACAGAGACAGAGCTGTCCAAGGCTGTGGGAGCCACCTCTTGCATCAGTGCTCCCTGGATGTGGGCCAATTTCTCCCATTCAGAACAGCTGTATTTACTCAATGCCTGTACACACCCTCCCCGCATTGTATCTAGGAAGTAACTAACTTGCTTTCAATTTTATGGGCTCTTAGGCAGAAGAGACTTGTCTTGTCTCAGAGGAGATTTTGGACTTGGACTTTTGAGTTAATGCTGGAATGAGTTAACACTTTAGGGGACTGTTGGAAGGGCATGATTGCATTTCAAATTGTGAGGACATGAGATTCTGGAGGGCCCAGGGACAGAATGATATGGTTTAACTGTGTCCCCATGCAACCCTCAACTTGAACTGTAGTTCTCATAATCCCCATGTATCGTGGGAGGGACCCCGGGGAGATAATTGAATCATGGGGGCAGTTACCTCCATACTTATCTCATGATAGTGAGTTCTTGTGAGATCTGATGGTTTTATAACTTCATAACCCACTTTATAACTTTATAACTTTATAACCCGCTTCACTCTGTATTTCTCCTTGCTGCCACCATGTGAAGAACAATGTGTTTGCTTCCCCTTCCGCCACGATTGTAAGTTTCCTGAGGCCTCCCCAGCCATGGTAAACTGTGAGTCAATTAAACCTTTATACATTACCAAGTCCTGGGTATATCTTTATTAGCACTGTGAGAACAGACTAATACAGTTAAGGAGGGGGAAATGAACATAGATCCCTCTGGTAGAGTTACTTTTAACTCTTTTAGGGAAATATAAAATGTTCCAAAGAGTTGATGAAACTAATAGGACTTTTCTTTGAAAAATGCATATACACAGAGGTTAGTTACAACTTTGAAGGCTTCTAGACCCCTAATGTCATTCCTGAAGGTCCATAAATTCTAGCTTACAAGACTGAGTTACATAATAGAAAGATGTAAAAAAGACTAATGTGTTGAGAATAGGTTGGGACAATGCAGAAGTGGTACATTTTGGGTTTCTCCACTTCAAAGCAGGGCTAGAAAAGTTTTACATTTTAACCCAGGAAATTTAAGTTTAATATGAGTATTTATTTGGGCAGAAGCTCCAAAGGCCATGTGTGAACCAAGGTGACACTTTCTACTAGAAGTTTCATTTAATAGAAAGATAGCAAACCCATATGACAGATTTTAAGAGTATAACTCTTTGGATTTCCTTCTACTGAGAGGAGAGGTCTGTGTCCTTTTGAATCTAGACAGGCTCCATGACTGTTTTAACTGAAGGCTACAGCAAAAATGATGTTGTTCAAATTTCAGGCCCGGGCCTGAAAAGACTGATAGTTTCTACTCTCTTTTTCTTGGAACACTCTTGGAAGCCAGCTGCTCTGTAAGATATCTTAATACCTTGAAACCACCATGCTGTGAGAAGCCCAAGGCATCTGGGGAACCCCTATAGGATTAGATGCCATGTGGAGAGGGAGAGGCTGAAAGCACCAACACACAAAATATGTGAGTGAAGAAGTCATCTTCTATGTTGGGATCCTCCTGCTGCTCCAGGTGACAACATGGGGATATGAGACAAGCTACCCTACTGAATAGTTTCATTATTCCTAACCCACAAGATTATGAGCAAAATAAATTGCTGTGTAAGGCTACTATGTTTTATGCAATAATAGTGATATAGTTTGGCTGTGTCCCCACCCAAATCTCATCTTGAATTGTAGCTCCCATAATTCCCATGTGTTGTGGGAGGAAGCTGGTGGGGGATAATTGAATCATGGGGGCGATTTCTCCCATACTGTTCCTGTGGTAGTGAATAAGTCTCATGAGATCTGATGGTTTTATAAGAGGTTTCCCCTTTTGCTTGGATCTCATCATTCTCTCTCTTGCCTCCCACCATGTAAGACATATCTTTTGCCTTCTGCCATGATTGTGAGGCCTCCCCAGCCACGTGGAATTGTGAGTCCATTAAACTTCTTTTTCTTTTTAAATTACCCAGTCTCAGGTATGTCTTTATCAGCAGTGAAAATGAACTGGTACAGTCAATTTGTACCGACAGTGAGGTGCTGCTGTAAAGATACCCAAAAATGTGGAAGCGACTTTGGAACCAGGGAGCAGGAAGAGCTGGAATAGTTTGGAGGGCTTAGAAGAAGACAAGAATATGTGGGAAAGTTTGGAACTTCCTAGAGACTTGTTGAATGGCTTTGACCAAATGCTTCTCATCTCAGATGGAGATGAGAAACTTGATGGGAACCAGAGTAAAGATGATTCTTACTACGTTTTAGCAAAGAGACTGGTGGCATTTTTCCTTTTTTCCTAGAGATTTGTGGAACTTTGAACTTGACGTAGGGTATCTGGCAGAGGAAATTTCTCAGTAGCAAAGTATTAAAGATGTGACTTTGGTGCTGTTAAAAACATTCAGTTTTCAAAGGGAAATAGAGCATAAAAGTTCAGAAAATTTGCAACCTGATGACACAATAGAAAGGAAAACCCCATTTTCTGAGGGGAAATTCAAGCCAACTGCAGAAATTTGCATAATTAATGAGGATACAAATGTTAATCACCAAGACAATGGGGAAATTGTCTTTGGGGCATGTCAGAGACCTTCATGGCAGCCCTTCCCATCACAGGCCAGAAGGCCTAGGAGGAAAAAATTGTCTTGTGGGCTGGGCCCAGTGTTCCCCTGCTATGTGCAGCCAGGGGACTTGGTGCCCTGCATCCCAGCTGCTCTAGCCATGACTAAAGGGGGTCAAGGTACAGCTTGTGCTGTGGCTTCAGAGGGGGCAAGCCCAAACCTTGGCAGCTTCCACATGGTGTTGAGCCTGGGGGTGCACAGAAGTCAAGAATTGAGGTTTGGAAACCTCTGCCTAGATTTCAGAGGATGTATGGAAATGCCTGGATGTCCAGGCAGAAATTTGCTTCTGGGGCAGAGCCTTCTTGGAGAACCTCTGCTAGGGCAGTGCATAACGGAAGTGTGAGGTTGAAAATCCCCCACAAAATCTCCAGTGGGGCACTGCCTAGTGGAGCTGTGAGAACAGAGTCACCGTCCTCCACACCCCAGAATGGTAGATCCACTGACAGCTTGCACTGTGCACCTGGAAAAGCCACAGACACTCAACACCAGCCCATGAAAGCAGCTAGGAGGAAGGCTATACCCCACAAAGCCACAGGGGCAGAGCTGCCCAAGGCTGTGAGAGCCCACCTCTTTCATCAGTGTGCCCTGGATGTGAGACATGGAGTCAAAGGAGATCATTTTGGAATTTTAAGATTTGACTGCCCTGCTGGAAATTGGACTTGCATGGTGCTTTGAGTCCCTTCATTTTGGCCAAGTTCTCCCATTTGAAATGGGTGCATTCATCCAATGCCTGTACTCCCACTGTATCTAGGAAGTAACTAACTTCCTTTTCATTTTACAGGCTCATAGGCAGAAGGGACTTGCCTTGCCTCAGATGAGACTTTGGACTGTGGACTTTTGAGTTAATGCTGAAATTAGTTAAGACTTTAGGGGACTTTTGAGAAGGCATGATTGGTTTTGAAATGTGAGGACATGAAATTTGGGAGGCGCCCTGGGTTGACATGGTTTGGTTGTGTCCCCAGCCAAATGTCATCTTGAATTGCAGCTCTCATAATTCCTATGTGTTGTGTGAGGCATCTGCTGGGAGATAATTGAATCATGGGGTCAATTTTCCAGATACTGTTCTTGTGGTAGTGAATAAATCTCACGAGATCTGATGGTTTTGTAAGAGGTTTCCCCATTCACTTGGCTCTCATCATTCTCTCTCTTGTCTGTCTCCATGTAAGACATGCTTTTCACCTTTCACCATGATTGTGAGGTCTCCCTAGTCACATGGAACTGTGAGTCCATTAAACCTCTTTTTTTTTTTTAACAAATTACCCCATCTCAGGTATGTCTTTATTCGCAATATGAAAATGGACTACTACAAATAAATAGCCAAAATTACCCAAATCACAGTGGTATGCCTATAAATAAATTTATGCATATTCATATTTTATTCTAGTATAAATGTAAAGAAGAAACTTTGGAACTGTTTTGATCACTAAACATTTTGGTTTTGCGTAACAAAAAACACAGTCATTGTTTCTTGGAAACATATTAATCTAAGCACCTAAACTCTGGTCATGTCAGTGAGAGACCATTAGTTTCAACACTTCCCTCTCTAAAATGATTCCAGCTGTGTCATCCCCAAATAAAGAGCATAGCACTCTCTGCTATGTTGTCATTTGTTCAATTGGATTTATCAGTCTTTATTTAGGGCCCACTGTGCTTGACGCTGTGATGAATATAAAACCCAATGAACTGTTCTATTTTCAAAGGATTTCTCTAATATAGTTAGAACAAAACATATAAGCCTAATGCAATTACAGAGTAATACTTCACAAAACAAACAACTTTTAAAATGTGTAAGATGAATAATAAGCCCTTTGTGTCCAGAAAATGGAGACAATGGGTGGCATAGCAATAATAAAATTAATGATTATTATATTTTCTATAAATTATATGCTATATTTTATACATGAATTATAAAATATAATTTAGGTGGGGAACAGATGTGAGATGAGATTTGAAGAAAGTTAGGACTGAAGCAGGCAAGGTGAGCTTTGCAGTTAGAACACTATGCAAGAATATTGACTTTGGCCGACATTTTCATACTTACTTAGAGATAAAGTTGATTATCTTTTTTAAGTTATATTTATTCTAAAACAGTTTCTATTTGGCATGAAAAGTGTAGCTAATTTATCTTAAGGGTCAACAAAAGATGGGGGAAAAGTCCTTTAAATTTCATATTAAAATGATTAGCAACAGTTACTCCCCTCTTGAAATTTCTAGTAACTTGTCTATTTTATTTCCATCGGTCTTAGCATATTCTACTTAGGCTTACCTGACTTACAGAAACTTCAGAATATTCTACAAATTAATGCTTTGTTTTCACCTGTCAGCTATCACCTCCCTTTTTCATCCCTTAACTCAGCAAGTGTTTAATGAGCATGTATTCAGTACTGGCTGGTTATATGCACCCCTTTTGCTGTGCTTGTGTACATCAACTCTTAAGTTAAATTATTTTAAATGAATATTTATGGATTAAGCATACTCATTAAATATAGCATCTCTAAAGTTTTTTCTAAATACAAGGTTGCCTTTTCTTAGTAGGTTGTCTACTGGCCCAGGGCAATCTCAGACAAATCACCAAGCCTCGAGATCTCTCTGGGCATTGGTTCCTTTATTTGACAATGGAGAACATGGATAAGTCCTAAGATTGCATCTTGTTTAAGCACGCAATTATTTGTTTTCAAGGAACATAATGTAAATTGAATTTGGGGAAATCAAATAATAATTTAAATCAAGTACATAAATTATTCTAGGAGAACTTTGTTGTAAATCTTATTGTGAAGTAAATATTCTGTATTGTAAAAAATAGTTCTTTATTTTTATCTTTGTTTTTCTTTTTGGTAAGGGTAGAAAATTGTGATGATGAATCTAACTGGTGAACTAGGAAAGTTGTTGACAGAAACTAAGTCACAGGGATAACAGTCATCAGAATTTGGCCACAAAGTTCTAACTAGATAATAGCCAAGGTGATTTTGCTAATAATTTATCCAAAAGTGTTTTACTGATACTTACCACGTTCAAAACATTGAATAAAGAGCTGAAGGAAATAGGAGCTCAGGAAGCTTATATTCCAAGCAGGAACAAAGATATTAAGGAGGACGGAACAGGCAGTGACAATTTTTGAGGAATGAATAGGATTATTTTGTGGGAACAAAAAGAGCATGTGATTGGAGCACTGGAGCAGGATGAAACTGAAGGCGTAGGCAGGAGCAAATCATGCAGTCTCGCAGGTCATGTTAAAGATATTGGGTTTGATCTACAAGAAAGGGAAAAGTCTGAAGGAATTTTATCAAGGGAGAGGCATAATCATTTTTGTATCTTTTAAAAGAGAATACTCTGGCTTTATGTGCAAATGAATGGAGGAGAGTGAGAACAGATAGAGTGTCAGTTAAGAGACCATAGCAGAGGACCCGGTAGGCTAGAGTATGGTAGGGAAGAAGTCAGGCAGAGTCACGGTCTTGAGGATGAGTTTGGGAGTACTGGAATCATGAAGTTTACATCTCTATTGCCGAAATGAGGATTAGTCGTGATCACCTAAGGCAGGAGCCAGCCCCACTTATGAGGGAGAGAAGGCAGCAGAGTCCGGTCCAAGACACCTTCTGGATCAGATACTTCCTCTAGAAATGAGGGAGTTCAAGTCTAGGCAGGATGTGACTTTTCCAAGTCTCACAAATGATAAGAGGCAAAATTAGGTCCAAAACCTGAATCCAAAAAACTGTTCTGCCCACCATAGACTAGTAGTGCTTTTGGAACACTTCCCACCTTACCAGATTCTCCTCCTACATAAAATTGAGATTATAATATATATCCTGGATACACATGGCCAACCCAACTTATTCCTTCTTCTGTTATATAACTTTTAAGTCAATAACTTTTCAGATCTACAGATAATTTAGGAGAATTACCCCAGCAAATAATTTTATTAAGCCATATTTGGAGTCAGCACATTGCCACATAAAGCCAAAACAAATTGTTTTTCTATGTGAGAAGATGACATTTCTCCCCACTCTAATGAGATATTTTTTATTGTATTATTGGGCCATACATTGCTGTGAGTAGACAGACTCATGGTGTAAAGAAAAAATGATTTCTATTGATTGTTCAGAAATAAAGCAATAACTCTCCCTATTTTAACTGAAGCAAAGAACAGAACATAATGAAACAAAGAATATGCTGGGAGATAACGTAAGATGAAAAGGGAGACTTCCCCCCCCCCCCGGCCCCCGACTTTTATTGTAAGTAAAGAGGATCCATGTGCAGATTTGTTACATGTGTGTTGTTGGGGCTTGGTGTAGAAATTATTTCATCACACAGGTAATGGTGATGAAATGGTGATCAGGTACCAACATTTTTGGTACCCAGTAGGTAGTGTTTCAATCCTCACCCTCCTCTCAACCTCCACCATAAAGTAGGTGTCTATTGTTCCCTTCTTTGTGTCCATGTGTGCTCTATGTTTAGCTTCTACTTATTAGTGAGAATATGGGGTATTTGGATTTACGTTCCTACATTAATTCACTTAGGATAATGTCCTCCAGCTGCATCCATGTTGCTGCAAAGGACATGATCTCATTTTTAATGGCTGCATAATATTTCATGTTGTATATGTACCATATTTTCTGTTTCCAGTCCACTATTGATGGGCATCAGGGCATCAAGGTTGATTCCATGTCTTTGCTACTGTGAATAGTGCTGCAATGAACATACACATGCAGGTGTCCTTACGGTAGAAGGATTTATATTCCTTTGAGTATGTACTCAGTAATGGGATTTCTGGGTTGATTGATAGTTCTGTTTTAAGTTCTTTGAGAAATCTCCAAACTGCTTTCCACAGTGGCTGAACTATTTACATTCCCACTAGCAGGGCATAAGTGTTCCCTTTTCTCCACAACCTCATCAGCATCTGTTATGTTTGGACTTTTTAATAATAGCAATTCTGACTGACGGGAGTTGGTATCTCATTGTGGTTTTGATTTGCATTTCTCTAATGATTAGTGATGTTGAACATTTTTCATATGCTTGTTGGTCATGTATATGTCTTCTTTTGGAAAGTATCTGTTCATGTCCTTTGCCCACTTTTTAATGGGGTTGTTTGCTTTTTGCTTGTAAATGTCTTAAATTCCTTATACATTCTTGATATTAGACCTCTGCTGGATGCATATTATGCAAATATTTTCTCCCATTCTGTAGGTCATCTGCTTACTTTGTTGATAGTTTCTTTTGCTATGCAAAGCTCTTTAATTACGTCTCACTTGTCAATTTTGGTTTTTGTTGCAATTTTTTTTGGAGTTTTTGTCATGAAATCTTTGCCAGGGCCTATGTCCAGAGTTGTATTTCCTCTGTTTTCTTCTGGGATTTTTTTTTTTTTTTTTTTTTAGAGTTTTAGACTTTACATTTAAGACTTTAAGACATCTTGAGTTGATTTTTGCATATAGTGAAAGGAAGGGGTCCAGTTTCAATCTTCTGCATAAGCCTAGCCAGTTACCCCAGCACCATTTATTGAATAGAGAGTCCTTTCCCCATTGCTTGTTATTGTCAGTTTTGTCAAAGATCAGATGGTTTATAGGTGTGCAGCTTTATTTCTGGGTCCTCTATTTTGTTCTATTGATCTATGTGTCTGCTTTTGTACCAGTATTATGCTGTTTGGGTTATTGCAGCCTTGTCGTACATTTAGAAGTAAGGCAATGTGATGCCTCCAGCTTTGTTCCTTTTGTTTAGGATTGCCTTGGCTACTCGGCCTCTTTATTGGTTCTATGTGAATTTTAGAATAGTTTTTTTCTAATTCTGTGAAAAGCGTCATTGGTAATTTGATATGAATAGCATTGAATCTATAAATTTCTTCAGAAAGTATGGCTATTTTAACAATATTGATCTTCCTCTCCATTATCATAGAATGTTTTAGCCTTTGTGTCATCTCTGATTTCTGAAAAGGAAGACTTAACTCTGGTATAATTTCTTACCGAAAGAGGTACATTAAATTACACACAGCACGGCTCTAAAATAAATAGGTGAACTTTTAAAAAATATAGAAGTCATTATGGAAGAGCTCATTTATTCCTTTTAAAGTTAATTATCATAGTTGGTATTTATATACAGGGGATAGTTAGATGTTTACACTAGTGTAATTTTATTCCTTCTCATTGTCAGGTAATCACACCAGGCATCATATGCCTCTTTTTAATTTCAGAATTCCTAAATACATTGAGTGCATTGGTTGAGATAATATGTCGTAACTAAAATGATTCTATTGACCAAATTAGGCCATTTGCCCTTAGAATTGAATTCCAAGTAAAGATATACAAAGTATTTATTTCACTAATCAACTAAGGATACTGTTCCAATGTCCTGGAAATTTTATTTAAAGGTTTGCTTCTGTTTATTTTACATGATAGTTATAGAAATGCAATATAAAGATATAAAGACATCCAGGTTGGAATGGAAGCACTGGGCAATGGATGTGGATTGGATGAGGAGCCAAGAGCTAGGCTCTAGTCCCATCTCTGACTCATGAGCTGTGAGACCTTGGCAAATTTCCTTAATCAGGCTGAATTTCAGTTCCCTCTTTAAAAATTCTTAAAATCTATTTTTAAAACAAACTCTTTTAAGAATTCAAAAATATGTTTCTTGCTTGGCCAATTCACAGTGTGGTGAGGGGCAAATTAATAGTCTTTTTCAACTCAAGAGGAAATACTATTAAAATGATAAATGGTATAGAAACATAGATATTAATGTTAAGGGTAAAGGTAACATGGGTTTTTATGACAGTCAAAATATTTTATTCGTAAATGGCTTTGAAATGATCAGAGATGCTACAAACACAAACTATAGTTATGGGTCTGGTAAATATAAATGCTGAGCTAAAAAGACCCCAAATGGTTTGAAATCCATGTGTGGCACTGGAAAGGAGATGGAGGCAAGAAGGAAAACAATGGTGAAATATGTGGAGACATCCGGCCGATGGAGGACTTCTGGGAGCAAAACAAGAAAAGATTGCCCCAAATGGTCCAGTACCACTGCTGATCTAATGCTGTTCAGTTATCAGTTACTAAGTGGCAGTTACCCTAGTGTTATGACATGTAATTTCTTAACAGACAAATAATAATTATATTTATTTAAGAGGTATAATGTGATGTTTTGATATATGTATATATTGTGGAATGATTAACTCAAGCTAATTAATATATCCATCACCTCATATACTCACATATACTCTTTTTTGTGGTGAGAGCATTTAAAATACACTCTTTTAACAATTTTGAAATATATAATACATCATTATTAACTATAGTCATCATGCTATTCAATAAACCAGTAAAACTTATTCCTCTTATCTAACTGAAATTTTATATCCTTTGAACAACATCTTCCCTTTCCCCCACAGCCAGGCCCTGCCAAACACCATTCTACTGTCTACATCTATAGATTCGGCTTTTTTTTTTTTTTTTTTTTTCTTTGATTCTACATATGAGGGATATCATGCAGCAATTGTGTGGCTATACCTAGCTTACTTCACTTAGCATAATGTCCTTCAGGTTCATCCACATTGTTGCAAATGACAGGATTTCCTTATTCATTAAGGAAAAATAATATATAGAAACACAAACTAAGCTTTCCTATTCCATTCATCCATTGATAGACACTTAGATTGATTTCATATCTTGACTACTGGGATAATCCTTCAGTGAATATTGGGGTAGAGATACCTCTTTGACATACTGATTTCAGTTCCTTTGGATATACAACCAGAAATGGGATTGCTGGATCATATGGTAGATCTATTTTTACTTTATTAAGGAACCTCCATACGGTTTTCTATGATATCTATACTAATTTTTCATTTCCACCAACAGTGTGAAAGGACTTCGTTTTGTTCATGCCCTTGCTAACACTTGTTGTCTCTTGTCTTTTTGTAATAGCGATTCTAACAGGAGTGAGGTAATATCTCATTGTAGTTTTGATTTGCATTTCCTTGATAATTAATGATGTTGACCATTTTTTTCCATATACCTGTTGGCCATTTGTATATCTTCTTTTGAGAAATATCTATTCTGGTCCTTTGCCCATTTTTTAAATCTGGTTATTTGTTTTCTTGCTATTGAGTTGCTTGAGTTCGATATATATTTCTGCCCAGTTCGATATATATAACTGCCCAGATCAATGTCATGGAGCTTTTTCCTATGTTTTCTTGTAGTAGGTGTGGGTTCACTTCTGGGTGCTCTATTTTGTTCCATTGGTTGATGTTTCTGTTTTTAAGGCTAATATCATATTTTGATTACTATAGCTTTATAATATATGTTGAGATGAGGTAATGCAATGTCTTCCTTTGTTCTTTTGGCCCAAATTTGTTGCAGCTATTTGGGGTCTTTTATGGTTTTACATGAGTTTTGGGGTTTTATTTATTTATTTATTTGTTTATTTATTTCCATTCTCCCTTGTGGCAATGTATTTATTTATTTATTTTTCTTTTTAAAATTTTTTTATTATTATGCTTTAAGTTCTAGGGTACATATGCACAACGTGCGGGTTTGTTACATATGTATACATGTGCCATGTTGGTGGGCTGCACCCATTAACTCATCATTTACATTAGATATCTGCCAATGCTATCCTTCTCCCCTCCCCCACCCCACGACAGGCATCAAATTTCTATGAAAAATGGCATGGGAATTTGGATCGGGATTACATTGAATATGTAGATAGCTTTGGGTAGTATGGATATTTCAACAATATTAATTTTTCCAGCCCACAAACATGGGATATCTTCTTTTATTATGTCATCTTAGAGTTCTTTCATCAACATTTTAGACTTTTCGGTGTACAAATCTTTGACTGTCTTGGTTAAATTTACTCCTAAGTATCTTCCATGTAATTTTTGTATGTTGATTTTATGTCTTGAAACTTTACTAAATTTATTTATTAGTTCTAACAGTTTTTGGTGGAATCTTTAGGGTTTTCTATGTATAAGATTATTTGGTCAGCAAATAGAGACAATTTCACTTCTTCCTTTCTGATAGGATGCCTTTTTTTTTTTTCTTTTTCTTTTTCCTTTTCTTTTTCTTTCTCTCTTTTGCCCAATTGCTCTGGCAATTAGAACTTCTAGTACTATATTGAACAGAAGTATGAGAGTGGACATCCTTGTCTTGCTCCCTATCTTAGAGGAAAAGCTTTCAACTTTTTACCATTAAGTATGATGTTAGCTATAGGTTAGTGATCTATGACCTTTATTGTGTTGCGGTACATTCTTTCTATACCTAATTTATTGAGAATTTTTATCATGAAAGTGTGTCGAATTTTGTCAACTTCTTTTTCTGCATCTATCAAGATGATCATATAGCTTTTATTTTTCATTCTGATAATATGGTGAATCACTTTATTGGTTTCTGTATGTGGAACCATCCTAGGCAAGTCAGATTTTGGATTTCCTCCTTTATGTTCCATTCTGCAACATGTAAATGGGAACTGGAATTCAGATCAGAATAACAGCTTAGGAACCAAAGAAGGTATATATATATACCTGACATAAATAAATAAATAAATAAATAAATAAATAAATAAATAAATATTCTAATATTTATATTAGAAAAAGTTTTGTTGCTGATTTTAATAAATATCTATTGAATCCAAAGAAGTATTCTGGGTGTAGGAAAGGTAAACTTTTAGGCATATCAACAGCAAAATTGCTTTATAATTTTTATTAGATTTAGTGTAAAATTTTCATTAAATTTTATTAAATTTAAAAGTTAATAAAATTTTATAAGATTTTTCTTAAAATATGAAAGGAAAGAGAGAACTTCCTTACCCTCATTTACTGAAAGTTTTCCTAAAATATATTTCATAGAACAATAGTTCTTAAAAAAAAACCTCTGCAATATAAAATATCCATGGTGAAATAAGTTTAAAATATTCAGAGACTCTGATGGCATTTTAAATGCTCTGAGAAATGCTGTAATATATTATTATAAGTGTATCTGTATTTTTGTGTTCATGAAGGGGGTATTCATATCTACATATTCATGTAGATATAAGAAGATACAATTTTCTGAATGTGATTTTCTTACATCCCTCGATTTTTCCACTGTTCCATCCTTCTGTCACTCATCTGTTTCTCAGTCTTCAACTGCAGAACAAGAAGCTGAGGCAGATATATAATGAACACTTATTAAACTGCTTTTATGGCATAAAAACAAAAAAGGCAGTCAACAAAAAGCTGGTTAGGAAAATATGCAAATCGGTCTTTATACAAACTGGCTTTTAGTAAATTGGTGTGCTGCCAGAAACAGGATGGAAAAATGCTCCTGTGTAGCATGGGCAGGAGCCAGCAGCTCCAGTATGCTCCAGTAGCTGACAGTTCAGGTGACTCCATGGCAGAGTCTAGGGACATGGGCAGCCTAAGCCAGGGGACAAATGGAGGACGAGCTTGAGACTTGAAGCATCTTAGCATCAATGAAAGCTATGATGGAAGCAAAGCAAGTCAGGAAGGAGGCTGGAATTCCCTCGCCATACAGAGAGGACACACCCCAAATTCCATCAGCTGCAGAACTTTAGCAGGAGAATCATCAAGGCTTCACATAGAGAGGCCAGGAAATGTAAGTTAAACCTCAATCAGAGGCCAATGGGAACCAGTAGAGGCCAAGGGTCCCCTTTCCCAAAGTCTCATGGTCTACGGTCCACAGGCATCCCTTTGAACTAGGCATCATCATGGGAAGGAGGAGGGGGAGCCTGACTCTTTGAAAGGATAGAAGCATCCTTGATAGGAAACTTGAACTTTGAATTATCAGACTATTTCCCCAAAAGACTGAGTTAATCCAATAAAATCAAAAGGTCTGACAGCACACTTATAATGATATTTTAGGAAATAATAAGGACTTTAAGCTGCTTGACACCTGACCTGTAGTCCCCAGCACAGAGCCTCATACAACACAAGCCTAAAATAAATATTTGCTGAAACTCTGATTAACACAGTTCAAAATGAATATCTAGATCTAGAAGAAAGCCAATTCTGTTCGCCCAATTCTTTCTCAGCCACAGAGACATATTTTGAGAAACTTTAGTGTTGCTTTCACACATCACATTCTTTTAGGCCACGTCAGGTGATCCACTTCACATTAAGTAAAGAGCATTACCTCGTAGCAAGACTCTCACGTTACAGACCAAACTGCCACATGAATTATCTGAGATTAAACATGAAACCCCAGACATCCCTAATGTAAGAATACTTAAAACACCTCATAAAATGAATAGGGTAATTTTATAAGCATGAAAATTATGGAACCAAAGAGATTCACATTTTTGTTCTTGACTAAAAAAGATGTATTTATTACAATCTTGTGTTTTCACTTGACATAAAGAGTAAATACTTTGCCTTCTAATTTGGCTCTCTAGTGTTGTTCCACATCCCGATGGCAGTTTTTAAGTGCTACTCGACTGATATCAAGGATGTTGTCTTATATCAGAGCAGCTGGGATTTTCTACATTCTTATACAGTTTCCTACTATAAATTTGTTACCATGTGGTGCGATTCCAGAAATGACTTTGGGGAATATCTGTCTCTTGATGTTTGTATTAGTGACTCCTTACCTGTGTGTCCTGCCTTATCTGATTTCGCCCAAACTTTCAAATCTGCAAAGTTGAAGCCAGTTTGGAATATCTAGTGCTCCTTTCTGTCCAGAACAGCAAAGGTTAAGATAGGGTACACCTGGCTGCTATATGTCAGGTGATTCTCAGTCCTGACTGCACATTAGAATCACCTAGGAAGCTTTTGAAATTACAGATGATTATAATGTGCAGCTGAGGTTGAGAACCACACTCGAAATGAATTTCCTCTGAGTAGAAATCCACAAAATAGGAGTCACTGAGCTGCAGGGGAACACAACCCATTTATCTTTCTTCTTTTATGTATATCTTCTTCATTCTACTCCTTCCCACTGCCCCACCAGGTTTTTGGACGAAGAGCACTATCTTTTTTTTTTTTTTTTTTTTGAGACATAGTCTCGCTTAGTTGCTCAAGCTGGAGTAGTACATTGGCACGATCAGATTGCAGCTCACTGCAACCTCCTCCTCCTGGGTTTAAGCTATTCTCCTGCCTCAGCCTCGACAGTAGCTGGGATTACAGGTGTCTGCCATTACGCCTGGCTAAGTTTTGCATTTTTAGTAGAGACAGGGTTTCACCATGTTGGTGGTGGACCAGGATGGTCTCAAACTCCTGACCTCAAGTAATTCATCCACTTTGGTTTCCCAAAGTGCGGGGATTATAGACGTGAGCCACCGTGCCTGGTCGGATGAAGAGCACTATCCTAATGTGTGCCTCTGTGTATGTTTTCTTTGAAGGCGGAGGAGGGGAGCAATGGGGGAAGAATGAGGAATGAAAGTGTGCTAGAGATGAGTAGACACAATGTTACAATGGCCAACTAGCACAAGCTAAAGCCTCCATCTTCCTACCCAATACTGAGGGATGATTTCAAAGTGAGAGGAAAGTGTGTAAATCTGAAGGACCAAGGATAAAGTAGGGAGACAGAAGGTAGTTGTGTCCTAGGGAGGAAAGGCAGCCTAGAGGAGATCATAAGGGCATTAAGGTTTTGGAAAAGAGCAATGAGTAGGTAAAAAAATAGGAAGGTTCTCTGAGGGAAAAGCTATCTCCCATCCCTGGCCACTTAAAGTCACAGGAGTGAATAAGCTGGGGCCTGTGCTTTGCAACCCTACCCCATTGCCAGCCTAAGCAGCCCATACCCCCAGGGGAAAATGAGTTCTCAGGAATAATAAGCAAACATACGAGGAACACAACCACTTTATAAAGGACATAGCAGATGAATAATTTGTTCTAGATGAGGCAGAATTGTTGAACCAGACCAAACAAAACTTCAAAATAAACATAATACATTTCTCCCAAGAGATAAAAAAGAAACAGGAATATTCAGTTATAAAGAAGAGCCAACTGAGGCCAGGTGTGGTGGCTCATGCCTGTAATCCCAGTACTTTGGGAGGCTAAGGTGGGAGGATTGCCTGAGGTCAGGAGTTCCAGACCAGCCTGGCCATGTGGTGAAACCTTGTCTCTACTAAAAATATAAAACTTAGCTGGGCATGGTGGTGCACGCCTGTAGTCCTCAGGAGGCTGAGGCAGGATAATTGCTTGAACTTGGGGGGCAGAGGTTGCAGTGAACCAAGTTTGTACCACTACACTCCAGCCTGGGTGATACAGCAAGACTGAGTCTCAAAAAAAAAAAAAGAAAGAAAGAAAGAAAGAAAAATGAAGAGCCAGTTGGAAACCATGAATATGAAAAATATTACAGTAGAGGTAAAATATTAAAAAGTTGGGCTAAATATTGGAAAGACTATAGTTCAAGTATGCTAATGAGCTGGTCAAAGAATTCTCCCAAATGTTGTCAGAAGGAGGAATGTCCTTAAAGTAAGGTTAACGAACATGGTGGTGAAAGAGAAACTCTGAAGATCTATATGTTACAATATAGGAAATATGGAAAAAATTAAGAACCAAACTATCTCAGTATCAAAACAGACAGAAAAGAAGTACCTCACGTAAACATAATATCATGAAATTTGAAAACATCAAAGAGAACATTTTTTAAGTTTCCAGAGAGAAAGAGAAAAACACATTAAGAAAACAGAATAAGATTGTTATAAAATTTTGGAACAGAGACACAGGAAAGAGAAAGATAATGTAGTAATATTTTCTAGGTGTTGAAAAACAAAAACTTTGAACTTAGAATTTTTTTATCCAGTTAACCAGTAATTTAAATGTGAATTGCTATAAAGATATTCTCAAAGAATGACCCTCAGAAGGCCTTCCATGTAAAGATGAAAGCAGTTTTGTTAGAAGTCTAACAGCAGAGAGATTCCAGGAGGAATTTGCACATTATATGGGAAGGAAAGGTTGCGTAAATAATTTAGTGAAGATTAGCAGAAGCCACAAAGTATATTCATGACATTCCAGAAATATTGATAAGACAGACATTCTTGAAGGTGGAGGCTGGGGAGGGAGAGAATAAGCATGCTAAAGTACTTGTCTTCCTTGAGGGGAAGATGAAGGCATTAAGTTTAAGAAATTGATCTTCAGCACCCAACTGGAAAGGTGGCCAAATAGTAACAACTCAGGTCTGCAGCTCCCAGCGAGATCAATGCAGAAGGTGGGTGATTTCTGCATGTCCAACTGAGGTACCCGGCTTATCTCACTGGCACTGGTTAGACAGTGGGTGCAGCCCACAAAGGGTGAGCCGAAGCAGGGTGGGGCATTGACTCATCCAGAACCCAGGAAGCACAAAAGTCAGGGAATTCCCTCCTCTAGCCAAGGGAAGCCATGAGGGACTGTGCCTTGAGGAAGTGTGCACTCCAGCCCAGATGCTATGCTTTTCCCATGGTCTTCACAACCTGTAGACCAGGAGATTACCTTGGGTGCCTATGCCACCAGGGCCCTGGGTTTCAAGCACAAAACTTGGCAGCTGTTTGGGCAGACACCAAGCTAGCTGCAGGAATCTTTTTTCATACCCCAGTGGCACCTGGAACGCCAGTGAGGAGAACTGTTCACTCCCTTGAAGCCAGGGAGCCAAGTGGTCTAGTTCAGCAGGTCCCAACCCCACAAAGCCCAGCAAGCAGATCCACTGGCTTGAAATTCTCGCTGCCAGCACAGCAGTCTGAAGTCGACCTGGGACGCTTGAGCTTGGTGGGAAGAGGAGCGTCCACAATTACTGAGGTTTGAGTAGGTGGCTTTCCCCTCACAGTGTAAACAAAGCTGCCAGGAAGTTTGAACTGCGAGAGCCCACCATAGCTCAGCAAAGCTGCTGTAGCCAGACTGCCTCTCTAGATTCCTCCTCTCTGAGCAGGACATCCTTGAAAGAAAGGCAGCAGCTTCCAGATGAAGAAACAGACAGAAATCTTTGCTGTTCTGCAGCCTCTGCTGGTGATACCCAGGCAAACAGGGTCTGGAGTAGACCTCCAGCAAACTCCAGCAGACCTGCAGCAGAGGGGCCTGACTGTTAGAAGGAAAACTAACAAACAGAAAGAAGTAGCATAAACATCAACAAAAAGGAAGTCCACACAGAAACCCCACCAAAAGGTCACCAACATCAAAGACCAAAGATAGATAAATCCACAAAGATAAGGAAAACCACCACAAAAAGGCTAAAAATTCCAAAAAATCAGAATGCCTCTTCTCCTCCAAAGGATCACAACTCCTTGTCAGCAAGGGAACAAAACTGGATAGAGAATGAGTTTGATGAATAAGACAAAAGTAGGCTTCAGAAGGTGGGTAATAACAAACTCCTTTGAGCTAAAGGAGCATGCAAGGAAGCTAAGAACCTTGAAAAAAGGTTTGATGAATAGCTAACTATAATAACCGGTTTAGAGAAGAACATAAATGACCTGATGGAGCTGAAAAACACAGCACAAGAACTTCATGAAGCATACACAAGTATCGGCAGTCGAATTGATCAAGTGGGAGAAAGGATATCAGAGATTGAAGATCAACTTAATGAAATAAGGCATTAAGACAAGATTAGAGAAAAAAAGAACGAAAAGAAATGTCTCCAAGAAATATGGGACTATGTTAAAAGACCAAACTTATGTTTGACTGGCATACCTGAAAGTGATGGGGAAAATGCAACCAAGCTGGAACACACTCTTCAGGTAATATCCAGGAGAACTTCCCCAACCTAGCAAAGCAGGCCAACATTCAAATTCAGGAAATACAGAGAACAGCACAAAGATACTCCTCGAGAGGAGCAACCCCAAGACATATAATCATCAGATTCACCAAGGTTGAAATGAAGTAAAAAATGTTAAGGGCAGCCAGAGAAAAGGTCGGGTTACCAACAAAGGAAAGCCCATCAGACTAACAGCAAATCACTCTGCAGAAACCCTACAGGCCAGAAGAGAGTGGGAACCAACATTCAACATTCTTAAAGAAAAGAATATTCAACCCAGAATTTCATATCCAGCCAAACTAAGCTTCATAAGTGAAGGAGAAATAAAATCCTTTACAGACAAGCAAATGCTAAGAGATTTTGTCACCACCAGACCTGCCTTACAAGAGCTCCTGAAGGAAGAAGTAAACATGGAAAGGAAAAACTGGTACCAGCTACTGCAAAAACATACCAAATCGTAAAGACCATCGACAGTATGAAGAAACTGCATCAACTAATGGGCAAAATAACCAGCTAGCATCATAATGACAGCATCAAATTCACACATAACAATATCAACCTTAAATATAAATGGGCTAATGCCCCAATTAAAAGACACAGACTGATAAATTGGATAAAGAGTCAAGACCCATCAGTTTGCTATATTCAGGAGACTCATCTCACATGCAAAGACACACATAGGTTCAAACTAAAGGGATGGAGGAATATTTATGAAGCAAATGGAAAACAAAAAAAAGCAGGAGTTACAATCCTAGTCTCTGATAAAACAGACTTTAAATCAACAAAGATCAAAAAAGACAAAGAGGGACATTTCATAATGGTAAAGGGATCAATGCAACAAGAAGAGCTAACTATCCTAAATATATATGCACCCAATACAGGAGCACCCAGATTCATAAAGCAAGTTCTTAGAGATCTACAAAGAGATGTAGACTCCCCCACGATAATCGTGGGAGAGTTTAACACTCCATTGTCAATATTCAACAGATCAACAAGACAGAAAATTAACAAGGATATTCAGGACTGGAACTCAGCTCTGGACCAAGTGAAACTAATAGACATCTACAGAACTCTCCACCCCAAATCAACAGAATATACTTTCTTCTCAGCACCAGATTGCACTTATTCTAAAATTAACCATATAATTGGAAGTAAAACACTCCTCAGCAAATGCAAAAGAACAGAAATCATAACAAACAGTCTCTCAGACCACAGTGCAATCAAATTAGAACTCAGGATTAAGAAACTCACTCAAAACCACAGAACTACCTGGAAACTGAACAACCTGCTTCTGAATGACTACTGGGTAAATAATGAAATTAAAACAGAAATAAATAAGTTCTTTGAAACCAATGAGAACAAAGATACAACGTACCTGAATCTCTGGGACACAGCTAAAGCAGTTTAAGGGGAAATTTACAGCAATAAATGCCCACAGGAGAAAAGTGGAAGAATCTAAATTTGACACACTAACATCACAATTAAAAGAACTAGAGAAACAAGAGAAAACAAATTCAAAAGCTAGAAGAAGACAAGAAATAACTAAGATGAGAATAGAACTGAAGGAGATAGAGACATAAAAAACCCTTCAAAAAATCAGTGAATCCAGGAGCTGGTTTTTTTTTTTAAAAAGATCAGCAAGCAGATAGACTACTAGCTAGACTAATAAAGAAGAAAAGAGAGAAGAATCAAATAGACACCATAAAAATTGACAAAGGGGATATCACCACTGATTGCACAGGAATACAAACTACCATCAGAGAGTACTATAAACACTTCTGTGCAAATAAACTAGAAAATCTAGAAGAAATGGATAAATTCCTAGACACATACACACTCCCAGGAAGAAGTTGAATCCCTGAATAAACCAATAGAAAGTTCTGAAATTGAGGAAGTATTTAATAGCCTACCAACCAAAAAAAGTCCAGGACCAGACAGATTCACAGCCAAATTCTACCAGAGGCACAAAAAGGAGCTGGTACCATTCCTTCCAAAACTATTCCAAACAACAGAAAAAAGGGCCTCCTCCCTAACTCATTTCATGAGGCCAGCATCATCCTGATACCAAAACCTAGAAGCAACACAACAACAACAATAACAACAAAAATTTCAGGCCAAAATCCCTGATGAACATCAATGCAAAAATCCTCAATAAAATAATAGCAAACTGAATCCAGCAGCACATCAAAAAACTCATCCACTACAATCAAGTCGACTTCATCCCTGGGATGCAAGGCTGGTTCAAAACATACACAAATCAATAAATGTAATCCATCATATAAACAGAACCAATGACAAAAACCACATGATTATCTCAATAGATGCAGAAAGGGCCTTTGATAAAATTCAATACCCCTTCATGCTAAAAACTCTCAATAAACTAGGTATTGATGGAATGTCTCTCAAAATAATAAGAGTTATTTATAACAAACCCACATCCCATATCATACTGAATGGGCAAAAACTGGAAGCATTCCTTTTGAAAACTGGAACAAGACAAGGATGCCCTCTCTCACCATTCCTATTCAACATAGTATTGGAAGTTCTGGTCAGGGCAATCAGGCAAGAGAAAGAAATAAAGGGTATTTAAATAGCAAGAGAGGAAGTCAAATTGTCTCTGATTGCTGATTACACGACTGTATATTTAGAAAACCCCATCGTCTCAGCCCAAAATCTCCTTAAACTGATAAGCAATTTAATCAAAGTTTCAGGACACAAAATCAATGAGCAAAAATTACAAGCATTCCTATACACCAATCATAGACAGACAGCCAAATCATGAGTGAACTCCCATTCACAGTTGCTACAAAGAGAATAAAATACCTAGAAATGCAGCTTACAAGGGATGTGAAGGACCTCTTCAAGGAGAACTACAAACCACTGCTCAAGGAAATAAGAGAGGACACAAACAAATGTAAAGATTCCATGCTCATTTATAGGAAGAATCAATATCGTGAAAATGGCCATACGGCCAAAGTAATTTATAGATTCAATGTTACTCCCATCAAGCTGTCATTGACTTTCTTCACAGAATTAGAAAAAACTACTTTAAATTTTATACGGAACCAAAAAAGAGCCCTCATTGCCAAGACAATTTTTTTTTTTTTTTTGAGTTCAAGAACATGTGTGGTTAGTTCCTAGAAAAGCAAAAAGAACAAAGCTGGAGGCATCATGCTACCTAACTTTAAGCTATACTTTAATGCTACAGTAACAAAAACAGTATGAGATTGGTACCAAAACAGAGATATAGACCAATAGAACAGAACAGAGGCCTCAGAAATAGCACCACGCATCTACAACCATCTGATCTTTGACAAACCTGACAAAAACAAGAAATAGGGAATGGATTCCCTATTTAATAAATGCTGCCAGGAAAACTGGCTAGCCATATGTAGAAAGCTGAAACTGGATCCCTTCCTTACACCTTATACAAAAATTAATTCAAGATGGATTAAAACTTAAATGTTAGACCTAAAACCATAAAATCCCTAAAAAACCTAGGCAATACCATTCAGCTCATAGGCATAGGCAAGGACTTCATGTCTAAAACACCAAAAGCAATGGCAACAAAAGACAAAATTGAGAAATGGGATCTAATTAAACTAAAGAGCTTCTGCACAGCAAAAGAAACTACCATCAGAGTGAACAGGCAACCTACAGAATGGGAGAAATTTTGTGCAATCTACCCACCTGACAAAGGGCTAATATCCAGAATCTACAAAGAACTCAAACATATTTACCAGAAAAAAAATCAAACAACCCCATCAAAAAGTGGGTGAAGGATATGAACAGACACTTCTCAAAAGAAGACATTTATTCAGCCAACAGACACATGAGAAAAACCCTCATCATCACTGGCCATCAGAGAAATGCAAATCAAAATCACAATGAGATACCATCTCACACCAGTTAGAATGGCAATCATTACAAAGTTAGGAAACAACAGGTGCTGGAGAGGATGAGGAGAAATAAGCACAATTTTACACTGTTAGTGGGACTGTAAACTAGTTCAGCCATTGTGTAAGACAGTGTGGCGATTCCTCAAGGATCTAAAACTAGAAATACCATTTGACCCAGCCATTCCATTACTGGGTATATACCCAAAGGATTATAATCATGCTGCTATAAAGACACATGTACATGTATGTTTATTGCGACACTATTCACAATAGTAAAGACTTGGAACCAACTCAAATGTTGATCAGTTATAGACTGGATTAAGAAAATGTGGCACATATATACCATGGAATACTATGCAGCCATAAAGAAGGATGAGTTCATGTCCTTTGTAGGGACATGGATAAAGCTGGAAACTAGCATTCTGAGCAAACTATAACAAGGACAGAAAACCAAACACCGCCATGTTCTCACTCATAGGTGGGAATTGAACAATGAGAACACTTGGACACAGGGTGGGGAACACCACACACCAGGGCCTGTCGTGGGGTTTGGGGAGCAGGGAGGGATAGCATTAGGAGAAATACCTAATGTAAATGATGAGTTAAAGGATGCAGCAAACCAACATGGCACATGTATACCTATGTAACAAACCTGCATGTTGTGCACATGTACCCTAGAACGTAAGGTATATATAAAAAAAGAAAGAAAATGTAACATATATACACCATGGAATACTATGCAGCCATAAAAAAAGATGAGTTCATGTCTTTGCAGGGTCATGGATGAAGGTGGAAATCATCATTTTCAGTAAACTAACACAGGAGCAGAAAACCAAACCCCGCATGTTCTCACTCATAAGTGGGAGTTGAACAATGAGAACACATGGACACAGGGAGGGGAACATCACACACCGGGGCCTGTCTGGAGGTGGGGGCTAGGGGAGGGACGGCATTAGGAGAAATACCTAATGTAGATGATGAGTTGATGGATGTAGCAAATCACCATGGCATGTGTATACCTATGTAACAAATCAGCATGTTCTGTACATGTATCCCTGAACTTAAAGCATAATTAAAAAGAAAAAAAAAAAAAAGAAGAAGAAGTTGATCTTTAAGCAAGTAGAAGAAAATGTTATCTCTCCAAAGGAAGGTAGGAAAAGAGAAAACATCATAAATAGAAAATAAAAATCATATGGTAGACATAAGTTCTAGTATAGTGGCCATAATACTAATCACAAATCATGGTTTCAAACAGAGGGTTTCAGATCAGGGAAAAAAAAAAAAAAAAAAAGACCAACATTATAATGTATAATTAAAACAATGGTCACAGAATATTGAAGTAAATGGATTGAAAAAAACAAACCTGACTAGCAATTTTGTGTCAAAGTAATATTCAAGGCTTAAAAAATTATAGAAAAGAGTCATTAATCGTTAAAAAGGATAAGAATATATAAAATTAACACATCCTTAAAATACATAATTAATAACTACTGGAAGAAAGAGATAAACCCATAGTTATACTTGAGATTTCAATGAATTCTTCTTGGAAATTGCAGTCAAATAATATAGGAACAAAGACATAAAACATTGTGTTTGAAGTAATAGATATATGTAGGTGATTATATATTTTTTGTTTATTTTTTCACACATGGAAGTGTCACAAAGAATGTATCACATGCAAATCCATAGGGACTTATTAATAATATCCAGAGAATTAAAATTATACAGATTATATTCTCTATTATTTTTTAAAATTAGAATTTAATAGGAAAAACATGGTTAATAAAATTTCACCAGTCTGAAAACTAAACAGGAAAAAAGCAAAATACTGTGGAATTTGAGTTAAAGAGGAATAACTAGAGAAGTAATAAAATATTTAAATCAAATGACAATGAAAGCAGTCAACCTGTGTGGGGCACAGCCAGAGTAATGATTAGAAGGAAAATTACATAGCTTTAAATAAGCATTCTTTAAAAAGATTAATAAGATGAATAAATCTCTTACAAGACTTTTTTTAATTGTAAAAAAAGAAAATACAAAGGAAATATATAGAGTAATATATAGAGTGAAAAGAGGAAATAACTAGGCAAAACAAATATCTAAAATTTAATTTGAAAATGCAGATATCTATTTGAAAATTAATATTACAGCAGAATTAAACTTACAGATAAATGGAAAATTCTACATTTTTCAGTAACAAATATAAAATTATTTATATTGAATCATAATAAATTTCTACTATATTTTTGAGGAATTCAACAAACCCATTTTAAAAGTTATGTGGGAGAATAAAGGCTCATGAAATGTTAATTTTGAAAATAAAGACTAAAGTGGGAAGATTTACCTGTTAAGAGACAGAACAAAATCATAGAAATGAAAACAGTGTGAAAATAGTTAAGGAATAGACCAGTAAACTAGTGGAACAGAAATTTATTTTTATGTTTATTTTTTTGAGACAAGAGTCTCGCTCTGTCACCCAGACTGGAGTGCAGTGCCATGATCTTGGCTCTCTGCAACCTCCGCCTCCCGGGTTCAAACAATTCTCCTGCCTCAGCCTCCTGAGTAGCTAAGATTACGGGCATGTGCAACCACACCTGGCTAATTTTTGTATTTTTAGTAGAGGCGGGATTTCACCATGTCTGCCAGGCTGGTCTCAAACTCCTGACCTAAAGTGATCAGCCAGCCTCGTCCTCCCAAAGTGCTGTGATTACAGGCGTGAGCCACCACACCTGGCCAAGTGGAACAGAATAGACAGCTGTAATGGTTCCATGTATATTTGGGTACTTGCTATACAATAAAGAGGTCTCCACTAAAACAAGGGAGAAGGATGGCATAAAGGAGTTGGAAAATGCAGAAAATTATGCTAGATTTATCTTCTTATATCACACCTTAGTAGTAGACTGCAAATAAATTAATGAAGTAAATGTGGAAGGTAAATTACAAACCTGGTAGAAGGAAAATATATTAGAGAACCTATATGACCTGGAGATTGGAGCAGACTTCTTAAACAACACCTCCAAAGCACACATTATATGATAACATAACAGATTAATTTGACTTCATAAAATTATTTCAGATCAATGTGGACTACTGTAGACAGATGTTAACTGATAGCAGACTGAAAAAACTTTTTCTGGTATGTAAAAAAAAATAAGGAACTAATATCTAGAATAAAGAGATCTCCTGCAAATCAAAAGGCAAATGACAGAAAAGCAGATTAAAAACTGGACCAAATTATGAAGAGTTACTCTATGAGAAGGAGCTAACAAGTACATCAACAGATGCTCAAACTCAATAGTAATTATAAAAATGCAGATTCAAATATCTATAAAATACTGCTTTATTCCTGTTTGAAAGACAAAAATTAGAACATGAATGATACAAAATGTTGCCCAAAATGCGGATAGATTGGAACTCTCATGCCCTGTTGGTGGAAGTGTAAATGCTTAGGCCTACTCTGGAAAGAATATTAGAGAAATAAAATATGTTTATTCCTCATAGCCTAGTAATGACCCTCCTGAGTATGTATCCCAGAGAAATTCTTGCACAGTTCAATAGAGGGATAGGATTGAGGATTTTTTATTTGTCCTTATGATGTTTGCTTTAGTTGGTGTGGGTGCCAGCCTAGTTATCGCCACCATGGCAATATGGAACATGGTAGATTCATACTGTAGGATATTACACAGTCATTAAAAGAGAGCACCAGATGTGCAGACAGCTGAATTGATCTTAAACAGAATATTCTGTGACCACAGACACAAACAGAAAAAACTTAAAGCTAAATACTCTCTATGTATATTGAAGTACTTCCCCAACAACAATCACACTAACACTGCATAATCCACTAGCAGACATAAACATGTAAGAACATACATCAAGCATCTTACAGTGGGTGCCTATGTGGGGAAAGTAATGAAAGCGATGCTTGAGAACCAAGGTGAGATTTAGATGAAAATAGGAGAAAAGTCTTGTTGGGACTGATAATGATATTGTGCTATGGATATAGGTGTATGAACAAGTAGCTCAACTTTTAAAATCATCAACAAAATATTGAGAAATAGGGTTTTACTGATTTATTAACTGTGTCTCATCTTGGGTTCTTGGTAGCAAGCAAGCAACAGAAATGAATTCTGGCTAATTTAACCAGAAAAAGAATTTACTGGAAGTATATGAAGGAGGCTGGAGAACTAGGTTCTGAAAATGAGCAAGTGCTACTGGAGGCTGGGTGGCAGGAACCATAAAATCTGATTGGATACTGTCATGGGCACCACTACCAGGTGCTATGGCTGAGAGAAATCGCTGCCCTCAGTGATTTCTGGGTGCCACTGCTCTGAACGGAATGCTTTACCTTACAACATTTACTTGCAATTTAAGCTCCACTGGGAGCATCAGATCAGCTGAGTCCTAGCTTCCGGGAATAGGAGAGCAAGTATTATGCTACTTTAATTTTTGAAGCGCAAATTGACTAATACCAAGATGCAAGCAACAAGAAAATTCTTTCAAATAGAAAGGGAAGTTTGGAAGTTGATCAGCCACTGTACTGTCAAAAGTCTACTGCACCAGTTATAGAAGGGTTAACTCATTAGTCAAAGACAGAAAGTAGTAGGTGACAGAACTGTCTTTCAAGTCTGTTCTCTTCTGGTGTATTGTGTTGCCTCGTATATAAATTGATGATGATACAAATCAAGCAAAATAATTGAAAAGCCTCTAAAAGTCAAAATGTTAGAATAAAACCCAAACACAAATAGGCAACTGATGACCTCAAAGTTAGTTTTTAGTCCTCCCTTCCACTCCCCGTCACCCTAATTGCTTTCTCCAGTGAGATCTTGTAACACTCATCTTACTTCTATAATATCACATTCCATGTGATATTCTAGTGCTTATTTACACTTCTCTTATTTGTATTAGACTGCCAAATCTCAAGAACAGTGATCAGCTATTATCTACTTGTGTGTGATAGAACTGGATACATGTTGTGCACTCAGTGAAATTGTATTGAATGCACTAGTTAATAAAAGAATGAGGCCAGGCGCGGTGGCTCAAGCCTGTAATCTCAGCACTTTGGGAGGCCGAGACAGGCGGATTAGGAGGTCAGGAGATCGAGACCATCCTGGCTAACACAGTGAAACCCTGTCTCTACTAAAAAATACAAAAAAATAGCCGGGCAAGGTGGCGAGCGCCTGTAGTCCCAGCTACTCCGGAGGCTGAGGCAGGAGAATGGTGTGAACCCGGGAAGCGGAGCTTGCAGTGAGCTGAGATCCCGCCACTGCACTCCAGCCTGGGTGACAGAGCGAGACCCCGTCTCAAATAAAATTAAATAAATAAATAAATAAATGAAATAATGAGTTCATATATGACCCAGATGAGATCTCAAACCAAAAATAAAGAAAATTTTGGTGCTGTTTCTTCAGTTTAACCGAGAAAACAATTTGCCCTTTGCTCTCTGTCTGGGTAAATAAATAGGAAGGCTAACAAGGACAGCTGCAAGGCATTTCAAATGATACTGGAAGAGATCCTATCACTTAAGCTGTTGTGAAAATATGACTAGATGACCAGACAAGGCCTGGGTTGAGTGGGCTGGAAGCCAAAAGTCATAAAACAGGCAAATGATTTCTCAATAGTTGATTCACACAGACTCTCTGTACAAAGTATTTTTTTTTTCAAGGGCATCATACAGCCTCCAGTTATTTGAAAACTTGCCACAACTCTAAAATTTAGATATGTTCAAACAATCTGCCATGCATTAAGTAACTAGGTCAATGATACTGGGATGGAAACCTACATACGTAAAGAAATACCAGATTTTTCTCCCCTATAAATTTTCTTCCTACCTGAGGTGAAAAGAAATTTCGATTTAGAAGTAGAAAGAAAATTTTCAGTCAAGCCCAGTCAGATAATTAATTTTTGGGGTTAGAATTACTACTTTAAACAAAAAATGTGTTCTTATAAGTGTCACATAAAAGATACAGGGGACAACTTCCTTATTTGTCAAGAACACTTCTAATAGAATTACACTCAATGAAAATACCAGCAAAATACTAAAATAAGACAAGCACAAACCAGAGCAGGACTGTCCATTATCAAGTATTGTAAAGTGCCAAAAATTATTTCTAACCCTAGACTTAATTTTACAATATAATGAAAAAATATCTAAAGGGAAGATATTAATGGCAAAGTTTCCTTTCCTCTTACTTTCATTCAAGTCAGAATGTGACAAACACTATGTCTTTACTTTTAGGAATATGATTAATGAGTATTTAAAGACCAACTTTGACTGGTAAAAACAGAGTAATGAAAGCATGTAGGCAATTTACTATGTTGGGCTCAGAACACTCTTGTTTCATTTATTCTTATGTCCCCTTTCATTTCTGAATTTGAAAAAAAGAGTTGTACATATTGTCTATGGCACTTAGCCAGTTTGGGTCCTGTTTTATTTGTGGGAGTTTCACAGAAAGCATTTAGTCATAAAAGATGGAGAAGGGTTAGTTACTAGTGAAGTGATGATGCTCTGCTTTATAAAGTGGTCTATAATGAGAGGATTCTTATGCCTTTTGATTAAATAAAACTGGTATTCTCCCAGCTCGAATGTTTTCCATCCACTCATAAATTTATTCCCCCTTTATCTCTCTGTCCAACAGATATTTATTGGACTTTGATTATGTGCAAGAGATTACACACAGTGAGGGGCACAAAAGGGGATTGTGCTGAGGAGGCAGCACACTGTGGGACCACAGGCATGAGCTCTGGAGCAAAGTGCCTGCATTCACATCCTCAGTAGCCATGCAACCCTCAGCAAGTTACTTTGTCTCTTTGTTACTTCAGTTATTCATCCACAAAATAATAAATCATAGGTTATGAAAATGAAATATAAGCTCATGTACTTCAATGCTCTTAGAAGAGTGCCAAGCATGTGGGAAGCCCCCCATATGCACTCGTCATCATTATTACCTGAAGACCCTATATAGTTTGCCAGACTTTCTCCCTTTAGGGACAGAAGGATAATTTTCCAACTCTAACAAAGAGGTTGGTTTCAAGGATAGATTAATGTCAAGGAGTGAAAGTAATGAACTGGAGCTTTTACCACACTTCTTACAGTCTAGGAGCATTCCAACTTGGAGTCTCAGTCTTCTAGTTTCTGATTTGGTCCTGACCAACGCATCTAAAAGAGAGATCTCAAAGCAGTCTACCCAATCTCTGCCTGGTGCATGTCATGGAAAGGTATCCACTTGTAAGTTGGCACAGTAAACACGGACGGACTTCTGCCTTGGTTTTCTGGTGAGCAGTCTTTCTCACAGGTATAGCGGCTCTAGTCTGAACCTCAATTAGGCTGATTCTTCATTCAGATTTTGCTAGCTCTCTGTCCTGGGAAGGTTGAATTCTATGCCTTCAGCCTCAGACCAGATTCTGCTGTAAATACAGCCCTGCAATTACTGGCTTCAGCTATTCCTGCTAAGAAACTTCTACCATTTTCATGTTCCATACACTGGATTAGAGCCAAGTCAATGCCCCTTTGGAGACTGTGAACTAAACTTCCAGCAATATTCTTCAACACGCATTTCTGCAAGCTGAGTTAGTTTCCTCAGCCTTGATCTCAGGACTATTGAGCTGTGATAATCCCCTGCACATGTACATCAAAACCGCATTACAATGGACTTTTAAAAACAGAAAAGAGTCATGTTGGGTTGACATTCTTTGATACTTCAGAAATTAAATAGATAAGTTATTAAATATGTCACATGACAGAGTATAGATTCAGAAAGTTCTCCATGACTACCTCAATGGATTAAATCTAACAAATAGAATTTAATAAGGGTATTGAATATCTGATCTTGCACTTGAGTACTAAAAATTCAAGTGCATAAGTACAGCATTAAACAGATGCCTTTTAACAACATGTATAAACAATTTAATTTTTCTGCTAATAAATTTAATTCTAGTCTGGAGTGTGACTACATGGTAGACTGAATAATAGCCCCCAAAAATATCCAGGTGTTAATCCTAGAACCTATGAATGTGATCTTATATGGTTAATAAGGACTTTAAAGGCTTATGATTAAATTAAGGATCTTGAGATGGGAGATAATTGTGGATTATTTGAGTGGGCCTTAAATTTAATTCTTATGAGAAGAATCCTTATAAGAAGGAAGCAGACAGCGACTTGAAGAGGAAAAATGTGATGTGATAATAAGAGCAGGGGGAGAAAAGGCAATGTGATGTGAGGAAAGGGTCATCCAGAAGCTAAAAAAGGCAAGGAAACAGGTTTCCCCTAGAGCCTCAGAAGGAACTAACCCTGCCAACACCTCGATTTCATCCCCATTAGACTTATTTTTAATTTCCAGAGATGTAAGAGAATACATTTGTATTGTTTCAAACATTATGTTTGTGGTCATTTGTTACAGTAGACACAGAACAATAAGATAGACAAACTCCATTCCAGTTAGAACACATCTGAATTTATAAATTCCATTGGGTTGTTGCATATCAAAAAGAATGTGAATATTTTGGAGGTCCATCCTAGTTATAAGGAAACTTCAAACAGTATTGTAAGAGAAATTTGAAAACAACTGTTTCTACTGAAGAAACAGTAAGGGCTCTAGATTTCAAATATTTTGACAATCATTATTTGTAACAGGAATTAGACTTGTTCTGAATGTTCCTAAAGAATGGAATGAGTGTCAAAGTTTGTAAATTTACATTTATTTCCATGATTACTTGTTTTATGTGTTTCCCTTCCACTGGTGTCTAAGCTTCCTGATGGCAAAAAGTAGATTTTGTCATCATTTTATCCCTAGTGCCTAACATGCATAAGGGCCACTTAAATAATGGTTAACAGACTGAGAAAATTTTTTTGATTCTCTAGTGTAGGAGTTAGGGTACAAAATAAGTTGTTTTACCAAAGGGAGCCAAATAACAGTGGCTTTAACAGGATAGAGATGTATTTCCTTTTCCCAAATGTTCAAAGGGGAGATGAGATTGCCAGGCTAGAAGGACCTCTGATGTACATCCAGGAACCTAGATTTATTCTGCGTTGCTGCTCTGCCATGTTGTAAGGCATTGTTCTTGCCCTGTGGTTGATGCCAGTTCACTCCATGTCAACGTTCTAGTCAGTAGGAAGGATAAAGTGGTAGGCAGCTATCTTATCAAGAAGATAGCATAGAAATTGCACATAACACTTCCATTTGCATGTTACTGGCACAAATGTAGTTACATGTTCACACCCAGCTACAAGGAGGGCTCTGAAATATATACTTTGTAAGACTGGTGGGCATAGGCCCAGTTAAAATACAGGGGAGTCTATTGTTAAACAGAAAAAGGGAAGACTTAATATTAAGGAACAGTCAGCAGTTTTTTCTTCAACCTGGAAGCAGTATATTACAATAAAAAAAAAAAGGTTTTTATCCTTTTCTTCGGTTATTCTAGGTTCTTCTTCCCTTTCCCTAAATGTTTCCTCCTTTTCTTTTCAAACAGTTCCTAGGCAGATAATATCTAGGTGATTTATAGGCCAATTTTATTTGCTAATACCTATGGTTCTTAAAACCAGAACTGACATTTATCATTTCTATTACAGTAATTAAAATATATATATACTAAACTGATTGTCACCATTAAATGCATTTAAACCACGTAAATTACTATAATGAATTTATATTATTTTTATTAATTTACATTGCTAATCTAGATTCATTGGCACATTTTTACAATAGCAATTCTATTCCTTTGCATGCAAAGTTGTTATTCAGAGGTGTAAAGTTATATTAAACCATTTAACTTATCACTTTATTAATGAACAGACTTGGTGATGAACTTTCTATCATACACTCTAATAGGCAACAATTATCATTGAAAACTTTTATAGTTTATCTACTGTAATAGTTCGTTCTCATACTGCTATGAAGAAATACCCAAGACTGGGTAATTTATAAAGAGAAGAGATTTAATTGACAGTTCTGCATGGCTGGAGAAGCCTCAGGAAACTTATAATCATGGCAGAAAGCACCTTTTCTCAGGTGGCAGGAGAGAGAGTGAGTGCTGAATGAAGGGTAAAGCCCCTTATAAAACTATCAGATCTTGTGAGAATTTACTCACTGTCACGAGAACAGCATGGGAGAAATCGCCCCTGTGATTCAATTGTCTCCACCTGGTCCCACCCTTGACACATGGAGATTCTTACAATTCAAGGTGAGATTTGGGTGGGGACACAGAGCCAAACCATATAATCTACTAATAATTTATGAAAAATAAGGTGGAGATGATGAGTAGAAGTATGGTGGATAAATGTGAGTGATCTGCTTTTTGAAGAATTCTGTATTTGGAATTTTTAGAGAAATTATTCTATACATTTATGTTGTAGTAGCAAATTCAGAATCTCCCTACGGTTAAATTTTTCAGCTCTACCTTCAAAATATATCCAATATATCCTTTGACTATGTCCACTATGGTGGGACTTCTATATCCTAGTCCATGTCACAATCATCTTTCTCCTGGGCCATCAGAGACCTTCTATCTGGTCTCCCTGCTTCCATCCCCTTCTCCTTACTGTCTATTACCCACGCAGTAGCCAAAGTGATTATTTAAAAATCTAAGTTAGCAAAGTTCCTCCAATATCTTCCCATTCTTGCTTAAAATAAAATCTAAAGTCCTTACTATGGTCTGCAAAGCCCCATTGCATTAGTTATCGGTTGCTACACAACAAATTATCCCCCATACTTACTGCCTTTAAATAATAATAACCATTTATTATCTCACACAGTTTCTGTGTGTCAGTAATTTTGGAGAAACTTAGCTGAAAGGGTCTCACTCAGGGGCTCTCATGGGTTGCAGTTAAGACATTAGCTGGGGCTGCAGTCACCTGAAGCTCACTCACATTGCTGGCAAGTTAGTGCCAGGTGGTTTTCCTGGCTCACTCATACGGCTGGCAAGTTAAAGTGGGCTGTTGGCAAGAGACCTCAGTCCCTTGCTACATGGACCTCTCCTTAAGACTGACTGTCCTTACAACATGACAGTGGACTTACCTCAGAGCAAGTGATTCAACAGCAAACAAGGTGGAAGTCTCAGTGTCTTATATTGGAAGTCATACATCATCATTTCCATGATATCCTATTGGTTACATAGGTCACTCTACTCAGTGTGGGAAGTGTAGTACAAGGGTGTGGTTATAAGAGGTGGGTATTAGTGGGGACCATCCTGGAGCCTACCTTCTGATTTCATCTCTCATCTTTCTCCTCTCTACTTCCAACACTACCTCTTTGCTCTTTCTCAAACATGTTATATGCATTCTCACCTCAGGTCTTGCAGTAAACTGTTTAAGCTGCTGTGATAACTCCACAGATGTCCACATGGCTCCCTCCTTCACTTTATCTAGTCCAAGTTTGTCCAACCCACAGCCCGTAAGCTGCATATGGCCCAGAATGGCTTTAAATAACAGCCCAACACAAATTCTTACACTTTCTTAAAACATTATGAGATTTTTATTGTGATTTTTTTAGCTTATCAGCTATCACTAGTGTTAGTGTATTTGTGTGTCCCAAGACAATTCTTCTTCCAATGTGGCCCAGGAAAGCCAAAGGATTGAACACCCCTGGTTCTAGACTTGCTCACATGTTAACCTTATCACAGGAACCTTTTCTGATCATTCCAAATAGTGTCACAAGCCACTCCTAACTTGTTTTATTTTTCTTCATAAAACTTCACCACCCAACATATATATTGTGTCTTTCCACCTAAAAATAGGGACTTGGGGAACTGCTGTATCCCAGTGCCTACAACAGTTCTTGCATATAATAATTGCTCACTAGGTATTTTTGAATGAAGAAATGATGAATTAATTCCACATAGTATCCAAATTAATTTCAAATGATGATATAAAACCAGAAAGGGCATTGTCTAAATTCATTCTGGACCCAGGCATGGTGAGTATTGCCTAGTTTAATAATATAGATTAAAAACTTCTATCAAATCATTAAATAAATCTTAAAAAGTCACAACCTAGGATAAGGAAAATTAAATACAAGTCTATGCGGGAAATATAGTAGAACAAGAAGAATCATATATGTTTGATTTATGTCCGTATCATTTCTTTTTTATATAAGATTAGGATTACTACTTTTATTGAATTATTTAAGTAGATTTGGGGAATTATTCACAATGAAACAGTGAAAAAATAGAAAATTTCAGATTATGTGTAATATCTTATAGAGCATAGATGATGTTTAATTCTCTCACAATTTCACAATTATATTATAAATGATTTGTATAATTACGATAAAGAAAATATGTGGACAGAATCTTAGGGCTTCTATGCATGGGGCAAGAGAACAGAGCACACATCACCTGCATCATTAGTGGAGCTTGGTTGTTGAAAGAAGTTACAACATTTGCCTCTCTGATTAAACCTTTTGTTCAGTCTCTCAAGTTTTACATAAGAAAGTTTGTATGATCTAAGTGATTTTACATTGGTTCAAAAGTAAAATGTCCCTAAAGAAATACTGAAATTACATATGCATGTTTTCTTTTCTTTTCTTTTTCTTTTTTGCATGTTTTCTTTCTCTATATAAAACCTTTTGAGAAGATTGAAGTAATTACATTTGCTTCCCCTGATCTTCTAAACCTAATTTTATTCTGAAGAACACTTGAGATGATCTTGAATATTATACTATCCTTGGGAGAGAACTAATTGAGATGTTTGGAAACCTGTTTAGTTTACAAAACATTAGGTTCCACGATCACGTGTCTCATTGCTCACATCCCTGGATTTCACCTGTTCATAATAGACTGCTTGGGGCCTATTTAAGGCAAAAGGAATATAAAAAATTACTCTCCACGACACAATTAACTTGAAATAACTTTCTTATGTTCCCTTCTAAAAAAATGTTGTGCCACTGGCTAATACATCTTTAGATATCATAGCAATTTCATCCTGAAGAGGCTGTCTACTTAGCAGGGAGGTGGTCGAAATGATGCTTATCTACACGAGCACAGAAGTTGTATTTTCTCCTCAGAAAAGTTAAAAAAAAAAAAAAGAAAAAGAAAAAGGACAATAGGGAAAAAGAATGAATGAGAATTCTAGTTAATAAGAAAAAGTCCTTAGGAATTATATAAGTCTAGCCCATCTTAGATGGACTTAATTTTAAAGTCATTTACTCATGAATTTTAAAAGAATCTCACTGAAAAGGCAGTCACTTCCATAAGGTGAAACTTTGCCAAAAAACTCCAAGGACTTGGTTAGAATCAAACTACAAAATGTATCATCATGCTCTTAGTTTCTGTTTTTAATGCCTTTTTTAGTAATATTTCTCCTTTATATTCCCTAGTTAAGGCTTTATATAAAATACTATCACAAATAGTAGTAGAAATAATAAGGGACTTATAAACACCCTCTTTATTCAAGGTATTTTGTAGGCAAAATAATGTATTATCATTAACATTATTATTGAATTTTGTGTATTATTATGCTGTGGTCTGAATGTTTGTCTTCCCCCTCCATTCATATGTTAAAACCTAATTACCGATGTGATTTGGAGATGGAGCCTTTGGGAAATGATTAGGTCATGAGGGCAGAGCCGTCATGAATGGGATGGGTGCCCTTATAAAAGCAGCCTTGGAGAGCTTCCTTGCCTCTTCTATCATGTGAGGACACAGCAAGAACACGGCCATCTATGAACCAGGAAACAGCCCCTCACCAAATCCTGATTCTGCTTATACCTTGATCTTGGATTTCCCAGCCTCCAGAACTTTAAGAAATAAATATCTGTTTTTTATAAATTATCTGGTTTATGGCATTTTATTATAGCAGGCCAAGTGGACTAAGATACATTGTTTTTGGTAGCGCATGTAAAATAACTGAGAAATAGCATATGTCTCTCCAGATCTCTAGTATATGCGACAATTCAGCAAAATTAAATAGAAATTATCTTTTAATAATTGTATAGGTTCTTATTTTATAAGGCCTTTATAAACTTAAAAATAAAAGGTGTTTAAAACAGAAGCACAAATGTTTGTAATAATTATATTAATAGTATTAAATTTAAAAATAATCTAGAGGATGCAATAACTGTTATGAGTGGGAATAATTGCTTTCATCATTATCTATGATGAATATTTATAGAATGTTTACTGAATGTAGAGAACTTTGCTCATTGAAGATTAACTTATCATTGAGTCATTTGCTAAGATGAACTAGGCAGTATATACGAATCCCCTTGGTGGGATTTTAAAAACACATATATCTTCCCTTCAGGATTTGATATACCTCCTAGTTCCCCTTATTTCTCATGAGATCTCTATTCTGGTGGCCCACTAATAACAGTGAGAGGTGTCATATCCCTACTTGTATTGGGGTGGAAAGAAAGATTAAGAGTAGGTTTCTACAACTAAAGGAACCACTCTTCTTATTCCATTTGTTTCAGTATAGTAGTTTTGGTGAATTGGGTTATAAAAGAGTAGCTCTACATCCAGTTCAGCCCTGAGAGAATGTGGTTTGGTATACAGAATACAGATACTTGGAATTCTAAGACACAGGTCAATGGTAATCTACAATATAAATACCCAGCTGACCTCCTCCTTCTGTCTTAAATACAGCTGACTGCTTTTCTTTACTATTGGTTTCTCTGGTCCAGAAAATAGAAATTGATTTTAGACTGGTCCTTAGAAAACCTGAATCAGGAAATAAAATATTATGCCAAAAGATCCATATGGTGCATTCCAGACCAACCAAAATGATAGAGAATTAGTCACTATTTCACATTCAATGTCAGTACCATTCTTCTTAAGCAAAACTAATTTAAGGTTAATCTTTTTTTTTCCCCCCAAACTATTCTTCATCCAAAGTATTCTTTGTACTCATCTAGGTCATTTCAAAACGCATTCTCTATTCTCTGATTTTATTAGCAATTGCAATGTACATGGTTTTCAAGATTAAGTTTGATTTTGTTGTAAACCAATCAATAATTTTTTACTGGAAGCGAACCTACTTAAGATCAACCACTTTCCAAATTACTGCAGCAAAACCCACAGAAACCCAAAAATAAACAACATTAAACTGTACTATTTCATCTCTTAGCATATCTAGCACAGATGATAGCTTGTGTTCTCCTTGGGATAGAATTTATGGCTCAGAATCTACTCTAAACATTTATTCTCAATCAAACTTTCCTAAAAAGCATTGCATATTGATTTTGCCTTACATGTTTTGTATTCTACCTATATACTATTGAAAATTAATTAAGGAAACTCGTAATAAGAAATACCAGAAATTAAAAATCACTAAATTGACAAAATTAACTTATTTTTCATCAGATGATAAATTTTGAAATATTTTCAAAGCAGGAACTTGTACTACTTATATAATTACAGTGTTTCAATTATTATTTACATATATCCCAGATTAAAGGATTGTGTACATTATTTATTCACTTGTGTATTTAAAATGCATTGCAGCATAAATTATTTAGCTTGGTATACTTTTAAAGTTGACATGAAAGTTTAGGGTTGCCATGCAGTTACAACTTTGGGTCAATTATTCTCACCACCAGTGGGAATCAGTAGAATGAGTACCTAGATTCAAACCCAAATCTACGACTTATTAGCTATGGTCAAATTACTTGGTCAAAGTGCCTCCATTTCCCGTTTTATAAAAGGAAGCTACATAGCAATAACCACTTCTCTGGATTGCGAAAGCAATCTATTTAACTTCTCAACCACTGGTTTTATAGCATCTTGTATGTTACAGCATAACATGTTGTATGTTAATTAGAACCCTGATTTTAATGAATGAGTAGCTGAGAACAATTTTATATTATGAATGCAAACATAGACTTTACATTAAGACCATTTCCCCCAGCACTGGAATAAAAGCATCAAGAATCAAAGTAGTGAAGTATTGTTTTCTCTCTTTAAAATAAACCAAACAACCTCCTTGATTTTAGCTCTGGTAAAAGTGACCCTTCCTTTGTCCCCCACAACTTTTTAGGGATAACCTGAGTACTGAGATAGTAAGAAATCATAAAGTTAGGTTTTTGGGAAGCACACAGACTTAAGAATCAATAGATGTGAGTTTTGAGGTGCTCCCTCTTAATAGTTGTATGATTTGGGGACAAGTTTATTAAATCCTAACTATGGTAATGAGTTTAGTGTAGGCACTCAGTATATGGTAATTGCTATGGAGCCATAAATTCTATCCCAAGAAGAACACAAACTATCATCTATGCTAGATATGCTAAGAGATGAAACAGTACAGTTTAATGTTGTTCATTTTTGAGTTTCTGTGGGTTTTGCTGCAGTAATTTGGAAAGCGGTTGATCTTAAGTCGGTTCGCTTCCAGTAAAAGATTATTGATTGCTTTACATCAAAATCAAACTTAATCTTGAAAACCATGCCATTTGTCTGGAAATTTCTCAAAGGCATCATAACATATGACTGAATGTGCCATCCTTGGATTCCTTCTTTTTAAGGGAACTCAGTTTGGCATGTGTAACAGCCCATAATAAGGTCTGTGAAACTGTATCACTTGTGAATGAAATCTTAGGAGCCATTTCTTGCACACATGTTTTAAAATAAAGGAAATCATAATCCTATTTGATGAATTGTCTCTTAGTTCACACATACCAACCTCTGCTCAAGAGAGGAGGAGTTGTATCAACAGTCTATTTACGTATTCAAGGATTATCTAAGAGAATGCCACTTTGAGAAACTGTAGCATTTGTAAGCCATTAGAAGAACATCTAAGTGATTGACAGTTAATGTTATGCATTGATTATATCCAAAAGTTTCAAAACTGCAATGTTTGCTGTACTATTCTTGAATTAAAACCCAATATGTGCACGTATTACATCTGGTTATGAAGCCTCTGGTTATGATGCTTCTAAATATTTCCTTGCCAAAAATATTTCCCAAAGTTTTAAAGCCCAGCAGTTAACATCATTACACAGCTAGAAGCTTGGTTGTAAAATGTACCCTTGAAGTTTCCATACTTCATTGTATGAAAGTTGTAGTAAAGCCTTTACGGAAGCAACTAATTTCTGTCACTAGTAATTGATGCCCTTCAGTTCCATTGAGTCAGTTCTTATTATCTGAAGTAAAAAAGTACACAAAGGAATCTGGTATTACTTGTAGGAATAAATGTTTAAAATATCAACTGCATAATAAAACATTTTAAAAAACCTGTTTTCCTAGTTGATAAAGCAAGATTCGCTCAAAGAAAAATTAGTGCTGCTATTGTTCATGTTGTAGGAATAACAGAAATGTGAATTTTACTCCTTTCTAACACATGTGACCACATTATAATCTTTGCATCCTCCACATGTGTTTGTAGAGTGAAAGACAGAATAAACACAGTCTCCTTACCTTTTACAAACACTAGGCAAAGTCGTGGTTCATATATCTGTACCTGACTCTGCTTTGGAGAAGCCTACAGACAGCACCTTGTCACGAAACCACTAGATGATTGAAACATGTTTACCAATGTAAAAAACTGTATACCATCTTTAGAGAAAAATTGAGAAAGACTGAGAAGTGTAAAGGAAATAGAAATAGACATAGAAATCATCATCTAGAGATATCCAATATAATGTTTTGATATATATTTTCTGTTCAGTGCTTTTGATGAATATACATTTTATTTTTAACAAAATTGAGATCATGCTGTGTGTCATTTTTTTTTTAACCTTGGTGTAACATCAGAAGCATTTTTATTGTCATTAAATATTCTTTGATATCATGATTTATACTAGCCATAGAATATATCTTTGTATACATGACTAAAATTTTTCATATTTAATTGTCTCTATTACAAGTAGTGCTGCAATGAATAGCATCAAACACAAATCTTTGTAACTCTGATGATTTCTTTAAATGATGTTCCTAAAAGCTCCTAAAGCTGAAATTACTAGATCAAAAGATATGAATGTTATTCTTTTGAATGAAAAATTATTTTAGAACTCATATATGAGAAATTGTTCCTTTGTATCACTCTCTTTCTGAAGGGTTTCTATTTTGGATAATTCACCACACAAAGAAAATGTATTGCTAAAGTATCCAAGGGGAAACAAAAAACTCCTTTATGGGGCTAGGTGTGATGGCTCACGCGTGTAATCCCAGCATTCTGAGAGACCTAGGCGGGGTGGATCACTTGAGGTCAGGAGTTCCAGGCCAGCCTGGCCAACATAGTGAAACCCCATCTCTACTAAAAATACAAAAATTAATTGGGCAGGTTGGCGCGTGCCTGTGGTCCCAGCTACTCGAGAGGCTGAGGTGGGAGAACAACTGGAACCCAGGAGGTGAAGGTTGCAGTGAGCCGAGATCATGCCATTGCACTCCACCCTGGGCAACAGAGGAAGACTCTGTCCACAGGAAAAAAAAAATCCTTTATGATCTTGGGTTCCTCTTGCAGTTACCTCCTTATATGGAAGCTCTCTCTCCTGGCTGTATTCTGAATTATGTGATGCCTATCTTAAATATGAGTCTGGCATATTCAACTTGATAATAACACAGCAGTTTAAGTTTATTCTCCACTGCTATATTTTAAATGTCAGATGTGAATGACATTGTAGAGTGTAGAATATTTTACAAAGGTCGGTAGGTACTTGTGCCTGGTCAGCCTAATTCCTGAATATATAACCAATCTTACAAAGAATCAAGACGATACCCAATTAACCCCTTTAAAATTGGGCTCGTTTTCTCTCTGGGGCACGCTGATTCCATAAAAAATTCCATAAAAAGAGAAGCACATGCATATACCAAGTTCTACAACTACTGCCACTGGTTTCTGATCAGATGTTCAGATGGGTCAGGATCCACTCTTAACAAGGACTTACTAGATGGCTCAACACATTCCTCCTCTTTGCTACCAGTGGCATGGCCATCCTTCCCTGGAGGGAAGATGTCAGGGCAAATGTTTCTTTTCTTTCTTTCTCAATGGGGCTGGCAATGATAATGTTGGCATCAGAGAACTGTGTTTTTTATACAAATCCCAACTGTGTTGCCTCTGGGAGGCAGGGTTGTATACTCTGGCTAAGAGTGTTCTCTGGTGCTGGGACACATGGGTTCATAATCTTAATTTCACTGCATGTGAATGTTAGAACTGTGAGCAAATTGCTTAACCTAACAGCCAAACCTGCCTCGATTTCTTTATTTTCACAAGAGGTATGTACCTAATAAGATTGCTCTCAGTAGTAAACAAGATAAAACATGTAAAGAATATAGAACGGTGCCTGTTGTGTAACAAGTATAAGTATTAAGATAAAAATCGTGCCTGTTGTGTAACAAGTATAAGTATTAAGATAAAAATCAATGTTACATTAATTTTAGAAGAAAAAGAACCCATTCTTAGTTGGACCTTCAAAAATATAAATGATCTAAAATCAAGCTTCTGTGTCTTAGTTCTGCATTCATGCATGCAGTAATTTATTCAGCAAACATTGTACTCTGCTTCACACTGGGATAAGAGAAGTTAAGACACAATGAAACAGTGAGATTATGCATGTAAAGAATTTAATACGGTGCTTATGCTTGATAAATGACATGATTATAAAGATAAAAATAATGTATAAGTATGCTACAAATAAACAGTCATGATTAGAGACACTGTGAATTAAAAATTAAAAATTGTTCATCTAAGGCAAAACTGATTTCAGAATAAACTTGGACCTGGAGGTGTAGATTCAGAAGAACTAAGAAACTTTCCATCCTAGTGGCTATACATTCTAATTAAGTTGTGGAATTTCAGACCTGAGGAAAATCTGTATGTTTGAGAAAGAAATACGGTGTTTCATTAAAAACATATATTTATTTGTTGTTATTTGCAATGCTTGGTTTGTAAGTCATTTTTGCAAGTAAACCTTGGGGTTGAAGGGAGGAAGGGAGAGGAAGGGAATATTCCACAGATGATTGATGTACTTTCTAAAATGAATGTTAATGGAAAGTAAAAAGTCAGAGCAGCATCACAGAAGACAGAAGGTATGGTAAAGAGCACCCAATATATTACTATCTGGTATTCTCTAAGGAAATGGAAATTTACATGGTGGAAGAAGAAAAAATTATCTGAATTCAGCCTCTGTATGAATTCAACTAAAAGCTACAAATTTTATTTTTCCTTAAGACAATAAAAGAAAAATGATTAATTAAACAGGAAGCTACACAATTGCTTTGGCATTGAAATTTAACGATAAGTTTAGATTAGTCAAAGCAAATCAAATGGAAATTTCCAAAATGTGATATATATAGAAGGCTAAATTTCTAGAAGGAATAGCTTAGACAGATATCAGCATATTTGATGCAAAGTTCTATTGGATGCTCTCATTCCATCATATAGTCCATCAAAGTTATTGCCACATTTTATATTTGATTCTTGTGTTTATTGTAGATGGTAGCATTAACCAGGAACCAGATTCCCAGTGGAACCAAAATAAAGAAAGACAGCAAAGTTGGAAGTTGTCTCTAACATTGTCTCTAAAGTCGCGCAAGCTAACAGGGCTTGTAAAGTCCTGTGCTTCTGATTTTTCAACATATCCTATCCATTGTTTTGACTGATGTTTCAATTGTTTTTGTTGAAGACAACAGAGTCTTCTGCCAAATTAAGCAACACCCTCCATTCCTCCATCATTGCTGCACAGGCACCTGGAATGAGTCTCGTGATAATTCCCAGAATCCTTTTAATTAAAAACATTTTGATCCAAAAATTCAGATTTCTCCTTTATTATCCTTTATCCACTTTCCAAGTGTGCATTATATAGGTAAAATTTACAAATGTTTATCTTTCTTCATAATTTAATATTTTATACTGATATAATCTTTCCCTATAGCTATAATTATTAAAACACAGCACCTTCCAAACTATTTATGTATTTGTAATTGATTATCAAATTATCTGTAATATTTCATTATTATTACTTGTAAGTATACACTTCATGCTTAAATATTTACATACATAAAGCCTCATTGTATCATCATAACAGCTCCTGAAAGTTATTTAGCAGGAGACAGAGATGAGACTCAAGTATATTTCTGAGAGACTCTAATGCCAATGTGTTTTACAACATTATGGTCACTGCAATCAACTTCTTTTTGTTCCAGCTAAGGGAAAGGTATTTGCCAAACCTAAATCTGTCAGAGTTTATCAACAGTTGATTGCTGGTGATGGTACTTCTGGAGCCAAATAGTTATCCATCACTAAATGACATTCCAGGTCAAGTGATTTCAGTTTCAGATTTTCATTGCATTAAACATTTTTTCTGTTTTTCATTGAAACAATGTTTTAGGATCCTGATGATGGACAAACCAGAGAAAGAATTTATGGGAAGACTTCATAAAACATTACACTGTTTCACTAGACACAGTGAATAAAGAAAACTGAAATTTAACTATTGCTGTCATTTTCTTTGGTTAATACGTATGCTGTAAAATACATGTAGTTTCTAACTTCTTTATTCATTTACTTATTTATTTAATATGTATATTTTGATTTCCTACTCTTGTTTGGCACTGCTAAAGCCTGAGACACCATGATGAGCAAGATGCTCAGAGTTTATGCAAAAGGACTTCTCAAGACTTGAGTTTCAAATACAGGACTCCTAAGATCTATCTTCACAAATCTGGATTCAGAAATGGTGCAGAGGAACCCAAGCATCTTTATTTTCAATAAGCCCCTGGGGTGGTTGTAATGCAGATTGATTGTAACTATCCTCTGAGCAGCAATGATCTAATAGGAAATACAGACAAATAAGCAATTACAATGAAATGTAAGTTCCAAGGTAGGGTTAAGCATAGAGTACTATTGCATACATAAGAGCATCTTCTAACGTACATTTGAGTTAAAAGAAGGCAAAAAAATCAAGAGTTTTAAGTCTTACTCTAGTGTCTCAATTTTCATCAAAGTTTTCTACCACAACCACTGCTCAGATATATATATATATATATATGTATTTCATATATATATGTGTATATACACACACACACACACACAGAATATGAAAATACTAAAGAAAGGGAAAAACAATATATCAAGGAAACGGTAGATGAACAATTCAGTCTGGAGAAAAACATGCTCCAAGAAACAAAAGGAAATTTCCACCAGTGCTTTATGAGTAAGAACCAAAGTCAATAAAATGAGCATTCAAATAATAGATACAGGATAATGGAATGAGACAAAAAAGAACATTATAGACGTTTTAGATGTAAGAAACAAATTAAGAATCAAAGCAACATTATTATACAAGCAACACTCAAATTAGAAACAGTGAAACAAAACATATAGCTAAAAATACAATGATTGATGTGGAAGAAACCCTTTAGTGAATGAAAATGTAAAAGATCATAAGATTAAAGAAACCGAAGAAAAAGTAATAAATGTGCAGGTCAGATAAAGAAGAACCAAAATAATGACACATAATGTCTGCGATGTGGAGAACCCCACAAATACAAGATAAAATATTCAAAAATACAACATAGAAAAATATCTCTGAGATGAGAAAAAATTTAACTTTAAATAAAAGGTATTGTGTTCCAGAAGAGGGGAAAATCAAGTTTTTAAACTTCACAGATACAGAAAGAATACCACAGCAAACACATACCAGGAAACTGCAAACAAAAATAAAGCAGAGGACATGATAAGAATATCAGAAAAGTTTGAGTTCAAGGCAAAAATGAGTAAAGAAGATGAAGGGCATTTTGCAGTGATAAAGGGTATACTCTACAATGAAGATTAACTCAAGAATATTTTTGGAATGACATCAAAACTAAGTCAAAAACTGCTGGAAATAGGATGAACAGATATGCAAATAAAGTAGACAAAATATAAGAAAAGACAAAAAAGATCCACATAGTAAGAGAAATGGTGTATATATGTATATTGACATGGATATGTATGACTATCCAATGAATAAATATTTAAGACAATGAAATAAATTTCTTATCTCATCTAAAAGATAATTTTAAGACAATAAAAGCAATTCTCTAACCTGACTCCCATTCAACCTATTTTTATCTTTGTTTTATTCTAACTATTCTGCAATTTCAATTTTCATTTTAGTTTTTATGGAGATGTTAGTAAATAATGCGGTAATATCAATCAACCAAAATAGGGTGGTAATAGGGTAATATAAATTAGCAAAAAGAAAACACTTGATAATATAAATTACCAGCAAGAATGTGGAAAATCAGGCCTATTCAAATGCTATTCACAGGATCTCTTCGGACAGCAATTTGGCCCATCTATCAAAAATGCTCTGCTCTTTGGTCCGGTAATTCAGGTCCCAGAAACCAATACTCTTGCAGGCATATAAAGATATTGTACAGGGGTGTTAACTACAAAATATCAGAAATATCTAAATGCCCGTCAAAATAAAACTGGTTAAAAATTAGAATAGATCCATGCAAAGGAATTTAAAAAATAATTAGGTGGAAAAAGCATTTATACATTATATTAAAATTTATTATTGAAATATCGGCATCTAGAGATTTGTACTTCTAATAGCTTTAGAATATTGCTTTGTATGAATAAGCTTTTATCTATACACCTGTCCATCTATCTATCATCTATTTATTTATCTATCATCTATCTATAGATACATGAATATCTTGATCTATCTATGCTTATTAAATGTAAAATTTCAGAATACGTAAAGGGAAACTCATTTTTCATTATAAGCTGTTTAAAAAAGTTTACACGAGCTGTTTAAAATTTTAACTATATGAATATTTTAGTTGCATAATAATAAGAAATAAGGTACTGCCTTGTATGTATAATATATGCAATATGTTATGATGAAATTCAATAAATCTTCTTGGCTACAAATGCCACAGAAGCACCAAGTGCTTAATACTTAAGTGCACTGAAGAATGGTATTATCCACATGCATAGAGAAAGAAAGCGCTGCTTATAAATGTGGAAGTCAACCAAGTCCACACTGACCTTTTTTTTAGGAGCCCCTTGAGGACTCCTCACCCTTCCTTAATTATCAGGTGGATGGACAAAGAGTTCCTGATAACATTTATGTCTAAAATCCTGGACTAACATTATTCAAAATCAATGACCCTTGGCCACTGTCACTGCAGACTGCACATTACACTGTGGCAGCTCGGCTAGAAACTTTGATGGCAGAAGTTTCCTCAATCTACTTCATCAAGCTGAACAATTTATATTATGAACTGCATAAAATTTCTGATGCATCAACATGGGATGTACAGGGGAGTATCACAGAAAAGCAAAAACAAACTGGGAGATAGGTTTGTTCCTGTTTTGTGCATATCCTGCCCTATTACTCCATGACCAACAGGAACATGGAAAGCCTCCTGAGAAGAGAACAAATTTTTATGCCTTCTTTTCCATAACCTTTATATGAGAAGGAAAAAAACCCTGCTCTTTACAACCACCAGATTAGCATTATGGGATGTGAATAAATAAAGCTTTCCAAATTGGAATTTCAAAATCAGAGCCATGGAGAGCACAAGTAAATAGATTCTAAGTACAAATTTCAGCAAGGGCAGTGGGTACACAGAACAACAGATCAATTATTTTAAAGCTATCCACACACATTGCAGCATGACACAGATTAAGACTGGGAAAAAAATATTTGTGCCCTATTTTGAAATCATGTTTGATGCTTACTGTAAAGGTCACATGTTAAATTAGCGCTTTGATATACAGAAAGTATAAATGGCAATGGAATAATTAAAGCACTCTCAACAAGAAGCATACTTTTGAATGAATTAGGTCATTGAAGGTTATTAAAGCTTGCACCGTGTAAGTTTGGAGTGGTGTCATGGTAAACATTTATCACGTTTGTTTCCCAAACATATTTTGGAGCCCACATCAAACAACATCAGTATGTCAAAAGACCAGCTAAGACCAGAAATAGGTAAAGTTAATGATTATGCAAATTTGAACCTTTGCTTTCCAAAGGTAAAAAAACATATACAAAAATCAGTACTTGTTTCTCTCTATCCTATTTTAGTCTCAACTGTTGGGTAAGAATTCTTTGCTATATTTTTATTTTTAAATCCAGTGGTCACATACCTAAAACCCATACTTAATTTTATTTTATGTTAGGTTTTAACTTTTTTTTTAAGAAAAGGAAGTGTACAATTTGATATTTCATAACAAAGTAAATATTTATGAAGTATCTTAGGAGACAATTTAAAAGCTTTTTGCCATCTGAATTATCTTTTCCCCTCAGACTTATTGAGGCATAACTGACAGATAAAAATTGTATATATCTAAGGTGTACAAAATGGGTTTTAATGAGTAGTAAAATGATTACCACAGTCAAGCTAATTGACATATTCATCACCTCACATACTTACCCTTTTTTGTGTGTGGTGAGAATATTTAAGATCTACTCTCTTAGCAATCCACTTATTTTAAATATAACTCAATAGTCTATAACTGAAAAACTGACACTAGACTAGGTTCCATGTTAGTTTTGTTTTTGTTTGAAAAACATCTAATGTCATATATCTTTTACAAAGCATTTTTAAACAATATCACAAAATAGTCAAAGATTATTTTTAGTGTTGGGTACAGATGTGAAATACAGAGGAGTCTCAAATACATATGTACACTCTAGAGAAGATGAAAATATCCTATATCTGTGCTGTCTAATAAATCCACTAACCACATCTTGCTGTTGAACATTTGAAATTGACTAGTACAACTGAGAAAAAAATACTAAACGTTTAGGGATAAATCTTTCAAAAGACAAGGAGCCATGTACACTGAAAACTACGAAACATTACTGAGAGAAATGAAAAGATAAATCATAGACTAAGACAGAAATTTGCAAAGCACATATCTAATAAAGAACTTGTATACAGCCAGGCGAGGTGGCTCACACCTGTAATCCCAGCACTTTGGGAGGCCAAGGTGGGTGGATCATCTGATGTCAGGTGTTCAAGACCAGCCTGGCCAACGTGGTGAAACTCCATATCTACTAAAAAAAAAAAAAACCCACAAAAAATTAGCTGGGCATAGTGGCGTGCACCTGCAATCCCAGTTACTCAGGAGGCTGAGGCAGGAGAATCACTTGAACCCAGGAGGTGGAGGTTACAGTGAGCCATGATTATGCTACTGCTTTCCAGCTTGGACAATAGAGTAAGACTCTGTCTCAAAAAAAAAAAAAAAAAAAAAACCACTTGTATTCTGAATACATAAAGACCTTTCAAACTCAGTAATAATATGATTTACTTATAAAATGGGCAAAATATTTGAACAAGCATCTCACCAGAGAAGATGCGTGTAGAGAAAATAAGCACATGAAAAGATACACAACGTCATTAGTCATTAGGAAAATGCAAATGACAGCCATAATGAAATATCCCTACACGCAGATGCTTAGAATTAAAAAGGCAGATCACATCCAAGTTTTGGTGAGGATGTAGAAAAACTGCAACTTTCATATATAGCCAATGGGAATATAAAATGGTACAACCACTTTGGAAAGCAATTTGGCAGTTTCATGACAAGTTAAACATGCACCTACCACATGATCCAGCTATTTCACTTCTAGATATTTACCCAAGAATGATGAAAGCAAAACGTCCATACAATAACTTGTACTTTAATGCTCAAAGCAGCTTTAAAAACAATAATAACTTAAAACTGAGAACAACCCAAATGTTCATGAACAGATGAATGGACAAACAAATTGTGATATATCCATATGATAAAATACTATCCAAAAAATTTTACAAATTATATCTTGATACATATACCTAATGGATGCATCTCTAAATAATTATGCTGATATTTCTTCTGTGGATTTCAAAATCTCTCAAGAGGCTCTCATTAGACACATTCTCAATACTGTCATTAGTATTCCTAATATTGCTGTGAGACAGGCAGGTGGCAAGGATTATTATCCCTTATTACTTGCCAGCAGCCTAATGTGTCTATACGCATGGAGAGGTTTGGGGAGCAGGAACAAGGGCAGTTTATCATCAGCACAAAACAGCATTTTCAACCTTGTACACCCTTCTACAAAATATCGTAGAATTACTTCCAAGTTAGTTTTGCTGGAGTTAGGAATCTGAAAATTCCTTGTTTGGGAACTTTTCAATCTTGACGTTTAAAAGTCATTGGCATGCAGTTTTAAATTTAAATAACATTGTTTCTCCTTTCATTCATTGCTTCCATAAAGTGTTAAGTATAGAATTATAAGTATGAATCAGTTATGTAAGCTTCAGGGATTCCCCTTCAATAACTACAGTGCTATTTGATTGTCTTGCAGACAGGCACGTATTAACCATGTATTAGCCATTTATGATTGAGTTAGAATGAGTTCTCCTTCCCTGTATTGTTATCGACATTAATTTCCTATAAAGAGATATTGACAGACTCAATTTCACTACATTTAATGTTAAAAATTAATAACAAATGATCCAGCCACAGAGTTATTTTTATCTTGGAAAAATCCAAATTGGAATGTTTCTTATCTCAGTTTTTTGTAATGTATTTTGTTAAACTTTACTATGCTGAAAATGAAAAATTCTTCTTTTGTTATATATTTTAAAGGCCTACTAATAAAATGTAACCTATTTTTAATATGGCAGTTCTGGAGAAAAATGTAGAAGTTTGCATTGAGATGCTTGTGGATACATTTCAAGGAATAACCAAAGTTACGTAAATACTGTGCAGGCAGAAAAAAAAGTTTATCCCATTGAAGGCAGAACATTTGGTAAATTTGTTTAAGAGTAATTTTTCTCCAGGTTGTGTTCCTGAAAAACTTACAATTAAGTTTGTGCTCTGACAGTCAAATTATACATTGTTATAAAATTATTTATAAAACATAAAATTGTCAAGCTAGTTTCTGGCTTTTATACTCATCATCATCTTCATCATCTTCTACCTCTACTTGGCCAACAGCAATACGCTGTTTGGAGTCTTCTATGGTTAGATCAGGGTTAAGAGTCTTGTAGCTCTTCCACATCTTCATTTTCTGTTTCCTCCAATCCAGCCTGCTTTGCTAGGTCAACACAGCTTGCCTTAATTTTTAATAAAATTGCTTAGAAACTTCAAATCCTTCAACTTCATAAATTAAGTTATGGAGAGTTTTCTACCACATACAAGGCAAGTATTATTTTATTACATCATTCTGGGTTTCTACAATGTCCATTTTGACAGTAGTCTCTTCCAAAATTCTGCAACACTTTCTGCATTCTCACCGTCAGTAGCAGCAATTAGCATCTCTTAAATGTTCACTTTAAATGTTAACAGATATCATCTCACACCAGTCAGAATGGCTGTTATTAAAAAATCAAAAAATAACAGATGCTGCCAAGGTTGTGGAGAAGAGGGAATGCTTATACACTGCTGAAGGGACTGTAAATCAGTTCAGCCATTGTGGGAAGCAGTCTGGTGATTTCTCAAAGAACTTAAAACAGAATTACCATTCAACCCAGGAATCCCACTACTGGGTATACACCCAAAGGAATATAAATCATTCTACCATAAAGACACATGCACATATGTTCATCGCAACACTATTCACAATAGCAAAGACATGGAATCAACCTAAATGCCCATCAACAGGAGACTGCATAAAGAAAATATGGTTCACATACATCATGGAATACTATGCAGCCATAGAGAAGGATAAGATCATGTTCATTGCAGCAACATGGAAGCAGCTGGAGGACATTATCCTAAGTGAACTAACACAGGAATGGAAAACCAAATACCCTATGTTCTCAAATTACAGGTGATAACTAAACAGTGAATACATATAGACACAAAGAAGGAAACAACAGACACCAGGGCTTACTTGAGGGTGAAAGATGGGAGGAGGGTGAGGATAGAAAAACTACCCATTGAATACTTTGCTTATTACCTGGATGATGAAATAATCTGTACACCAAACCCCAGCAACCTACAATTTACACATATAACAAACCTTCACACATACCCCTGAACCTAAAATAAAAGTTTAAAAAAACAAAGAAAGTCTTAAATTCTGCTATCACACAGAACATCACAATTAAGCTTTCGCAGCCTTAAATTATGGGGAACGGTGTGCTGTCTTGGAGAGGGAGTTTCTTAAAGAAATTAGTTCATATGGCAGGCGCCTGTAATCCCAGCTACTCAGGAGGCTGAGGTAGGAGAACTGCTTGAACCTGGGAGGCGGAGGTTGCAATTTGCTCCTGAAAATGTAAAGCTTTCCATGCACACACTGCTTGGCTATTTTATATTTTATTTTATTTTATTTTATTTATTGAGACAGGGTCTCATTCTGTCTCCCAGGCTGGAGTGCAGAGGCACAATCATGGCTCACTGCAGCCTCGACCTCCTGGGGTCAGGTGATCCTCTCTCCTCAGTTTCCCTGGCAGCTAAGACTACAGGTGCGTGCCACCACACCCGGCTAATTATTTTTTTATTTTTTGTAGAAACAGGAATTCACCATGTTGCCTAGGCTGTCTCGAACCCCTGGGCTCAAGGGGTTCACCTTGCCTGCCTTGCCTTTCCAAAGTGCTGGGATTACAGGTGTGTGCCACTATGCCAGGCCCTGCTTGGCCTTTTTAAACCAGTGAGATTTGACAGTTTGGGAAGTTGGGTGAGTGGTTTTCAAGACAATTAACAAATGCAAAAGAATAGCAAAACTCAAGGAAAATACACAAGGTGAGTGGAGGTGGCAGTTTCTGGTGTGTGCAAGTGAGCATTTTGTGCATTCCCCTGGTTCAAATCAGTGGGGTTCAGGTTTCTTCATTCATGCAAAAGCACGTGATATTCATGTTATACTCAAATTGTTCCCTCATATGTCAAATGCTTTGGAACAAATTCTCATTTTGAAATAAGTGCTTATCACGACTGATTTATTACATCACCTAACTCAGATAACCCATGGGACATTCAAGTCAGCATGTTGAAAAGTTAGCTCATTACTTTTTTTTTCTTTTTCTTTATTTCTTTATTTTATTTTCTTTCTGCTTTGTTTGTTCTAACCAACTTGTTCTGGCCCTATGTTTCTACTTCAGTGAGTGATAACACCAAGATCTGCGTTGACTAAGCCATAAACCTGGGTTTTATCTTTACCTTCCTTGTCTCCACGTCTATATCCTGTCTATTCTGCACCCAAAGCACTTCGAGAATCTTTTGAATTCTTCACATCACCACTACTACTCCCCTAATTAACAATACAATTCCTTTCTCAACTGGATTATTAATTCAGCCTCTAGAATTTCTTTCTAGAATTCTAGAGCTAGTCTTCTCTCATCCATTTTTATCTCTGCGACCAATTACATTTCTAAATGATAAATTTGATCTTATCTCTCCTCTGTTTAGAACCTGGCCCTAGCTCCCCATTGACAATGAGACAAAGTTTAATTTTTCTTTTCTTTTCTTTTCTTTTGAGACAAAGTCTCACTCTGTCGTCCAGGCTGGAGTGCAGTGGCACAGTCTCAGCTCACTGCAACCTCTGCCTCCTGGGTTCAAGCGATTCTCGTGCCTCAGCCTCCTGAATAGCTAGGATTACAGGCACCCGCCACCACACCTGGCTAATTCTGTGTTTTCAGTGGAGATGGGGTTTCACCATGTTGGCCAGGCTGGTCTCAAACTCCTGACCTTAGGTGATTCACCCACCTTGGCCTCCCAAACTGCTGGGATTATAGGCGTGAGCCACCACGCCTGGCCATAAAGTTTAATTTTAAAAATATGGCTTAGGAGGCATTTTCTTCACCCCGCAGTGAACCCTGAATATCTGAGACAGGTCTCAGTTAATATAGAAAATTTATTTTACCAAGGTTGAGGACATGCACCCATGACACAGCCTCAGGAGATCCTGACTACTTGGGCCCCAGGTGGTCGAGGCACAGCTTGGTTTTATACATTTTAGGCAGACAGGAGACATCAATCAGTATATGTAAGCCGTACATTGGTTTTGTCCAGAAAGGTGGGACAACTAGAAGCAGGGAGGGGGCTTCCAGGTCATAGGTAGATGAGAGACAAATGGTTTCATTCTTTTGAGTTTCAGATTAGCCTTTCCAAAGGAGGCAATCAGATATGCATATATCTCGTGAGCAGAGGGGTGACTTTGAATAGAATGGGAGGCAGGTTTGCCCTGAGGAGTTCCCAGCTCCACTTTTCCCTTTGGTTTAGTGATTTTGGGGCCCCAATATTTATTTTCCTTTCACACCCCTGACTCTTCTAGCCTCATCTCTTATAACTCCTGCCCTTACACTTAGTTTCAGATCTCAATACGTTCTGTTCTTTCTGTTTCTCCCTATCCCAATAATTTGACTCTCAGGTCTTCTTCAGATAATCTTCCCCTTTTGAACTTTTCCCTTATCCCGTTGGTGTAAGCAAGATACACCTACCTGGTGCCTCCATAGCACTCTTCTCTGTCAAGGTATTTGTTGCATAATTGTAATTTTCTGATTACTCATCACTTATCACCTCAAACAGGTGCTGTGCTCTTGTTCATTGTTGAATCCCTGGAACCCAACATGTGACTTAACATACAATAGCAGCTCAATGAATATTTGTTAGCAGAGTTGAGTGAGGGTGGTCTAAGGCATATGAGGCATATGTCTATGAGGCATATTTCAACCTCAGGCAATCAAAACCTTACCAGACTGCTTAGCCCAGGCAAGTTTAACTTGAGCACCCTAAGCATGGTCAGAGGTTTATCCAGTGTCCTACACAAAATACGAAGCTTTTGTACATATTTTAGAGGTATCTTAACATGGAAGGAGTGACTGTGTTATGCTACTTCTAACAACTCTGTTCAAACATCCGGAGCTTCCTAGTTCCTATCCATATGATAGCCTTATTCTGGAAGAAGTTTCAATTTACATTATGTTCCTAGAGAAATGTGTGTTATTCAGAACTTAAAGAAACTTGAAAAATCGTGTATTTCAATCACCTCATTTTAAATAAACTGAGGCAGACTTTTAGTTATTTGTTTTTTTCAGTTTTGTTGAAGTATAATTGACAAATAAGAATATTAGGTACTTGCTAAATAACATACAGCTTTTGGTGGCAGAGCTGGGATTAAAACTTGAGTTTTCAGATTTCCACTTCAGAATATTGGGGGTCACTACTCTTTTTCAAACCATACTCATTTGAGTCTTAAAACCGTACTCATTTTAAAATCTTGAAAGAAATTAGTTTCAAATTTTTTATGCTGTGAAGATCATCTACCACACATTTGTAAAACCAATTTAATTTAAAATGGTGAATACCATACTAAATTTTAACTACAATTTTAGCATGAATGCACTTTATTATTTCTTGGGATATCAGCACAGAAAATGACTAATGATTCTTTTTGACTTTTAAATCAATATTTATTGGCATTATTGACTTATCAACAACAAATAGTGTAAATATTTAACTTTGAGGATAAACCAAGATCTTTCTGGAAGCAAAGATTAGAACCCTTCCTCAGTGGAAACACTAATGAGTTTCATCTGAAAGCACTCATGACAGCAAGAGCAACAGAAATCTCACATAGGTAGACAGCTATCTATACCAGCCTCATCATAGGGACTAATTTACGTACTTTAGGAATCAGAAAAAAATCCAAATATTCTCTTGCAACAAGTTTATCTTGTTTTTCCCTTAGCAGACCTTAATAACACTATTTTTAAAATTTTTCTTTTTTAGAGATGGGGTCTCGCTATGTTGCCCAGTCTGGTCTCAATCTCCTGGGTTCAAGAGATCCACTTCCTAGGCCTCCCAAAGTATTGGGACTACAGGCATGAGCCACTGCACTTGGCCAAGAAAACTCACTATTATGATGACTCAGTAACCATCTGCCTCGGGTTGTGATCAACCTACCACATCTCTCTTCACTCTGGAGTTTGTTTCATTTTTTATTACAGGACTTCCATTTTCCATCCTTCTCATGTGTAACTTCTTCAGGCTCACAGACCCTTATGTCAGTCTAAAGGGTAATTTTGTTAGTAGCTGGTTGAAGATTTTTTTAAAAGCGTCCTAAGAAAGGGACATTGGTTATAACAGGCACTGTAATGGATTCATTCATGAATATGTGAATATACATCTATAAATTAATATACTATATAATATATATGAGAGAATATAAGAACATAATATGATAAAATTACAATGAATATATTTTTTTCTATTACTGCCTCTATAATATCCTTTCTCTCCATTTCTGCATGAAAAGTATGACAGGTCCCATATTTTTCTGATAACATTTAGATTATTAAAAAATGTCCTTTTATCACTTTTAGACTTTCTTCTATTTGGCAACCCCTCTCCTCTTCCTGTGTTGGAATGTCCCAGTGCTCAGTCCTCATGCCTCTTCTCTCTGTTTACGTTCACCTCTCGATCTCTTCTAGCCCTTGTGGCTTTAATATCTTCCACATCTTAATGACATCCAAATGTCTGTTTGTAGACTCAGACTCTCCCCTTAAATTCCAGACCCTCATATCCAACTGCTTATTTGACATCTTCACTTGATATCCAAATGAACTCTTGATTTCTTCCCTAAACTGCTTCTTCCTCAGTCCCTCCCATTTCAATGAATTGCAAGTGTATTTTTTAGCTGCTTATGCTTAAAACATCAATGTCCATTTTACTCTTTTTTTTTTTCCCTCTCACACCCCCACAGCTAATCCATCAACAACTCCTGTTACCTCTTGTTTGTGAAACAGATACAAAACTGAACCACTTCTTACAACCTGTCCTCTATCGACCTTGTCCAAGTCACTGTCATCTCTCACATGGATTATTTTAACTGCTTCAAAATTTGTCTTTCTGATGGTGCCCTTGCTTCCTACAATGTATTCCTGGCATAGCAGTCAAAGTAAACATGGAGACATTGTTTATAAAGTAAACACACAATGTAAATCATGTAAATTTTCTGCTCAAAACTCTCTGATAGTTCCTCATTTCATTCACAGTAAGACAGACTCTTCACCACCATTCCCTGTTCTCATTTTCTACTACTCACTGCATTATTTAATTCCACTTCAGCCTACCTGGCCTCCTGAAAGCCCTGGCTCAGGGTCTTTGCACTCACTCTTTCTTATGCCCAATACTTTCACACCAATTCAGTGTTAAATAGCACCTTCCTCTCCATTCCTTCCGCCCCATGTCAGGCTTTATTGCCTTTCCCTGCATTATGTTTTCTCAGACCACTTATCTGACATCACTTACTTGTTTGTTGTCTAACTCCTCCTCTATAATTCAAGTATCATGAGATCAGAGATCTTGTGTATTTTTTACCACTGAAACTTTAACACCTCAAATAATGTAGACCTATAAGTGCTTAATAAACATATGTCAAATGAATGAAACAGTAAATACAGATATGTTATATAATATTATGATACATGGTTAATTTAAGGGCCACTGGGAGTAAATGTAAAGACTACTCAGATTCTTTTATATGTAATGACACTTCTGTTTGAAGTAGTTTATCTTAATATATGTAATTTTAGTAATTCAGCTTACAATATTATATTTATTTCTTAGTATTCTTAGTATTTAATGTTTATAAAGTGTTCATAATTTGCTGTAAATGCTATAAAATAAGCAAAGAACTCATTCTCCACTAAGTGATAATAACATATATATTTATAATAAAATTGATTTAACTAGGCTGTCATTTTCATTTTTCCAAATGGGAGCATGACTATTATGTGAAAAACTTATCATAACTTGGTCATATTGATGCTGCTGATGATGAGGAGGAGCATGAGGAGGAGGGTTGAGAAGGGACCCACACTTTGAGCAAGCTTTGCTTGTCACAGTCCTCTTTAATTCTATTAATAGGACCCAAGGGGAAGCTCCCACTCAGTCAGAGTAGGCCTACCCCTTCCCCAACATGATCAGTAAGTTTTGTACTGAGACCATCGTTCCTCAATGTCTTCTGCTCAACTAACAGAATTCAGAAAGAAGCCACAGACGTCTACCCTTTCCACTAAAACTCACTGACTTGAGTCCATCTACCAAGACTCACCTCATGATTTTTATTCCTGTTGCATTAACACCATAAGCATCTCTTAATTCCAGGTCTTTCTTCATTTCCCACTCTCTAATCCCCATAAAGCTCTGCCTATTCTTGATCCTATCTTTTCTTTCCACACTTTTGTAACTTTTGAAATTCACCATGATTCTCTTCATCTTTTTCCTTCACTGAAAACCTGGCTGTCCTCTGAGGACACTGTTTCCCTTGCAGTCTTTCAAGCAGTGGCTGTATTTTCTCCCGCAGCTCTAGAAATACTGGGATCTTAGGTTGGAATTTTAGTCTGTTTACATTTAATGTAATCACTGATAAAGTTGGATTTATGTTTGTTTTTTGTATATTGTATGTCATATGTCTTTTTTTGTGTCTCTATTCTTCAAATATTGTTTCTTTTTTCATTAAGTAGCTATTTTCTGTGTTCCATTTTCATTTTCTTATTGTTTCTTCTATTTTACTTTTTAACTGTTTTCTTAGTAGTTGCCCTGAGGCTTACAACTGATATCTTATTTTGAAACAACCCAGTTTGGATTAATATCAACTTAATTTCAGTAGTATACATAAACTTTGTCCTAGTATAGTTCTAGTCCCTTTCCTCCTCCTTTGTGCTATTATAGTCATAGCACAAAGTCACAAATTACATTTTTACAGTTCTATCTACACAGTTTTGTAACTGGTGCTTTATGCAGTTGTCTTTTAAATCAGATATAAAAAACATTACAAACAAAAGTATATTTATATTGTCTTATATATTTACCTACATAGGTACCCTTATCAGGACTCTTCATGTTTTATTTGGATTCAAGTTACTACCTAATGCCTTTTTATTTCAGCCTGAATGATTTTCTTTAGAATTTCGGGTAGGATAGGTCTTCCAACAACAAATTCTTGCAACTTTTTAAAATCTGAGAATGTCTTAATTTCTCCTTCATTTTGAAAGAACAGTTTTGCTGAATGAAGAATTCTGTGTTGACAGTATTTGACTTTCAGCACTTTGAATATGTCAACTCATTTCCTGCTGGATTCTGTACTTTCTGATGACAAGTTAGCTGTTAATCTTTTTTCAGTATCTCTTTTATGTGATCAGTCACTTTTCTCTTGCTGCTTTCAAGATTCTCTCTGTCTTATCTTTCTGTTTTGATGGTTTGACTATAATGTGTCTAGATGTACATTTATTTTAGTTTATACTAGTTGGATTTTTTTGAGATTTCTGGATTAGCAAGTTAGTGTTTTTCATCAAACTTCAGATGTTTTCAGCTGTTATTTCTTTAAACATTATCTCCCTCTTTGGGGGGGATACCCATTATATTGCTATACTTAATGATATCCTACAGGTCTCTAAGGCTGTGTTCCTTTGCATTTATTCTTGTTTTTTGTTTGTTTGTTTTGTTTTCTTCTCCTCAGATTCAATAAATTTCAATTGACTAGTTTCTAGTTTGGTGATTCTCTCTTCTGACTCCTCAAATCTGCTGTTGAGTCCCTGTAGTGAATTTTTTATTTCAGTTATTACACTTTTTAACTCCAGAAATTCTATGGACTATGAAGCCAAGGTTGTGGTTAAATGGCTGTGTCTTTAATTTGTGTTTTCTATTTTGAGTATTATTCAGAAAGAGAGATTAAATGGAAAATCCAGAGTAGTGTTCAGGTAAGACATTATCTTGCTGAATGGAGCAAAGTCACTGCTTCTTTCTAGGATAAAGAGAGATACAAGGAAGAAAGATGAAGCTAGCTGAGCAAGAGTTTCCTTTGTGTTCCTATATTATTCTAATTCAAATATATAATTTAAGAACGGCAGAAAAATATATAATCAAATGGAAATAGAAAAAGTATTCAAAACCTAATGAATAATAGATTAGTACATCCACACAATGGAATACTTTTCAGCAAGAAAAGAAATAAAGTACTAATACATGCAGCAACATAGATGAATCTCAATTATATAAAGCTAAGTGAAAGGAGCCAGATTCAGAAGCCAACATATTCTATGATTCCATTATGTGACAATCCAGAAAAGGCAAAATTATAGGAACAGACAACAGATCAGTGGTTAATAGGCAGGCAATGGAGGAGGAGAGAAGAGATTGACTAAAAAGGAAAATGAGAAGATTGTTTTGAAGAACTGTTCTATGTTTAATTACAGTGATGGTTTTGCAACTATATGCATTTGACAAAACGTAGAACTGAGCAGTATAATGGATGAATTTTAATTTATGTAAGTTATACCTCAGTAAACCTGACTTTAAAAAAAGCTAAATGGAAATTATTTTTAGTATCTATTACTTCTAATTAAAATAGAATCCAAAGATTCATTTAGAACTTTTTACATGTATAGGCTTTCATTATATTTGAAAATATATAGAATAGGAAGTATTTAATGATCCGAAATCTACTGAGGCTTAAAAAACTTAAAGATTATTCCCAAGCAATACCAATTCATGGATAAAGTTTCTTTTCTTTTGACAGTAAAGGAGGCTGTTCATGCACTTTTTATCAGGACATTCAGTAGTATGGTGGATTTGCTTTAACTGTCAATAATTTGAATATGTAATCACCATCCCTTTTCTTTTGCAGTGATTTAAAACTTCTTAATATGACTAATATGTCAGAATTCTAAGATCAATAGTCTCCCAATCATTAAACTTGAAACAGAACAAAAGGATATTTTCATGAAGTCAGAAAAATTTAAATTACAGGACATGACAAATTATTTGATTTTTTTTCTCATTTTTATAGGCTCCCCTATCTTCCTGGTGGAACACCCTCAGTGGTGTCATGCAAGGAGGAGAGCTTTTGCTGTGGGCACAGTCCTCAGAGGCAAGTTTTCTTCATTTATTTTTGCTTCAATTTTGAGTATCTTCTTCTCAAGGCACCTGGCTCTCCAGAACATGAAATTCATAGATAAGTGACATTGTGAGAATCTTCTAAACCTAGGCTTATTTAGATACACAAGTATATTTCCCCTCTTATTTCTATTAACTTTGTATAACTTGGTCCATTGATATATATCTCTAATACATTATCAGGTTTAATGTTCTCATTTGGTAATTATTCATTATCTTACATAAAATTGTCTAATGTATCAATCTCTACCTCTTTTATCTAAAGTTGAGGTACTTCTGTTACTCCCATTTGTATAGAAAAGCTAGAATTATCAAATATCCAATTGTTTCGTGACAATTCAACATTTTAAGGTTATATTTAGACTGCATGTGCAGAGCATATGTTAGCTTACAAAGGAAATTAACCTCTTACTTTATTCAAATGAACATCACTAAGTTAATTTTGAGTGGATAGCTAATGAGATTACATGGGATGAGATTTTTTAAAAGGCCATCACCTTGGGTCAAGCCAATATATATTTTCCCATAACAATTATGTTCTTAATGGGTATTGCTTTGTAGCAAATTACTTGCCTAGGACCTGTGACACAGGCCAGTAGTAGCAATATAAATGTAAGAACAATTGCTTTGAATAAGGTAATGAAAGATATGTTTCATTGTGTATGTGTTGTTTTGTGGTACAAAGAACTTATAATCTACAACTTTATATTCATACAACTGAACCGAGATACTTTGCATTTTTTCCTTAAGTTTAACAGTTTCTTAACTCCGATTCTATAAAACTATTTACCTTAGAGATAATGACTTTTTCTATGTTAAGAGTGGGACAGATTTCCTACAGAGAGTATGTGACTTACCTGTGAAGTTTTACAATAAAAGTTATATAATAATAAAAATGATGATCATAGTTAACATTTTTTGATCACTTACATTTCTTGGAGTCATATTCAGTTAAGAATTTGTAGTATAAGTATAAACTAAGTATATCATAATATTCATCTTTAAAAATTCCAGAATATATTTTTACAAAGATGCTAAGATGAAATTATCTGATACTTGGAGTCAAACAAAGTTGCATTACAAAACTGTTAAAAACTTGGGTTAGTGTGTGATACCTGGTAATTTGCTGAACTTCTACGAGATTTACCCAACACAGAGATTAGTCTATGCCATTTGTATATATTTACTTATATTCACTTATTGAATAGAGATGAGGTAGCTACTTTAACCTCATTTTAAAGATGAGGAAACCGAGTTTTAAAACGCTCTAATAACTTGCCTAAGGTCCCAGAGATAGGACTAGAACACATGCAGTTCAGCTCCATGACAAGTTCTAACCAAGACTTGGATCACTTCAAGTGACCCAGCTTACAGAGTATTCAGTTTAAAATTCTGGTTCATCCATTTGATTCTTTGTTGAAGTAGCATGAGCAAATTCCACCATAACATAATGGTTCTCACCCGTAAGAGGTGTTTTGGGTGGTGATCCCTAGGGTCTGAAAAGTGTCTTCTGCATGGCCAGGTATGTCAGCAGCATGATAACTCAGAAAATAGAGCTCACTAAATGGCCTCTGATGGTGAAAATGGCAAGGAAACTCCTTGGAGTAACATTTAGTTAAAAATGTGTAAGGAAAATTAAATATCTCAGAATATTCTATCTAAATTCCCGAATGCCTTTTTTTTTTTTTTTTTTTTTTTTGCAAAAATGCTATAATGAAATTATCATGATACTTGGAGTCAAACAATGAAAGTTCAATGGTGAAACTGTGACAAACTTGAGTTAGTGTGTGATATGGAGTAATTTGCTAATCTTCTATGAGACTTTAATAATCTCTCTTGTCTTTTTTGTGTGTGCGTGTGTGAGACAAGGTCTCACTCTTGTCACCCAGGCTGGAGTGCAGTGGTGCAATCTTGGCTCACTGCAGCCTTGACTTCCAGAGCTCAGGTGTTCCTCCCATTTTAGCCTATCAGGTAGCCTGAACTACAGGTGTGTGCCACCACACTCAGCTAATTTTTTTAATCTTAGTAGAGACAGGGTTTTGCCATGTTGCCCAGACTGGTTTTGAACCCCTGGGCTCAAGCAATCTTCCTGCCCTGGCCTCCCAAAGTTCTGGGATTACAGGTGTGAGCCACCGCACCTGGCTCCTCATCTCTTATATAGGAGATTGAAATAGACACAAAGGTCCTTTCAGTGTTAAAAATTTGTTATATTATTTAAATTTTTCTCAACAACTGGAAAATGCCATTCTAGTCAAAACACATTTTAAAATCCTGTGACTTATAACGTTATACTTGAAATCAAAATACCATAAGTCAAATTTAATTCTGTTTTAAAGCAAGCAATGCTTTACATTTGAAATTTTTACCAAAATTTCATCAGGACCAGTTCAAAATCTAGGAAGAAGTTTGAAATGAAGAGAAATGCAGTTTAAAGTATATTTTCATTTTACCTGAGAAATAATAAACTATTTTAAAAAATAAAATGATCAAATTGGAATGCAATCATGTTCTCATAATTCCTTGGACAGGCATATTGTTTAGAGAATGTCTGTTTGGAACTCAATTGCACATTTGAGTCAGATACAACTCCTTAAACAACATGAACATTTTTAGATATTTCATGAATGAACATTTAAGTTTCTATGGCGAGCCAAAGAAAGATCAGTCCAAATGTGCATCTGAAAAATACAGCAAGGCAAATTTCACCTTCTTTCTCTTTGAGTAAACTTCACTTAAAATAAAGGCTGCATCCTGATACTGTTAAATAATTTTACTCGTTTTTGCACCGATATATTTTCACTGAGAAATGTAAGTGTTCCATCACTGTCCAAGGATTAGTAACTGCTAGTAAAAAAAATTCAGAGAAATATTTAAATTACAAGGCATAATAGTAAATTTGTTCTGATGTTTTCCCTAAATATACTGTACTAATCTTCAATTTTTAAACCCCTTTAAAAAAGGAACACTTTATATTTTTATGCTTCCATAAAATCAAGAGACTGATTATGTGGATTTTTAATGGGGGCTTACTAGTATGTACTTTATTCTTTTGCTGTATCTGCACTAATACATTTCAGAGTCTGTTTAAGAAACAGACAAAACAAAACAAAGTTATTTTTCTCTCTCACATTCAGCAGAAAATATTAAAATAAGAAAATCCTAAGGATACTTATTGGATACTCTAACACCACTTCTTGGAAGAAATTACTTTATGAATCCTTAAGGATTCTATTAATCATTATTAAGTAGATTAGGATTGGAAGAAGAAATGATCCAGAATCAACCACTAAATTCATTGAGGGTCTCTGAATGCATTACACGCTAAGTATCACTCTGGTAGGGTTTACAGGAAACTGCCTTTGATATTCCATTTTACCGAGGGCGGTGGGGAAGTCCATTTGAAAAGACATAAAGATAAAGTCACTGAACAGTGCCTTTGTAATTGGCTTTCCGTGCAACCTGAGGAAAATATCTTAATCTCTATTTTCCAACAAGAAATTAATTATTAATTCACATATCCATCCACATGTGTTAAGCATTTCTCAATAATTGTGGTCTACTTCTTTCACGGAATGCTCTGTGGGTTAATCACTAACCTGGGGGTTATGAAGGTGTGGATGGGAGTTATACATGGAAGAAAACCTACTCGGGAGAAGATGAAGATGAATCACCAGGAGGGCTTGCTGGCAGCCTATAAGGCCTCACTGGGTGGGGTTAACCTAGTGATGCCATTGGGTCCAGCATCTGGTCCTCAGCATTGCATGCTTTAAAACAAAACTTTTTATCAGGAGTTGGTTACCAGTCTCTGGCTGATGGATTAATGTTAACCAAACCTCACTGCAGACTTCTTTGTAAACCAGAATACAACAAATTCTTTCATAGAAAAGTGGGCAGTCTTTCTTCAGTGACCAAAATGATCGATGACACTACTCAAAGCATCCCAAAAGAGTAATCAGAACATGGCTGTCCTGGCAAGGAATAAGGCAAAAGGAGGCTGGTATTCCTAAGGAGGATCTGACTAACAAATGTGCTGACCTTACAGCAAAGAACATGCTCTAGAATTCTCCTGTTCCCAAAATTGAGACACTGCTTCATTTTCTTTGCTTGTCCTCAACTTCTGGGTTGATACTTTCTTCTTCTCCTTCTTTTTTTTTTTTTTTTTTTTTTTTTGAGACAGTCTTGTTCTGTCACCCAGGCTGGAGTGCAGTGGCACTATCTCAGCTCACTGCAGCCTTCACCTCCCAGGCACAAGCGATTCTCATGCCTCAGCCTCCCGAGTAGCTGAGATTTCAGGTGTGCACCAGCTAATTTTTGTATTTTTTTAGTAGAGACAGGGTTTTACCATGTTGGCCAGGCTGGTCTTGAACTCCTAACCTCAAGTGATCCGTCTGCCTTGGCCTACCATTACAGGATGAGCCACCGCACCTGGCCCTGATACTTTCTTACTTAGATATAAGTATTTCAGATTGAGCCAAGTTAGTTGTCCCTCATCAAAGAGCTGTTCCAGGGCTCAGAGACATTCTGTCTCCTCCCAACATATGCTGATTTATGTAGTTTATTTCTCAAAGGACAATGTTGTCACTCCCACCTCTAAATTCTCTGGGGCATCTCACTCTGCCTTCATATACTGTCTGTAAAAGTTCTCAGCATGTCATGGGAGAAAGTTTAAAGTATGATTTTTCTAGAATATTTGAAGAATACCAAAATATACAAAACTATAATTCAGAGCATAAAATTTGGTCAAAATAACCAATGAATATAAATAAAATAATTTAAAATTTGCTTTAAATTTGCGAAAACACTTAAACCGTAAGTTAAGATAGTAACAAAAAATATCTGTATTTATGTTGAGTAATAGTTTTTGAACATTTCAGGGATGGGCTTTAGAAGCACAGGTATATTAGTGCTATTATTACCTGTGACTTTTTCTCTTAGCTGAATTATAAAGTAAAATCTCAGTCAAATAAACCAAATGGTTCTGCACATTTGACTGGAGCAGGACTCACGATTATTGTCTTAGATTCCTTTCTGTCAAGAAAAGTCCTAAGATCCCCTAACCTAGAAACAGCAAAGGTCAGTAAGTAGAGGAAGGAAAAAATTAATAGATCTCATTTGGGATTTCTCTGACTCCAAGCTGTTCTGGCCAGCTTCTGCCTGCCCTTGAAACTCCCCCAGCTTTATCTACAGATCATATTGGACTTGCCTTTGCATTTCTGCTTGAGGTTTGTCATATCCTTCTACTCTTTCTTCTTAGCTCTAATTCACAGTACTATGGGTTCTGTTGCATCTCCATCACAGCTTCTCCTTAGGTTTAACCTCTGAGCCATCTCACTGGATTCAACTCAGGGCCAGCTGACCAAGGTTCCCCTGTATCCATGCTCCAGCCCCTCCCCTTCTTACTGGGCTGGAGATCTGGCTTGGATGCCTCCTTTCCTGTTTGGATTTAACTCTGTCTGATCCAGAGGGTTATGATATATAGGTTCCAAAATGTATTCAATTGTGGTCCAACATAGTCTTTAAGGAGTTGGGTCTCCAGCGACTTTGCATTGAGTACTACATGATGCATTTAGAGGCAAGGCAGCTTCTTCCTATATACATTCCTGTAAGTTCCCAAGTGAGTTATTTCTTTAAGAGGAGAAAATAAATTACAAAATGTGTAACGTTCCTGCTGTACATGCCTCTTGTGCAGGCCACTCATGTGATGGCTGTTTTCTTTTCCATACCCCTCACATGATTAGGCCAAGAAGACAGGTAGGTGTCTATCTTTCTCTTTAGTATTGCCTCCAGACCATTATCTTTCCCCTCTTTAAAAAAACATACAAATTTAAATTTCATGTTATCAGTGTATACTACCTATGATCTCTCCCTGATGCAATCAATAATCTACCATCCCCTAGGTCACGTTCCCTTATCCCTTGAATATTTAACTTCAAGATCATCATCTTATCTTCAGCACTGCTTCTCCTGTCTTAACTATTGGTGATTTAAAATTTTTTTTAATTTTTTTTAACTTTTTTTGAGACAGGGTCTTGCTCCATTGCCCCAGGCTAGAGTGCAGCGGCATGATCTTGGCTCACTGCAGCCTCTGCCTCCCAGGTTCAAGCGATTCTCGTGTCTTGGCCTCCCAAGTAGTGGAGATTACAGCTTGTGCCACATGCCTGGCTAATTTTTGTATTTTTTAATAGAGATGGGGTTTTGCCATGTTGGCCAGGCTGGTCTCCAACTCCTGGCCTCAAGTGATCTGCCCGCCTCGGCCTCCTAAAGTGCTGGGATTACAGGTGTGAGACACCATACCTGGTCCTCTTGGTGATTTTAATATGATTTTAATATATGCAAAGGTGATTCTTCTATCACTTTGACTGGATAGGCCCTAGATTACCTGCCATCCAGTGATCTTTTGTTCCTCTCTCTCTCAGTCTCTCACTGATGGTCATCACAGATCCTGGCATTACCAATAACTACAACACCTCCACAATCTCAATTTGAAACATCGCACTTTCTTTTTTTTCTTTTTTCTTTTCTTTTTTTCTTTTTTTCTTTGAGACTGAGTCTCTCTCAGTTGCCCAGGCTGGAGTGCAGTGGCACGATCTCGGTTCACTGCAAGCTCCACTTCCCGGGTTCACACCATTCTCCTGTCTCAGCCTCCCAAGTAGCTGGGACTACAGGTGCCCATTACCACGCCCAGCTAATTTTTTGTATTTTTAGTAGAGATGGGGTTTCACTGTGTTAGCCAGGATGGTCTTGATCTCCTGACCTTGTGATCCGCCTGCCTCGGCCTTTCTATCATCTACAATCTTTCCAGCATGTACCTGCTAGCACTTCAATTACAAAATCATTTGACTTACCTTAAGAGCCTCAATTCATTTATCCTATCCTACTTGCATAGCATAGGATATTTATTTTATCTCCTTTCTTCGAATGAACTCCATGGTCAAGGATTGTAATTACTCATCATGCACACTCTTAACACTATTGTCTCCTTTTTACTTTATTATAATGATACTCATTTTGCTAAAAAATAACCCTAGGTAGTTCCAACTCTCCATTACTCTTTGTCTGCATTTTAGCGCTGAATATGGCTAGAAAAGCATACAACCATGCCTATTGATCTAATTTTAAATTTATGATCCCAAATCTCATGTATACTGTTTATCAATCAATCCATATTCCTCAGCTTTATTCACTCCTTTACTCTATTAGATAACTATTTCACATTAGTTCTTTTCTAAAACCTCCGATATATATAGCTCACTCCCAAATTATGATTTTGCTGCAAGTTCACTAAGAAATATGAAGCAACAGATTCCAAATTTCCTTCATCACATCTAATCCCTTACCTGCAACTGGTTTATATCCTCTGCCTTCTCTTTGACTATGGATGAACTATTTACTTTCTCTCTCTCTCTCTCTCTCTCTCTCTCTTTCTCCTTCAGTCTTTCTCTGTCTTATCTCTACTGCATAATTCTCATTAGCATGCAACAATTTAATTTCCCCATCTTAAAAAATGTTCTCTTTCCCTTGACTCCACTTTCTCTTCCATCTGCTATCCATTTTCTCTCTTCTGTTTACAGTAAAACTTTTAAAAAATAGTTGGCTATAACTTGCTGCCTCCAATTTCTTTCTTCTTCTTCTTTTTTTTTTTTTTTTTTTGAGACAGAGTCTCACTGTGTTGCCCAGGTTGGAGTACAGTGATGCCATCTCAGCTCTCTGCAAACTCCACCTCCTGGGTTAAAGAGATTCTTCTGCCTCAGCCTCGCGAGTAGCTGGGACTAGAGGTGCCCACCGCCACACCCAGCTAATTTTTGTATCTTTAGTAGAGACAGAGTTTCACCATGTTGGCTAGGCTATCCTCAAACTCCTGACCTCAGTGATCCCAAAATGCTACCTCAGCCTCCCAAAGTGCTGGGATTATAGGCGTGAGCCACTCCCATTGTTAATTCCATTGAGTATTATATCAGCTATGGCCTTTTTATATATGGCCTTTAATATGTTGAAGTGTGTTTCTTCTTTACCTAATTTTTTGAGAGTTTTTCTCATAAAGGAAATAGAATTTTGTCAAACACTTTTTCTGTGTCTATTGAAATTATCATGTGATTTTATCCTTTACTCTGTTAGTGTGCTGTATCACAATAGTTCATTTTCATATGTTGAGCCATCCTACATCCCAGCTATACCTCCCACCTGATCATGATGTATTATCCTTTCAATGTGCTATTGACTTCAGTTAGCTACTATTGAGAATTTTTCATCTACGTTCATCAGGAATATTGACCTGTAGTTTTCATTTCTTCTGGGTATCTTTGTTTAGCTTTGGTATCAGAGTAATGCTGGCCTCATAAAATGAGTCTGGAAGTGTTCCTTCCCTCTTAAATTTTCTGAAAGTGTTTGAGAAGACTTGGCATTAATTCTTCTTTAAATGTTTGCTAGAATCCACATGTAAATGCACCTTTTCTTGAGCTTTTCTGTGTTGAGAAGTTTTTGATTACTGATTCAATGTCCATTCTAGTACAGACCTGTTCAGACTTTCTATTTCTTCACGATTTAGTCTTAGGTTGTATGTTTCTAGGAATTGTTTGTTTCTTCTAGGTTGTCCAGTTTATTGGTGTGTAATTGTTCATAGTAGTCTTTTATGATCCTTTTTTATGTAGTCTCAGTTGAAATGTCTCTTCTTTCATTTCTGACTTGAGCCTTTTCTCTTTTTTCTTAATTAGTCTAAAAATTTGTCAAATTGCTTTTTCAAAAAACCAACTCTTCACTTTGTTAATTTTTTGTTTTTCTTTTTTTCTATTTTATCTTTGCTCTAATCATTATTTTCTTTCTTTTTTTAACTTTTTCTTCGTTTGTTCTCTTTTTCTAGGTCTTTGAGGTGAAAATTTTTTTAATTAAGAGCTTTCTTTTTCTTTTAATTTAGATATTCATCACTATAAATTTCCCTCTTAGAACTTCTTTTGCTAGATCTCAGAAGATTTGTTACATTATGTTTTTGTTTTCACTTGTGTCAAGGTATTTTCTAATTTCTTTTCTTTATATTTTGACCTACTGGTTGGTTAAGAGTGTGTTGTTTAATTTTCACATATGTTTTCCTTCTGCTATTGAATTTTAGCTTCATTCCATTGTAGTTAGAAAAGATACTTGATATGATTTCAATCTTCTTATATTTATTAAGATTTATTTTGTGACCTAACATATGCTAGATCTATCCTAGAGAAAGTTTCATATGCATTTGAAAAAAGTGTGTACTCTGCTGTTTTTGGATGAACTGTTCCGCATATGACTGTTAGGGCTCTTTGATTAATAGTGTTGTTCAAATCCTCTGTTTCTTTATTGGTCTTCTGTCTAGATATTCTATCCATTATTGAAAGTGTGGTATTTAGGTCTCTTACTATTATTGTATTGTTGTCTATTTCTCCCTTCAGTTACTTTAATGTTCACTTTTTTATATAGTCTGATATTGAGTGCATATATATTTACAATTGTTATTTTTTTTCCTGGTGGGTGGACCCTTTTATTATTACACAATGTTCTTCTTTGTATCTTGTGATGGTTTTCACTTAAAGTCTATTTTTTCTGATGTAAGTGCAGCCACCTATTCTCTCTTTTGGTTACCATTTGCATGGAATACAGTATTCTGTTGTATATATATTTATTTTTATAAACCAATTTCACATTTTCTTATATTATTATGTTGCTATCTAACATTTTTATTTCATCTTGGAGAACTCCCTTTAACATTTCTTATAATATAGGTCTAGTCATGATAAACTCCCTCAGCTTTTGTTTGAAAGATAGTTTTGGCACATATAGTATTCTTAGTTGGCAGTTTTCTTTGAGAAATTTGTATTTATCATCCCCCTTCTGGTCTGTAAGGATTTTGCTGTAAAATTTTCTAATAGTCTTAGGGGTATTCTCTTGTATGTAAGAACTCAGTTTCTTTTTGCTGCTTTCAAAATTCTCTCCTTATCTTTGACTTTTGACAATTTGATTATAATGTGGCTTGTTGTACATTTCTTTGGGTTCACCTTATTTGGTGTTCTTTGAACTTCTTAGATATGATGTCTATTTCCTTCCCCAGATTTTGAAAGAAATCAGTCCAGCCAGAGATTTTGGAGGCTTCTAACAATTTTTCCCTTCCCAAAGATAAGCAGGAACTATGGGTTTTTGCCTGTTTACTCTGTGCAGAGCTGAGAGATGGGGAGCTATGGTGTCTACTAGTACATGCTACTGTCTTCATTGTCTTCCAGGCGGCTAGGCTATGCTGGACCTGCCAAAGCTCCAAGACTGGTAAGTCTGATGTTATTTCTTTGGGAAGCCCAGAGAAGTTGGGGAATTGGATGTGCAGATTAAATCTTTTCCTCTTCAGGGTGATGCTGGGAGCTGGGATATTTTTTATCCACTCACTTTTTCCTGATCAAGGGAGAAGATCTATGGTATCTACCAGCCTAGTGTGTCACCATTTCCATTCTTCCTCAAGCAGATAGTCTGGGCTGGTCCTGTCAGAGCTCCACTAATGGAAAGACAGAGGCCAGTCCTTGGGGACCCTCCTCAGAAAAGTTGAAGCTCTGTGTATATAAACTAGTCGCTTTCATCCCCTAGGAGAAGTTGAGAGCTAGAGATTCTCCTCTTGATTGTATGGTGTCATTGCTGGGGTTGTGGGTTCTGGCAAGAAGATGTTCTGAATCTCCCTTTTAGTATTGGTGAGTCTGGTTTCCCATTGACCTCATGTACAAAAAAGACTTTCAGTTATTTTCTGGCTTTCTCACAAAATAATTTATTCATGAATTTTTGTTGAATTAGTGTGTTTATGAGGAGGGAGACCCAGGACTTCTTATTCTGCCATCTTTCTTTAGTTCTTAATCCAAGGCTATATCTGACCTTTACCTTTTTCCTTCTCCAGAAACAAGAAATGCCACCACTGATTTACTAGATGAAATGAGAGTTGCAAAGCAACTAAAATGTTGTCAGTAAAGAAATTATGTTAGCTATAACTTCCCAGGCGTTAAATTATTTTGCTCTCTATTCTCATGTTATAGTTTTGGATTTTTCTCTAGGATTATATGCACCTACCACTACAACCATCATTATTATTTTGCTGAGAATAATTTGACTTCCATTTCCTGCCTGAGGCCTCGAAGCATTGGAATAGGAACTATATCTGCTGCTAAAGTTTGTTTTGGTATTTTAGTGAAATCAGAAATTCTGCCATTTCCAATGCACCAACTCTGATTACATTCTTTTAAATTTGGTGTGCTTTTAATAAAAGGAGAGAAAGAGGATATTTTTTCAATTTATCTTGTGACAGTTATATAGACTGCTTTCCATTTCCTCTAGGAAGCCATGAAATTAGTGCAAGTAATCTGTGAATTCATATACTAGTCAGAGCATTTATTATAGGCTGACTAAGCAGAATGTCTCATGTATATGTAAGTCTCTGTCTTTCAATTGCATGTAGATTTTATTACAATTGGCAAAATACCAATAATTGAAAGTACTACTGAATTCATAGAAGCTATTTGTCATACATTTTCCAAACTAATGAATAATAGAACTGTAATTACTGTAATATGAGATTTCATTATTTTGTTGTTGCTATTATTAATAAAGTCATTTTTATAAATGAAAGTTTGGGTACCATAATCTATTCTCATTGCTTTACCTAACTTAAGAAGCAATTTTAGACTGGAACATCACCTTTATTAAAGAATCTTTTTAGTTCTGCATGTTTTTCCAGTGTAAATCTTAATTCCAGCAGCATGATCCCCTAGTCTGCTCTGGCAATCAGAGCATTGCAATCTTGGAAGATTTATTGCCTGTCAGGAATTCTAGGAGAGGCGTACAATTTTTTACCACATTCCCAGCCAGGAATATTTACTTTACTAATACAACTTATTGTAATGGGAGTGTACTTTTCGTATCTGCCCATTTTGACCACTAGAACATTTTGGTAGAGTACCACTTTTTAATTTAAAAAATGACACCTTAGGGTTTTCTGCCTGTGGATGCCACTGAAGAAGCATCCTTTCCACTGCCATCATGTCTAAGTCAGAGTCTCCTAAAGAGCCCAAACAGCTGTGGAAGCTCCTCATTGGAGGGCTGAACTTTGAAACAATCCATGAGAGTCTGAGGAGCTATTCTGAGCAATGGAAAATGCTCGCAGACTGTGTGGTAATGAGAGATCCAAATACCAAGCACTCCAGGGTCTTTGGGGTTGTCACATGTACCACTGTGGAAGGGGTGGATGCAGCCATGAATACAAGGCTACACAAGGGGGATGGAAGAGTTGTGGAACCAAACAGAGCTGTCTCAAGAGACCAGATGCCCACTTAACTGTGAAAAAGATCTTTGTTGGTGGCATTAAAGAAGATACCAAAGGACATCAGTTAAGAGATTATTTTGAACAGCATGGAAAAATGGAAGTGATTTAAATCATGACTGATGGAGGCGGTGGCAAGAAAAGGGGCTTTGCTTTTGTAACCTTTGAGAGCCATGACTCCATGGATAAGACTATCATTCAGAATTACTGTACTATGAATGGCCACAACCTTGAAGTAAGGAAAGCCCTATTAAAGCTAGTGCTTCATCCAGCCAAAGGTTCGAAGTGGTTCTAGAAACTTTGGTGGTGGTCATGCAAATGGTTTTGGTGGGAATAACAACTTTGGTCATGGAGGAAACTTCAGTAGTCATGTCGGGTTTGGTGGCAGCTGTGGTGGTGGTGGATATTGTGGCAGTGGGGATGGCTATAATGGATTTGGTAATGATGGAAACAATTTTGGAGGTGGTGGAAACTACAGAGATTCTAGCAATTACAACTATCAATCTTCAAATTTTGGACCCATGAAGGAAGGAAACTTTGGAAGCAGAAGCTCTAGTCGCTATGGTGATGGAGGCTGATACTTTGCCAAACCATGAAATCAAAATGGCTATTGTGGTTCTAGTAGCAGCGGTAGGTATGGCAGTGGCAGAGGATTTTAATTACTGCCAGGAAACAAAGCTTAGCAGTAGAGTAGAGCCAGAGACATCACAAGGAAATTACAGATTACAACAGGTCTGTGAACTCAGCCAAGCACAGTGGTGGCAGGGCCTAGCCGCTACAAAGAAGACATGTTTTAGACAATACTCATGTGTATGGGTAAAAAACTCTAGGACTGTAGTGGTGACTAATTGTATAATAGGTTATTTTAGTTTCTGCTCTGTGGAAAGTGTCAATCATTCTAACAAAAGGTTTCAGTGTAGAATATTTTTTACTTTTTGCACCCATGCTGTTGATTGCTAAATGTAATAGTCTGATCATGACACTGAATGAGTGTGTCTTTAAAGGTAATATATTAGGTACATTTTCACACCTTACTAAGGAAAACATAATTTTATTGCCTGCACAACACCATTTTTGCTTTATGATTAGATTTAATGAATTTTATTGCTTATAAATAAAAATACATATACTGGTATATGTTTTTTTTTATATAACTTTGTGCTAAATTTACTCAAAGAGTATAATAAACATGTTTATGGCTCTTAATACATATTCCTAAGTTGCTTTCCAGAAACATGTTGCTTATTTAAACTCCCACTGGGAGCTAAACTTCTACTGTGAATTTTACCTTCTCTTTACCAAAACTGATTTTTACTTTTAAAAATTGTTGATAATTTGGTAAAATTTATTATTAGAAAGGTGGAACTTTTTATATTTTATTATCTATTTGCATTTCTTCTTCTGAGAATTGTCATTTCTTATTCCTTTTAGCATTAAAACCTGGTTTCTTCAGAGCCTTTTATTTTTATAGTGTTCCTTGTTTTGCTCAATTTGCAGCTAATCTTCCGTGTCCTTGCACTAGAACTATCAATTTGATCTCAATTGTAGAGGATCTCCAGCCTTTCTGACTATCACTTCTCAGAGTTAACTTCTATAACTTCTCAGAGGATTTTCTTCTCACCCACATTTAGACAGCTCTTTTTTCATATTATAGTGCAGAATTGGGCAAATGCAAGAACTGTTCTCCAAAATCTTTACTGCCCAATTTGCTCTGGAGTTGGCTTTTCTATCTAGATGGTATCTTTACTTCAGATATGTTTTAAAAAAGAAAAATTTTTTTTTTGAGATGGAGTCTCGCTCTTGTTGCCCAGGCTGGAGTGCAATGGCACGATCTCGGCTCACCACAACCCCTGCTTCCTGGGTTCAAGCAATTCTCCTGCCTCAGCCTCCTGAGTAGCTGGGATTATAGGCACCACCCACCACATCCGGCTACCTTCTGTATTTTCAGTACAGACGGGGTTTCTCCATGTTGGCCAGGCTGGTCTCGAACTCCTGACCTCAGGTGATCTGCCAGCCTCAGCCTCCCAGAGTACTGGGATTACAGGCGTGAGCCACTGCGCCAGGCCAGTATGTTCAAATTTATACCATCTCTTTTGAGATGCACAGTGGTAGGACATGAAGGTTGTTAAGTCATCCTAGTTTTAGGTCAGAAAGCAGACTTCCTTCTGCAGAGAAGCCATCAATTCTTTGATACCATCCCATGCTATTAAACACATCCTCTAAGACAGTCACTTGAGGTTCTACTATGTATTGTTTCATCATACACTTCCAACGGTAGTCTGTAAAACTGACCACCAAGTGTCTAGTCACTGCCATAGCAACTTCTACATTACGGAAAGAAACAATTTGGCAATGAAAATGACTTAAAGGGGGCATCATCTCTACTTTTGAATCATCTGACTTCTTTCCACAAGCAATAAAATTAAATACTCAAACTAGGAAATGTATTATTTAAACTAGTAAAAAGATGACATAGAAAGAATGAGGGCAATGCGATGGTGTCCTGGCCGGGGTTGGATCTCAGCCCTGTGCTGCTGGAAGAGGCTCTGGCCACCTGCAATCCTGAACTGGAATAATTGAGTAAATAATTATCCTATTTATGTTTATTAATCTCTCTTAAATGTATACATAGCTCAAATTTATTTTAATGTTTAATATTAGATGTGTTTTAGTTTTTATTTAGAAACTTGGTAATGTTTTTGTGACAAGAAAGATGCTGTAGGAACTTAGCTCTTATTTATATCAATTAGCCTGTAGTAAAATTGGTTTCATTAATGATCAGTTTTGCTTAAAGTAGCAGTTTCCAAGAACTCATCCACAATGTTAAGTGAGGACCTAGTGTACTTCAGCCAAGCAGAATAGGTCAGGACCTCAATGCCCTTTTCAATTGCCTGCAATTGGCCAGATGTAGGCATGAAAGCTGTTGATCCAAGCAGAAAAAAAATCAGGAAGAGCTAAGGATCAGGATGGATACAACCACCCATGAGCGAAAGAGGCAAGTTAATTTGTCATGCTGCTCTCAGCCAGGACACTGCCTTCAGCCAGGTTTGACCCTTTAAAGCAGCAGTTCCCACCCACACTGTGTCCATCATAATTACCTGAAATAGTTGGTAATATGCAAGTTCTCAGGAGCTACCTTAACAGTTTTTAATTCAGTGGGTGATTCAAATGGATCTCAGATCTTCATTTCAACATGTAACTGATTTTTTTAATGAGATGATTTGAGAAACACACTTTAAGAAATACCACTTTTAAAAGTAACTGTTCTTGGGAATTCCAGTTGTACCAAAATGTGCCAAGTGTCTCAACAACATGTATTCAAAAGTTCATACTTACCTCACTGATCTGAGCTGCCATCTTTATTATATACCAAATTTCTACATGTATTTGGGTCTATTCTTGGATTTTCTAGTCTCTTACCTAGACTATTCTATTTACATGCCACACTGTGGTAATCATGGAAGCTTTAAAATATGTTTTAGTATCTGATAACATAATTACTCTTCTTTCCAAGATATTTCTTGGCTATTTTTTCTTTTGTCATTTCTTTTCATATTAACTTTAGAATCTACATGTTCTTTTATTCTTCATTCCTTCCCTTCTTCTCTTTCTTCTTCCCTTCTTTCTCTTTTCATCCATCACTAGGCATGTGCTAATCTTCTTGGCCTCATGCTAATATTAGTCAAGTTATAATTCATAGCAGAAGAGAAGATAAATTTGAGAGGTCACTATCCTATTTGTCAAGACAAATTTGATTTGCTTAAGATCAGAAGAAAGGCAAATTAAAGGAATAGGACTACCAATATTTTAATGAAAGCATATTAAATGTATCAATTACTTTAGGAAGAACTGAAATCTTTACAATTTTGAATCTTTCTATCCAAGAAGTTAATGTCCTAAAAATCTTGTGTTTTTGTGTATGTGTATGTGTGTTCTTCAGGAATATTTTAATATACTTCCCATAAAGTTGTATAAATTTATTGTTAAACATGTTCCTGTTTTATCATCTTGTTGCCAATGTAGGTGGTATATTCTTTCATTAGCTTTTTCAGTTATTTATTGCTTGTGTTTCTGAAGGACATCACTTTATGCGTATTAATTTTACACCACAATTTGTTATTGAAGATTCATCACTTATAGTACTTTTTTGTTGAATCTCAAGACTGTCAGTTTTGTAATTCAAATCTCTAGAAATAGTAATAACTTTATCATTTCAAATTTCATGACTAATTAATTCTATTGTCTAAATAGCATTGAAAAATACTCCCTGTATAAAATATTATTATGTTAAGAAATTGTATATTTTATTAAGTGTTCTCATCAAGAATGGATATTGGACTTTGTTTAAAGGCATTTTTTTAATCTATAAAAAGAATGTATATTTTTCCTTCTTGTATATCACGTTTCTGCTTGTGATAAATATATTTCTTAATATTGAATTGCATTTATATATTTCTGAAATAAACCCCATTTTAAAAAAAGATGTACTATCATTTTTCAAATGTAATGTTGAATTCTATTTGTTAACATTTTATTTAAGATTGTGTCTTACATTTGTAAATAAATTGAAATTTAATTTTTTAAAGTCCAGCCAAGTTTTAGAGTAATTTGACCCAGACCACACCTGATTTCCTGCCCCTTCTGCTGAATCTTATATCTTGGTTTACCAATCACTGAGCCTAGCTCTTTTTGTTTGTTTGTTTGTTTGTTTGTTTTTTGTCAAAACGTGAACTTGAATAAAGTAACTACAACAAAGTAGAGAGTCAGAAAAACATGATTTTTAAAAAATGACAAAGATAAAATCTTCCGCTGAGACTGATCAACATTTTCACTCTGTGGAGGTATTATACTTTGTAGCATTTAAAATATTTGTAACATTTCCAAGTTTTCAATTAAAAAACAGGATAGGAATAAAATGAGAAAATTAAAAATAAATAAAATTAATTCACTGTTTAATTGAAAAATTCATGAACGTGGCCTAGACTTTGCCTCTTGACCATCTGAATTCTAGCTCTTACACATGTGTTTGGGGACCTTCATGCCTCTCCTTGTAGGGACTTCCTGGGTTTGTCCCCATTTGAATCTTCATGTGACTGGTTTCTGTTTCAGGTTCCTGATCTCATTCCGACTAAATTCCAAACAATTTCCATTTTTCTCCTTCCCACTTTCTATGTTTAACTTACTCCTAGGACCATCTGATAAATCCTTAAGGACCAAATATCAATTACTTCTGCTGATGAACTCTAAACAACTGGTTCTTTACTGCCCCTTGAGCGCCTTGGCCTCCACACACAGTGTGGCCTATTCTAGAGGTGCTTAGTCCTTGCCACCTGACTTATTCTCTCCAGAACAAGGACTAGGTACAAAGAATACACTGTGCTGAGAGCACCGGAGAAGACAAAGATGGCACCATTCCTGTCTTCAAAGGACATCAAAACTAGATGGACAGAGAAGTGAGGCTTGTGTGTGTTTAGGGTACAGGGGTTAGAAGAAGGGTGTTGTAAATCAGGCACAAGCATTAGTCAAAAACTAGCTATGAGTCTCAGGAGGCAAAGGGGTGGTTCAAATGACTCCTATAGTAGTTGAGAAAGGGAAAACAGATGCCACTATGACAATGAGGGACTACTTCATGGAGGACATGCTTCAGAGCTGCTCTGCAAAAGGTAATAACACATGCATGGACCATACAGAGGGAATCCCCTATGGGAAAACATGGCGTGAGTGAAAGGATCAGCAGAAATAGGTGAAGATAGGAAGGGGATATTTTGGCTAGAATGAAGGATTTACATGGGGCAGCAGAATGAGAGAAAAGGCTAGAAAGATAGTTTTAATCCAGATTGTGGAGGAATTTACATTTATCTCATCACTAATAGAAGGCTTTCCCTGAAAGCAGATTCTGTTAGTAGGCAAATAGAAAAGAGAATGACAGAGGGGAGTGCAAGAGAGAATCAGATATGGAGGGAACACAGGGCTCAGGAAAAGAAAAAACACTTGAGTGGTAGGAAGATGAACGAAAGACAGAAAAATGTCAGCCCTACGGCTTTTTCTATAGTCTCATCATTCGCATCCTACAGAGCACATAAAAGGGTTACATGCTACGTGAAATAAGTAATGTGACACAATACCTTTGGAGATACGTCCTATGAAGTACAACAGGGACTCAAACCACACAAAGCCTCCAGAAGAACTGCTTTATGATTCTGTGTGTGTGTATGTGTATGTGTGTGCGCGCGCGTGTGTGTGTGTGTTAAACTAGTGGTCCACAGGGAGGAGTTTTATTATAAACAGAGCAGATGTTTACTGTAGTTATTGCTTGAGCCCACCATCAGTGTATTACAGACATATCCCTGCCACCCAGAGATAGGTGACTCTTGCCAGTGTGTGGCCATTGTGTGTAAGCAGCAAGAGTTTCTAAGCTGAGTTCAGTCCCTATATGAATCTTGTTATTCTAATAGATGTCCTGATGAGATCACCAGTTTGTTGTTCAAAACAACAAAAAAAGCATAATAAAATTGTCAGTTAAATGAAAAAGCAGCATACTTAACTTGTGTAGTAATTATGATTATGATTATGATTATGATTATGATTATTACTACAATAACAAAGTACTCCAGAATGTAGTGGCTTACAGCAGCAGTAAATGTATATTATCTCGTATGGTTTCTGTAGGCCAGGAATTCAGGAAAAGATTTGCTTGGTGGTTCTAGCCTGGAGTCTCCCATAAGGCTATAGTGAGGATGCTGGGCAGGGACGTAAACATCTGAAGGCTTGGCTGAGCTGGAGGATCTACTTATTTACATGGCAGATAAACAGGTACTGGCTTGACAGGAGACTTTTCCAATGGGTTGCTTAACTGCCCTTCTGATATTATGACTGGCTTAACCCAGAGTGAATGATCCAGATTAAGAAAGAAGTCCCAATGTTTTCTTATGACCTAGCCTTGAAATCCTCACATTATAATTCCCATATTATCCTACTGGTTGCAAAGGTCAGCCTCATTTGGAGATAGTGGGAGGGGCCTATACAAGGACTTGCATGCAATGAGACAAGGCTCTTCAGGAAGTGTTTTGGAATCTGGTTACTATGATAATTCTACCATAAAATGCTGTTCTACCAAAAAAGTAATTTGTGCCTTAGCTAAACTGCTATAGTGAAAAAAGTCACGTCTCAATGTGACACATTAGTGTATTTAAGATAATTATTGAGTTGGTATTTAAAAAGAAAAATAATTTTATAAGTAAACACAGATCCAAATAATGAAGTTACAGTTAGAGAATGGTATATCTTTTGGAGTCTGCTATTTATTTTAAGTAATTTTAAAGTGTGTTTATTTGTTGCATGTTGACTTGCAATAGGAATCCCTTTACAAATTTGCATCAATAAGATTTAAATTTCATTTTTCAGCAATACAATAAACTCGGTTGTGAGAGAAACCCTTTCCAGTGCAATTTATATTAAAATGATGCATAACAGAGGAAGACAATTTGCCACTCTCTTCATTGGTTCTGAGCAGACAGCAGAAAGTGTCTCCTCTTCAAATCCCTAACCACCTTTCCAAACAGGTTTGGGGCCTAAAACGACACTGCCTATGTGGCTTCCCAAACTGCAGGCCAAAAGTTTGAGTTATAGTTGCCCTAAGTTGATAATGTTCTCAAGTGTCTGGCAGAAGTGAACGTGAACTGTCACTGGGAGAATGTGCTTTAAACACAACCTTCAAATAAGTTCCACTCATGAAATTCTAAGGGACAAAGGCTCAAAATAAGAACTTACTATAACACTTGAGGCCAACTTTCCTGAGCAAGGGTCAGCTGAGACAATAAACTGCAGATTTAGGACTTCCAAGAATGCAGAGTTTAGAATTATCAGATAAAGATTATAAAATATTTAATGTGTTCAAGTAAGTAAAAGAATACATGGAAAGTAATGCTAAGAAAAAGAGACTATCAAAACTGACCAGAAAGATTGTTAAAAATAAAAAAAAATAGAATTTTTGAAAATAAAAAAATCATAACTGAAATTAGAAAGTAAGTGTATGAATTCAATAGGGGAAAGGATCAGCTAAAGAGAGTACTAGTGGACTGGAAGATAGAAGTGAAGAAATCATAAACTGTAGGACGGAGAGAGAATGAGATGGAAAACAGCAGAAACTAGCAAAAAGAGCAGTCAGAGTGATAAGGTCCAACTTAAATCTTGCAAGAGTTCCAAAATAAGAAAATAAAGAAAGCAGGAAAGAGGCAGTATTGAAATAGATAATGGTTAAGAAATTCCCTCAATTAATGAAATAAATCAATTTTCAGGTTAAAGAACTGTAATAAATCTCAAATACAATGAATAAAAGAGAAAAAACAAAAATCCTCAACCCAAAAGTCTAAAGTCAAAGAAAAAAAAAAAGGAAAATGGAAAAATCAGGAGAAATAGAAAATCCAAAATGAAAAATAAAAAGATAGAGATAAGTCCAAATATGTCCTTTATTATAGACAGTATAAACTAGTTAAGAGGCAAAGATTGTCAAACTGAGAAAGTCCAGTTATACATTATTTTAAAAAGATACATCTAAAATATAAAGACATGAGAAAGTTGAAAGTAAAATGATGGGCCAGGCATGGTAGTGACTCACACCTATAATCCCAGAACTTTAGGAGGCTGAGGTGGGAGGATTGCTTGAGGTCAGGAGTTTGAGAATAGCTTGGGCAACATAACAAAATCCGATCTCTACGAGAAATTACATAAATAACATTTTTAAAAGTAAAAATAAGAAAAAGAAAAGAAAGTGATGAAAAAAGATTTACCAGACAACAGCGGAAGAGAAGAGGAAAAGGGGAGGGTAAAGGAAGGAAGAGGGAGCGTGGGAAAAATAAGAGGGGAAAGTGAAAAAGAAGAGGATGAAAAGGAGGAGGAGAGGGAGAGGGGGAAAGGATGAGGAAGTGGAAGGGAAAGATAAAGAGAAGGAGGAGGCAGGAAAGTGTGGGGAAAAGAAAGAAGAAAGTCAGTATCGCTTTTAGCTAGACATAAAGAAGCCACTATGTGCTGATAAAAGGTTTAATTCTCCAGAGGATGGACAGAATCATCAGCAAATAAAAATACAGAACATCTGGCTATATTTTAATTTTAGATAAATAACATATTTTCTTAAGTATAAGTCTGTCCCAGATATTGCATACTAAAAAATTATACTCATACTAAAAAATTATTCATTGCTTACCTTAAATTCAAATAGCCTTATATTACATTTGCATGGCTGGAAGATGAATGTATCTCCTAACAGCCTCAAAACATATGGAGGAAATATTAATAGAACTACAAAGAAGAATTGATATATTTGCCATCATTGTGGGAGATTTTAACACATCCTTCAGTATTTGGCAAGTATTCAAGTTATTCTAATGGACATCCATATAATGTCATACACAAAAAGATATAATACACATTTTTTAATGTCCAAATGGAACGTTTAGAAAATTTGATCACCTACGAGATCACATAACAAGTCTCAATAAATTTCAATCAATTTCTATTTAAAATTCTATTACAGAATACATTCTTCGATTTTAAGGCAAATAAGTTACAAACCATTAATAATAACAGAAAAACTGTGGACATTTGGAAATCAAAATAAAGCCTATCATTTAGGAAAAGACAATTATAAGAGAAATTAGAAAATACTTGAAATTGAATGATTTTTAGAAACCCACATACTAACACTTGATAAATATGGCTAAAACAGCATTTTGAAGGAGATCTATGGCCTAAAATGTTTATGTTAGAAAAGAAAAACGGCCAAAAATGGTGAGATATGTATTCAACTTAAGTAGTTAGAGAAATGACCACAGAATGCATGCAAAGAAAGCAAAAGGAAAGAAAAAATAAAGATGAGTGAAATGAAAGAAAATGCAAATCAAAGATCTAATAGGATCAACAAAGCCAAAAACTGGCTCCTAGGGAAAGCTCACACAATTGATACAACTTTAGCAAAATCAATAAAAAGGAGTAAAAGCACTAACAAAAAGTATTAAGAGATGAAACAGTGATTATTACTTCCAATAGATCAAAGGTTTAAAGGATAGTTAAGTAGTATATGACAACAAATATGAAAACTTAAGAGAAAAAATTTTCTAGAAAAACATAACTTTCTAATACTAACAATGAAAGAAAATACTTGAATTATATGGAATTATTCTATATGAAAATTGATCAACAGTGAAAATCTTCTCCATTAAGCAGAAAATATGTCTAGGAGGTATACTGGAACAAAATTCCAGTATTATATATACTCCCTTGAAAACAGTAAAAGAGACAATACTCCCTAACTTTGCTACTGAAATCAAAGACAATGTAAGAGAATAAATTACAGGTCAAATTCATTCATAATATAATTGCAAATATTAGCAACCCAAACATAGTAAAAAATAAAAATGATAATATATAATGAACAAGTTGGATTTAACCCAGAAATGCAAAGTTAGTTCAACATTAGAAAGAATATTAATATAACTCATGGCATAAACACAGTAAATACAAAATAAAGATATAATCATCACAATATTGACAAAATTCAAAAATTGTATGTGTGAAAACTTAAAAGTTACAAAAAAACTGACTGAAAAACTTATACCTAAAAATGATACAGTAAAAGCATGTCCATTATTTAAGAGAACAATAAGAATTTCCAGCCAACATTGTACTGGATTTCTTAGAAAAAGAATAAAATATGTAAAGATTAAAGAGATAGAAACCCTACCGCCTTTATTCACAGAAGGTATATACATAACATTTGCAGAGAATGAGTTTGATTATATTTACCATTAGAATTAATAGAAGTTTAGCCTAATAGATGAATTTATCATCTGTTTATCACAGTTAAATAATATCCATATGATTTCACTAAATAGTTGAAAATATATGTTTTAAAAGTCATTTATGACAACTAAAAATATATGTCTATATCTAATAAATATATGTGAAATCATAAGAGTTATTGAAATAAAGACCTTTATTTATAGTATATGTGGGGAATACATATGATTGACTGTAAGAGTAAATACTATAAAGATGTCAGTTCTCCCCAAGCTGATCTCTAGATTTAATGCAACTTCATTTAAAATCTCGACTTCTTCTCTAACTTGAAAAGCTAAATATGACATTATGTATTTAAAAAATAGCTAAGAAAATCTAAGACACTCCTTTAAAAAATTGGGCAAAATGACTTGCCTTACCAGATGTCAAGAGCTATCACAAAGCTATGATTTAAGCAATACATTATAGGTGCAAGAATAGATTGATAGGTGACAAGAATTTAATATAAATCCAAGAAACAGATTCACAGATAAATGAAAAATTGAAGTGTTAATAGAGATGGCATTGCAGATCAGCAAAGAAAAGAATGGCTATTCAAGAAATGGTTCTGGGGCAACTGGTTAGGAATATGAGAGAGACATGAAATTACATCTCTACACCATATACAAAATTCAATTTCAATGTATCAAAAACTCAAATGTGAAAGGCAAAACTTTGAAACTTTTGAACCCAGGAGGCAGAGGTGGGAGTGAGTCGAGATCGCACCACTACACTCCAGTCTGGGCAACACAGTGAGACTTAGTCTCAAAACAAACAAACAAACAAAAACTTTTAGAAGAAAATGTGTGAGAGTATTTTCATCCATTTCTGATAAGCTTAAGTCATTTGAAAAAATATAAAAGAATATATTCATCACTTCCTAGTAGGAAAACTTTATCAAACAGCATAAAATGTGCAAAACACCGTAATTAATACTTATTAAAACGAATTAATATACTACATTAAATAAACTTTTGTTATTCAGAGACATTGAAAACAGTCAAAAGATAAACACAAAGCTAGTAGAAAATATTTGCAATGCAAATAATGGCCAAAGGAATGGTATCTAGAATATACAAAGTCCTGAGACAATTTTTTAAAAATGCCAATCCAGTAGAAATACATCTGCAAAATATGTGGCTAAGCACTTAACAGAAGAGGTCAATAACGATAGGAAGAGCTGATTAAAGCTAATATAAAAGTGTGTAATACAAAGAGTTGTTCATTAGTAATCAGGGAAATGTCTATTAAAACCAAACAGTGATACCATTGCACACATACCACCAGAAGGGTAAAAGCTTAAAAGTCTCAAAATACCAAATACTGGCACGTAGGTTGGGTAATAGGTACTTTCAAACATTTTGATATCCTATATCCCAACAATCCCATTTCTATTCATATACTCCAAAGAAACCCTGGCATATGTGCCCAAAGAGACATGTTCCAGAACATTCATTAAACTCTTTGCTTTCACAGTAAGAGAGCAAAACAATTCCATTACCTAAATTATATAGTACTAAAAATACATAGGCACAGACAATAATGATTTAAACAAAAATGTATTACGTTAATTACTTACAACCTGATATTTTATAAGTTGCTTTTAATTTGCTCTGCTGATAGAAAATAAAAATGTGGAGGTTCAAGATGTAGCAACTTGCCTCAAATGATTAAGTAAATTAGCAATTCAAATGATTAAGTAAATTAGCAATTCACCTTATCACCGAACTATATTTTCATCTTCCTGTGCTTTTTTCTTCAGATCTCACAGTCTTCCAACCAAGTTATTAATTTAGTAATTTTCAGTTCTCTTAATAGGATATTTTTAAGTGTGCATGCGTGTTTCAAGATATTCCTGAATCCATCAACAGTTTTTTATTTCATTACTCAGGGTGAAGATGGCATATGTTTGGTTGTATTACCATATTCTGAATTATTTTCCTTAAAAACTGAAATAAAACCCACAGGGAAAACCAGATGCTTAAATGAGCCAGGTAGTAACCCAATCTGGCAGACAGTGAAATTTTAGAAGTACTATTCTCCCACTTGCCATGCCTGATTAGGAATGCGGGAAAAGAAAATTAACTTTCATTGATCATCTACTATGTTCCAGATGCTTTGCTTTCAATACTTCATTTAACCCTGAGAAACCCGAAAGATGGGCATTATTTTATCTGGTTTGCTGAAGAAGAAGCAAAGATATAGAGACAGAGAGAGTGAGAGCTGGGGGGGGGGGGGGGGGGGGGGGGGGGGGGGGGGGGAGGGGGAAAGAGAGAGAGAGAGAGAGAGAGAGAGAGAGAGAGACAGATTTCTTTCCCAAGGATCCATCTACTAGGTAGTAAAGCTGGGAACCCATGTCACTCTGGTCCAGTCCTCATGCTTTTTTCTTCATGTTGTGCCATCAAACACAAGGATCTCTATTTGAAGGTCTCATTCAAGCCATTTGGTGTTCAGCTTTAGGATCTATGCTTCAGGTCAAGGCCTAAGTGAGAAGAGGATGCAGGATGTCTTAGTGACCTCAGTCTCAAAATATTTCCAAAGCCCCTAAAAAGAGGTGGAAAAGCTAGCTAAGAAGAGAGCCTGCCTAGGAGTAACCGAGGCAAGGGAGGCCTTCCTTTTGCAGAAGCTATGAGTAGACAGCCCTGAAACAAGATTCGGCTGGAGGATGAAACTGCTTTTCTGAGGACCCCATCACTCTGGAGAGAATAATTCTGCACTATCTGTGCCATGAGAACAGATGTCAGGCTACCTAGATATGAATGAGTAGACATAAAGGCTAAAGACCAAGAGGGTTACCATGTCTTAGGGAAGGAAAATAAAGACTCAGAGGACACCAGTGAACTCACTGTCTTCACTGCCATGAGCTCTTTCTTGCCCAAAGAGAAGAAGCCCTAAGGGAAAATATGGTGTTTGAAATGAACCAATTGAATTCCTAAATTGACTGAATAATCACTTAAAAAAGACTGTCTTAAAACCAAAGACTATATCCTTTGAAGTAATGGTTCATTCTAGGTGTCAACTTGCCTGGACTAAGAAATACCTGAAGAACTGGTAAAACATTGTTTTGGGGTGTGGCTGTGCAGGTGTTACCAGAAAGATTGGTGTGTGAGCCTGAGTGGACTAAGGGGGGATGGTCTGCCCTTGATGTGGGTGGATATTATCCAGTCACTGGGGGCCCAGATAGAACAAAAACAGAAGAAAGGCAAATTGATCTTTTTCTCCCCTCGAACTGGGATACACTCTTTTTCCCTTGCCCTTGAATGTCAGGACTCCAGGCTCTTCAGCCTTTAGACTCTAGGAATTACACCAGCACCCCTCTCCACTCACCTCCACCTTGTTCTTAGGCCTTCAGACTTAGACTGAGCCACACCACCACTACTGGCATCCTAGGGTCTCTAGCTTGCAGACAGCCAGTATGGAACTTCTCAGACCTCATAATTTTCATGAGCCAATTATCCTAATAAATCTCCTTTCATCTCTCTTTCTCTCTCTCTCTTTCTCTCTCTCCTGCTGTCTCTCTCTCTTATTGTTTCTGTCTCTCTGGAGAACTCTGATTAATACGCTTGACTACAGGTTTTCTGCTACCAAACACAAATGTAGGCTCATGAACAAGGTGAATTTATTTCCAAAGAAATAGTTGCATGTCTATGCAAATGATTTGTGCCTATACATTTAAAACCCATGATGTAAGCATTACTAATCCCATTTTGTAGATACGAAAATCAGCACTCAGAGAAGTTAGAGGCATTTTCTATAGCCATAGAGCAAGTAAATGGCAAAGTAGAGGGTTTATTCGATATTCATTTGTTCCAAAGCTCATTCTCTTTCCACCTCGGTAAAACCTGATTTTTAATGGTAAAATGCTAAAGTAGTCTCCCTGCCTCTAGACCTCTATATTCTAAGGTGTGGGCCTTGTTCTTGTTTATGTCTCCTTATGACTGCTGCAGGGCACCTACATGAGGTACATAATAAGTATGATAACAGCAGGAAGTCCAGCGTTTCTGAAATTTCATTCGAGAACAACACATTCCCTACAATTGTCATATTTGATGACTACTTAATGAACAAGAACATCTCATTGAAAATAAATGTCAGTCCCATTAAGATATAATTATTCTCCTCTTCTACTCTGCTCAAGAAAGAACAGAAACTCCAGACATATGTGCCTAATTTTGTAAGTTATACATTAACACAAAGCATCCTGGTGTGGGTGCCCTTATTTCCATAAAGCAAATCTCAGCACATAAAAATACAAGCTCCTATAGTGCACACCTTCTTCCACCTCTGGGGGTAAAGGCAGACTCCCTAGTAGGGTGCCTAACTCAAGAATATAGTGCTATTCCAATCCTAATTAATTTCCAGGGTGTGTCCAGCTGTTCTGATTTTCACTTTCTATGAGGAAGGGGTGCCAGGGAGCCCAACAAAGGACTGAAGTGGCTTTTTGGATTCTGGATCTGCTGCTATCCATGTCCCCCACTGCCACTGGGCTTATCTACCATGCTCCTACCCCAATACAATGGGCTGCAGCCTGCTGAGCAGTCTTTCTCTGGCAGAAGGAGGGGTGTGGTCATAAAGAACAATAAAAGTTTATTAAAAGGGTAACCATACTGTATTTTCTGGAAGAATCCATATTCCATGTTTCTGTTCTGATTTATACTCATAGTTACATTTGTACTCATCAATATATGCACCCTGCTTATTGGTTTCCCAATCATAGTATCTTGGAAGAATCAGTTGGAGGAGTTGCTGATGAATCTAAAAACAAATTGTATATTGTTTTTAACAAATTCATAAACGGGTTGAGACATGTGGAGTGCCCCAGGGAGATCTAATATCTTAATGCCCGTCCACTGAAATCCCTAAATATTTATTTAGCATTAATGCAGATGTCAGAATGAGTGCAGTTTAGGAGGAAAGACAGAGAGACAGGACTGCTGGTGGTTTCAGGATTAGCAGCATATGGTTTCCTGAGCAATTCAGCTCTGGTTCCAAATTTACAAGCATAATCAATGCTATTAACAGAAAAAAAAAGTTTCTAAAAGATAGGCAAGACTGAGCTGCTACAACAAAATTTACTAACATCCCTCTTTTTTGAGTGATTTCTACTTCCCTTCCAATGGCAACCCCAGCTCCAATTTAATCTTACTGCCTTTGGGCTAAAATTATTAAGATAGCCATAGCCAGTCATCAAATTGTCTTGACAGCACCCCATCCAAAACTGGTCCTTGATTCCCCAAACTCCTTCAGAACCATCCATCAACAGCCTAAATATAGAAGAAGCTTCTCCTGAGTGTTCCTTAGTAGTATCTTAACACTCCTGAAGTTTTCCTGGGTATGGTCTTTCTTGCCTTATTAAATTAATCAACCTAACAAATTGTGAATATAGGGATGTTCCTGATGACCTTTGGTTAGTGAGTTTGACTCTGCCTATTCTGTCTTAACAGAAAACTTAGCAATCTCTCTAGGACTTTACCTTCTAAAGGTCTTTAAGTGGATCAAACCCGGCTGCTCTTCAGTCAGAGGACAAAAACACAAGAAGCGAAGTATGGTGAAAGGAAAGCCGTTTTATTAATCAAATGCTAGCAGTTGCGAAATAACCAGACTCATGCCTTTAAAAGACCTATCCAACTTTTGGGGCTGAGTGAAGGGGTTTAAGAAGAAAAACTTGTATAGGAGATGTGGAGGAGTGTTGTACGGGGGTGCGGGTCTGTATGTCTTGTTTTGATAGCTATCTTGAGTAATCGCCTGTCTAGAGATCCCGGTGGTGCCATCTTGGCTTTGGCTCGGTGGGTGGAGGACTAATTGTTCATAACTCCCCTTAAGTGGGAAAATTCTGCATCTGGGCCCGTACCTGGTTTGTTTCAAAATTAGCCCCTGGAATTTCTAAGCAAGCACATAATTAAATAAGCAAGCAAGCACTACGCACGCAAGTACCTGTGGACAAAAGAGAAACCAAGAGTTTTAACATACAAGGCTACATTTTGAGATTAAGAAAGAAAGGAAAAAAAATTTCAAAATGCATTTTGAAGTTAAGCTTCTCAGTTTATAGATCCTCTTACCTACCTAAACATTTTGTACAAGATCGTGCACATTTTGTGAGAAGAGTTCTAGTAAACATAATTATCTCCATGTCCTCATATTTCTAGAAATGTGTTTATGATCCTTATAGACAAGAACCTTGGACAATTTCAGTTACGCTACCCTCAATCTTCTCTCAAATTTCCCCCTTTCCCTATCCCACAGCCATTGTACATGTACAACAACCCATAGTAATGGATTTGGGATAAGTGGTCTGGTGGATCACACACTCATTCCAAAAGATACCAGTAACAGGGTAGGCTTTGCAGTTTCAGTTATGTGATTGTGCTAGATTTTCTGTTGACAATACTGTGTTTCTGCCTTGAATTGCAAGTATTGAAAACATAGAAACTACATTTCTCGTATTTCCTCAACAACAGCATTCCTAGTTAGAGTTTTACTAATAGAAGGCACTCATATTAAATTTAGAAGTAACAGCCAGAAGCAATATCATTTCTTTCTGGCATTAGCAGACAGACTCAAGAGTTTTGACAGTCGATGTGAGATTTTGAACTGTCCTCAGATATTCTTCTGTAAGTCTCTGTCTTTAATGCTGCCAATAGCATTAAATCATTGGTGGTAGTTTTCTACAATTTCTGCAACATTCTGATTCTCTGGAAGTTAGTGCAAGCTTTTCCCAATCTTTGCTCCCTTAGCACTCGTAAATGATTTTGTAAGCAACTAATATCCTACATTAAACCTCATCTTGATTGAAATACCTAGAGTAGTTCTGTTTTCCTGAACCAAACTTCCTGACTGAAAGAACAAATAAGGTCCAGTACCCAACAGTTTGTTAACCCTTCTTTCTCCTGCCTTCGTCCCCCTTTTAGTAGTTCCCAGTTTCTACTGTGCCATTTTTATGTCCATGCATATCCAATATATTTAGCTCACTTACAAGTGAGAACATGTGGTATTTAGCTTTCTGTTCCCGTGTTAATTTGCTTAGGATAATGGCCACCAGCTTAATCCATATTGCTGCAAAGGACAAGATTTCATTCTTTTTTATGGCTGCATAGTGTTCTACAGTGTATATGTGCCACATTTTCTTTATCCTATCTACATTGATGGGCATCTAGGTTGACTCCATGCTTTTGCTCTTGTGAATAGTGCTGCAATGAACATACAAGTGCATGTGGCTTTTTGGTAGAATGATGTATTTTCTTTTGGATATATACACAGCTGGGTCAAATGGTAGTCCTAAATTCTTTGAGAAATCTCCAAACTGCTTTTCACAGTGGCTGGACTAATTTACATTCCCAACAACAGCGTAAAGTGTTCCCTTTTCTCTGCAGCCTTGCCAACATCTGTTGTTTTTTGACTTTTTAATAACAGTCATTCTGACTGATACGAGATAGTATCTCACTGTGCTTTTGATTTGCATTTCTCTGGTTAGTGACATTGAGCATTTTTTCATCTGTTTGTTGGCTGCTTGTATGTCTTCTTTTGAGAAGTGTCTGTTCATATTTTAAAAACACTTTCAAACATGAAACGTAGTAAATTAAGTTCTTTGGTGGAATTTAAGTGGCAGTATATGTTTAATAAGAAATATAAAATTTCTGACTGTTATTGCAGAAGTCATTCATGTATTCATAAAATGAATTGTAGTGGGTATCAACTAGCTTAGTTGTTTAAATTTAACTGACTGCATTTAAGAGTGATATAAAAATTTTATTTTAAAATGTCCATATTTTCAATGCATAGAGAATTATATCCTTGCAATTATTGAAACATAGGGGGAAAATCTTTAGCTATCAACTTAAAATTATGAGCAGTTGTACAGTTTTACAAAATTATTTTAGGAAATACACAAACCAAAGCTATTGATGGGTATCTTTGACTCTTGCCCATACCTGTCCGTAAGAGAAGAGAAAGGCTACTACAAATGGATTCAGAAGGTAAAAATTTCCTTTCCAAAAATCAACAGTCGATTATGGATTCAAGTAGATTAATATGTCTTTGTTGAGTTCCAATGCATTAGTTCCTAACTCAGCTCCCTTCTCTTTTTCTCATGTTTATCACTAGCCCAAGCCTTATGCTTGAAATGACTTCTTCCTGTGTCATCTGCTCTGCTTGCAACTTTGGACACTGACTCTGGTTCTTATACCATTACCCTTCTACTACTAACTCATGTTAATTAGTTGATCTAACCTGCATTTCCTTCTCAGCTTACATCTCTAAAATTTCCCCACAGGACGATTAGTCAAATCTCAAACATTTTTGCATCTTCCAGGTAGATCTGGTACGTGGCTCTTTGACTTAGTCTTGCCTTTAGGACTCTTGATAACTTCACACCTGGCCTATGTAAACTGGTGCGTTCTCTGATCTGTGTCCTGCATAAATTGTTCTGCCAAACAGTCTAGCTTCATTCCCAATCCTGATCCATTTTATTTGCCTGCTTTATCACTGCCAAAAATGTGGCATAATAATTAACAGTTATCGCTAATAGATGCATTATAACTCAGACTTTGTTTGCTTTATATTTCATGTCATAGAAAAGACCTTTAAACTAGCATTTCATATAAAGTTCATCTGCTTGGTAAAGAGTTCTGCTCTATCTTATTTCCATTTTTGTTTTTTACGTATGTAAAAACATACGTAACATAGGGTCTCACTATGTTACCAAGGTTGGCTGGCCTTGAACTCCTGGGCTCAAATGATCCTTCCACCTAGCCTCCTAAGTAGCTGGGGCTATAGGCACATGCCACCACACCCTGCTTGATATGGTTTGGCTGTGTCCCCACCCAAATCTCATCTTGAATTGTAGTTCCCACAATCCTCATGTGTCATGGGAGGGAGCTGGTGGGAGGTAATTTAATCATGAGGGCAGTTATCCCCACGCTGCTTTTCTCATGATCACAAGTGAGTTCTCATGAGATCTGATGGTTGTTTTAAGGGGTTTTCCCCCTTTTGTTCAGCACTTCTCTGTCCTGCCATTATGTGAAGAAGAAGGTGTTTGCTTCCCCTTCCACCATGATTGTAAGTTTCGTGAGACCTCCCCAGCCATGCGGAACTGTGAATCAATTAACCCTCTATCCTTTGTAAATTACCCAGTCTTGGACAGTCCTTTCTAACAGCCTGAGAACTGACTAATACACTTCCTGTTTTCTTTTAAAAGGGAAGACTTGCAAGACTAATATGGATGTCCAGGCTTCTCTGGCCAGTTAGCACAGCTGAGATCATAATTATAGCAATTACCTAATAATCATGCCTGCACACCTCCACATGCCAGAGTAGCAGCATCCTTGTCCTTCTTGGATTTTCCTCTCTCTCAATGCCTCTTAAGGAGTGCTGAAGACCAAGGGTTAACAGAGATTTGCTTTTGTCCCACAGTCACACTGTGCTTTTCTTTTCCTCTTGAGCCACTCTATTGTACTTTCTCTTATCTCTTTCTGTGGCTCTAGGACTTCAGCACTCTCTTGCCTGCTGGCACAAGCTGCGGGGTACAGGTGGGAGGCAGTAGATGGATGTAAAGGACCAGTGCTGCTCTCCTCCAAGTCCTCTCCTTAACCATTGCTTTCCTGTGAGTACTTTAAAGCAAAAGTAAAATAAGAATACCCAGGGCTTAATTTTTAAAGAGGGCACCTCATTTTATCCAAACATCAGTAGGTACAGACCTGCTGCTTGGACAATATCACCTCAGCAGATGCAACACTTCTGATGGCCACACTCCTAAATTTTAGTAAAAATACCTAAGGGGAAGCAATGAACTTCTTGACTACTGAACTTATCAACATAAAGCATGAATGTTTGAGTCAGAAGGAACTGACATCAAGATTTTGCCAAGCCTCTGTTTTTTTCTTAGCGAAGTGATCTTGGGAAAGTCATTTAACATCTCTCTACGTAAGTGTTCTTATCTGAAAAATGAGTTTAATAAAATTATTTGTCCCATAGGTTTATGGTGAGAGTTTACACAGATGATGAAGGGCTTAGCCCAGTGCCTAGCAAATGGCAACACTGTACCATTTGGTTATCACTAAAACTATTAGTATATGTGGTGCCAGTGTGAATGCCACAAATGGCCAAAACCATATTAATAAATAAGAGGTTTCCTAGGATAGGAGAAACAATAAACACAAGAGAAGAGAAGAGAAGAGCCTAGAAATTGCACTGTACATTCCCTATTCTGTAGGTCATCAGAATGGCTCTCCACACATACATAGTTGTGTTTGTTTTTATATTTCTGTTTCACAGGATTGAACACAACAGAAGAGGTTGCTATGGAAACATGTGCACCTTACAATTCTTATTTATGGGAAATCATTTCCATAAAACTTGGATATGTTCTTGTTAGATATCAATTGTCATTTGTCATCTCTGTTATCACGCCGTCCACTTTTGTACAGTTTCCGTCTGCAGTGTAGCCAATATTTTGAGCGCAGGGAGCCCACACTGGGCAAACCATGCTTCCCTTCGTATTAGTCAAGCATTTCTTCCATGATTGGTGATTAGCATTTGACAGCAATCTGGCAAGGTAGGCAGAGGAATGTAAGCAGAATATCATGAAAAGAAACTTTGAGTTCTGATAGTACAGGCCTGCTTTCTCCTTTCTATGGCAACCACAAGTACCATCAGATCACAAAAAGGAATATTCTGCAGCTTCTAGGATTTGAGTGGGTGTTTACATATGCATTGTCTCTGTGAACTGTGGAAGCAATTAAAATGCATGATGTGCCAATATGTAATTGTAATGAAATTTCCATTACTTGGTGCCTGGAAAATGCTGTAATTTCCACTGACCATTTACTTTAGAGGTGTGGGTCTAATAAAAACCGAGAAAATATTAACAAGATGTGGGTTAAAACCAGAAAGGTATATTTTCAAAAAGCTGTGGCCAGAGTTCAAAGGTTAGGAATAAACAAAGATTTAAGAATTAATAAACTCATTTTTGAGATTTATCCTTGTGATTTTCTATGTGCGTCTTCTACATTCCTATAAATACATACTGATTATACAATGTAAGCCGTCATGTTCTTTCTTTTCTTTCTTTTTTTTTTTTTTTTTTTTTGAGATGGAGTTTTGCTCTGTTGCCCAGGCTGGAGTGCAATGGTACAATCTCAGCTCACTGCAACCTCTGTCTCCCAGGATCAAGCAGGATTCTCCTGCCTCACCCTCCCAAGTAGCCGGGATTACAGGCATGTGCCACCAGGCCCGGCTAATTTTTTTTGTATTTTGTAGAGATGGGGTTTCACCATGTTGGTCAGGCTGGTCTCAAATTCCTGACTTCAGGCGATCCACCCGCCTCTGCCTCTCAAAGTGCTGGGTGTTCTTATAAGAGGATGTGTTTACTTCTGGATCGTGTGGTTTATTTTGAGAAGTGGGAGAAGGTAAGCTGATAGGAAGGATGCTTGAATGTCGAGCCAACAAATAAAAACAGATACAAATAATGAAATGGAAGAGCCACAGCAACTTGGGATACTTAAGGCCACTGAGAGAGGGGACGAATTGTTGTTGCTATTGTTATTTTATTTTGTTTTGGCTTGACGAATTTAGACCTCCATATCCTAATGTGATAAGCAGTGGCACCTCTTAATATTGTTGAACGTAAAAATAGATTTGGTTTGTTTATGTGTAACTGCAAACCAAGTGGCAGGTGATGGAATGTCCCTCGCTAGCCCAGTGAAATAATTATAACAAAATGTTATACGGCCTGGAACGCTATGAGAGTATAGGTTTAAGACTAAAGGATTAGAAATAAACTTATAGGGAAGTTTTAGTATTGACACACTCCAAGAGAAAATTTAGAGTATAAAACCTTATACTTTTGGACACAGTTCTACTTACGACTAATGAATTTTAGATAATGTTAGGATGAGTTCCACTGAATTCACTGGGGAATCAGTCAGCTCAAGTGTAAGAACAAGTAAATTTTCATGTTTCCACAAACAGCAGAGTCCCATATGTCACTTATTAACCATCATAGTTACTGGTAAGTTTGTTTTCAAGGTTTCATGTTGTTTAAGAAAACAAAGCAACAGTCAGGCATGACTCAGCAACAGGCACTCACTGAGTGTCCACAGGAATCATGTTCTAAGGAACACACCACAAAACCTTTCACTCCTAGAAATAAAAGGTGGATTTTCCTTGCCTACCAGACCACATAGGTGTGATATATTCAGCGTAAAGAAATTATTACCATACAAACAGTATATAAAATAGGATCCATTTTGTGGAGATTAAGAAAGTATAAATTACATAGATCAAACTACAGACAATGTCCAGGTACTGAGTAATGGAAATTTCATTAAAATTACAAACAAACAACAAAAAAATATATACAAACCAAGTGTAACTGCGTGGTGAACACTTTGGAGATTATTATTTTTGTTTCTGTAGGTCTCTTGATAATTCGACATTCAAAAAAGTGTTGTGTTCATGTAATTTTAAAGAGGGTTTTTTGAAGAAAGAATAACCAAGTTATTCTACAAACCTACAAGTAGCTGATAATCTTGGCCTACAATAGGAAAATGCTAGTATAATTGATGGACTAGGAGGCTGCAAGCAGTGAGTTTAAATTTGGAGCCAACACATCTGTGTTTAAATATCTGACAATCTCATTGTTTGTCATTCCTGTCTACAAAATGGCAAAAATGTTCTGTTTCCTTTCTTATTTCACTTAAAACTGAAAATAGTACTCACACAATAGACATTTTGATTAAAACATTGTCACTAGATAGAGCAAAACAGTAGATTAAAGAAATCTGGCTTTTGTCAATGATTGAGCTAAGAATTTAAATAAAACAAATCTTAATAAATATCTCAAGTGTAAGTTGCCAAATATGAGAAAATAACTTTAGGATTTTCAGTAAGGAAAACACTATGAGGATTTCATTCATTAATTCAGCAAATATTTATTAGGTAACAAGGTAGCCTATTCTAAGTGCTGGGATGAAGCAGGAAGCAAGACAGAAATGGTTCCAGTCTCATGTAACATTCATTCATTCTAGTCACAGAGATGAACAGTAACCAAAACAGGGACAAATACTTACATAATCATAGATGGAAGTTTTATAAAAGGTGAAGGGCAGGATGCTATACTGAAATTTATCAGGGGCACTATTCTACTCTGAACTATCAATGAAGTCATCACCGAGAGACATTTAATCTGGGCTCTAGTTACAAGTAGAACTTGATCAGGACAATGATGGGGTAGGAGTAAAGGAAAAGGGCTTTGGGGAAGAGAGAATCCTAAGTGCAAGATATCTTAGGCATTAAAGAAGGTTAAGAAACTGAAAGAAGGAAAAATGAAGCTGGAGTATGGTTTGGAGGGATAGAGGGGATGAATGGCTTATTAGATTGTGTTAAGAAGCTTAGATATGATCCTAAAAGCAATGAAAAGCTCTTTAATTAGCACATGAAGCCAACTCAATTCTTGTTTAAATAGTAACTACATATATTGCATATATGAAAATTATTTTATCTCTTGAATTGATCAGTATCGAAATGTAGATTTTCAGAAGTTTTAGACAACATGTTTTGTAATAGGAGAAATATCAACATAGGATTTACAGAATTAAAATCTATTCATGATGTTAATCTCATTTAACCAGTATAACTGTTTTACTAACTCATTTTTTTTTTTTTTTTAATGCCAGTTTACTTTGGAGCCACCACTGTTTCTTGTTAGAGGAAATTTCAGGATATCATTCTGGAGGTTTTTCCTACTCCTCAGTTTATCGAAGAACACCAGGAACCTAATTCAATCCCAAGTGTATCAGTCCAGCTTCCAAAACTCCAAATGGATAGGAGCTGGATCCTAGCCAGTGCTTCAATGCCACATGGTTGTTCAACATGGTTCAGCACTGTTGAAGAGCAGCCCTGCACAGATGAGCAGAGTGTGATTTACCACTACTGCTAAAGCACACTTACGATGATCAGGTCTTAGCCCAGGCTTTGGGTGTGCCCATGCTGTGGGGGATGCCCATACTTTTGGGGGTGCCTATGCTGTTTGGGGATGATTATTTCTTGTTCTACTTATCATGAACTATTTCAAACATATACCAGAATATAGGATACCCATCATCCAGTTCAGCACTTTTCAATGTATGGATAATCTTGTTCATCTATATTCTTCCCTACCTATCCCCTCACACCCAACATTTTAAAGGAAATGCAAGAATCATATCATTTCATTTGTAGTATTATTTGCAGCACTGAAAGATAAGGATTATTAAAAAGAAAACCTAAACCCATTTTAAATGTGATGCCGTTATCACACTTAAAATATAAATATGTGCATTTTATCATCAACTATCCAATCAGCATTCAAATTCCCCCAGTTTTCTCAAAATGTTTTAATAATTTACTTTTTATAATTTGTTTATAGAAATCAGAATCCAAATAAAGTTCATAACTGCAACAGATCTCTTAAGTCTATTTTATTCTATATGTTCCCCCTCTACCTTTTTTCTTTTTCCATAGATAGATAGATTAGATAGATAGATGATAGATTTTAAAAAATAAATGATAGTTTGTCCTATTTTGTTTTCTATTGTTGGGATTTTGCTGATTGCATCCCATTAGTGCCACTTAACATATTCTTTGGTCCTCCTATATTGATGGGAAATTATTAGAGGCTAATTAGACACAGGCTGGATTTTTGTGGTATAATGACTTCATGGGTGGTATTGTGTACTTCCATCAGGAATATTTATCTAAATGTCTTCTTTTTGACATGTTGGCAGTAATGGATGACTATTGCCTAGATTCATTAATACATCAATTATGATTTGCAAAATGTGATATTCTTTCATTTCTTCTTCAGTCCTTGATTGGATATGTCTATAAAAAATCTCCTCCTCAAATATTTGGTTACCCTGGGATCACTGGTAGACAACTGAAACCTAATTGAACTTAAATCTGTATCACCTTTCTCCTACGCTAAAATTCCTGGTTCCCAGTGACATCAACATAATTACTCATTTGCTTTATTCCACAACACACAAAAAATGGTCTCAGAAGAGCAACATCACTATCACATATGGATACCAATAAAATTAACAAATTTTCTTTTTAATTCCTTTTTGTCTTTAGGTTATAGTCTATAGGCAATGTACACTGAAATCACTGTGCCTTAAGCTTATCTGAAAAGTTGTGCCACCAACTTAATAAGCAATTAACTTCCATTTTCATTTGCCTTCAACTCTTAGGGGCTGATTTTCTAAATTAAATTTTGTTCTATATTTGTGCAAAAGATTTACATGGCCCTAAAGTCAAAACTGCAAGCAAAGTGTATTTTTGAAATTTTAGTTTCTATCTTTGTCTTTGCCATACTAGTCTTCTCCTTCTACACAGTAAATTTTTTTCCCATAATTTTAAAGTTATCCTTTTATGGTCCTTACCTAGGTAAACAGTAGCATATTATAAACACTTTTTCTTGCTAAGTGATAAAGTAATTTCTAACTTACATTTCCATGTTCAACTGTTGTTTACCAAGTGTATTCACTGGAACATACTGACTGGGACCAGATGTAATCACTAAAACTAGAGACCTACTCTCATGGACATCAGGAGCCTGTCACTCTTCTATAACACTGGCTTTTGGTCAGGACCAACCTGGTTTATTCTAACAGGCCTCTCTAAACTTTGAATCTTAGAAAGTCAATAGCCTCCTAAGCCTCCTAAGCCTTCTAACACAAATAGATTCATCCTACCTACTCCCTACTCAGAGCTCAGCATATGGGAAAGACAGCTTTTGTTTAGTCTCACAAAACAAAACAAAACATCTAGCTATACATTTCTCTCAGGATACTGAGTTTCTTTCTACTGAAAGAAGAAAAGGAATGAGATTTCTGCAAGAGGAACAATCTTTGGAAAACAGATCTCCTTCAACATGACCTTCTGTCTCCCCCAGTAAGTAAGAAAGCTGGTAACAGTTTCCCCATAAAACAAGAAAACCAATTCCATGTAAACTAATGCTACTAGAAATCTCCTAGTAGTTGAGAAATATTAAGTCATAATCATGTACTTCATGAAAATACCACAATTGTTTAACAATTAAGAAAATGCTTTCATGATAACTATTCATCTAATCTGTATGGAAAAATCTGTGAAATATGTAGTACTTTAGCTTCTCCCTTTTTCTTTCATTTTTGAAAAGTGAGGAAATAGTGACTTGCCCCAAAATATGCAGCCAAACCAGTTGGAAGAGGAAAAATAAACCCCAAGTGGTTTAATTCTAGTTTTCATGCCCTTTTCACTTTCTGTACAAGAGCAATGAATCAACAACTGACCGTATAAACCTATGCTTTCACAAGAAGGTCAGTAGATGACCAAGTAGTTTGAGTGTTTAGAAAACATTCTCTGACTGGGAAAGGTAAATGGCAGGGAGGAGGGAGGATGAAGAGAGGCGAGTTAAAGTGTACAAACACACACTAAGAAGGAATCAATTAATGTTTGATTGCAGAGTAGGATGACTATACTTTAAAAAATATATTGGACTCAGGTGACAGACACCCCAAATACTCTGACTTGATCACTATGCATTAGATACTTGTAAAAAAATCTCATGTACCCCATAAATTTGCACAAATAATAAATAAAGTAATAAAATATTTGCCATAATGCTCTACAATTAGCAGTGAAAGCAGGCTTAACACTCTACCATAAACTATTTTAATTTTATTGCTTTTGAATTTGACTAAAAGGATTAGGCTGGTAACATACATGAATAAAAATAAATGTATCATTGTAAAAAAAAACAGAAAGAAAAGAAAACATCCTCTGGATAACTATGTTTTTATGAACAAGAAACAAGGAATCTGCTTATACAACTGGCAAAACAGTTCAGAGAAATGCCTCCCCTACAGCTATGGACAAATATATATTACTAAAACTTACTAAAGGAGTTGCACTTGGTGAAATGAATGTGTGCCTACCAAAAAAATTGAGTTCCTATAATTTAATAATAATTCTCTAGGGATAGTGCTATGGAGGCCAAGCTTGTAAAACAGAGGATCTTTCAGTAAAACAAAAAATGTGAAACCACATTCTAATTGACTTATTTTGTGGATTTGAATTTACGTACACTATGTTTTTCTCCAAAGGAAGTAGCATTTTGTCCTATAGCCAAATAGATTTCTGAGATAATCCAAACCATCTGAACAGCCTAATGGCAGTTCAAGTTTTCTCCTGTCTCTGTTCTATGTAGCTGGCTGGAGAGAGCATTTCTGATATCTCTGGGACTTAAGAAAGGCAATGGCTATGGCATGGCCCCCAGTGTACCATACAGTTAACCAAACCACTGACCCTGAAGAAAAGTCATTTCAAGGTTGAAACTGTAATGAATTCTTCTTCCTCGCAATGAATTCAATGAAAAGAAAAGGCCAGATGGCATTTCAGAAACCCATGCTGTCTGATAAGAAATATATATTGGCTTAAAAACTGTAATGAAGAAATCTCCATTTCTGCAAATGAAATATAAAAGAGATTCAAAACTGAGGATTTCTTTTCAAATGACGCCTACAAATTCATGGGATGTTTCCTAATTATGAATATCCATCATTTTATATGCTCAATCAAAGCATGTTCTTCCAATACAACATAAAAATGTTAATAATTTCAAAATATTGGTGGTTTTCTTTACCTTTTCCTTTGTATGACTTTTGCCTAGTTGGTCTGAAGTATCCATCTATAGGTAAAGGGAATCCAAAAAGATTAAACATTCTTACAAAAAGTAGCAAGGAGACAGAAGAGGGTAATACCAGTTCCTAATATTTAAAATTCAATTTTCCAGCAGAAAAAGAGAATAGGCTTGGAAGCTATGAGCTGTTACAGAGAAAAGATTTCCTAACTTACTTTAGTGATTATTCTTGCAGCCTTATAGACATTCCACTTTTTTTTCTTATATAATGAGTTGTCTTTTTCTATATGCAAATTGAGCATTTATGTGGGTAATAGGGGAGAGAGCTACATTAAAAACTAAGTTCAGTGAGAAGCCATTGAAAGGTTTTTAAAACAGAAATGGCACAATCTAATTTACATCTTTAAAATATTAACTTTTGTTGCTATAAAAATAATGGATTGTAGAGGAAGAAGAAGAAAGCAGAGAAATCATATAGGGAGTTATTGCATTATTTCTAGAAAGATATGATGATGTCTTGGACTAGAAGAATAAGTGGTGATGATGGAAACATGGAGAGAGTTATATAGTTGCTGACAGCACTTACTGGTAGATTAGACTTTGTGTGTGAGAGACAGAGACCAAAGATGACTCCTAGAACTTGGGCTTGAACAAACTGGGTGAATGGTGGTGAAATGCTTCCAGAGGCACAGGATTGGAGATAGAAATTTAAGATTGTATGTTGGCTATGTTGTTTGAGATGCAGGGTATATGTTCAAGCAGAGATAAATACAAAAATAAGCAACGTACCAGCTAACCCCTACCTACCTTTGGGCCTGCATCTTCCATCACTCTCCTCTTTGCTGATGATATTCAAGTCACCCTGGTCTTTTTCTTTTATTTTCCACAAATGAGCCAAACTTTGTCTCTTAAGGCTTTTGCACTTATTACTTCTACCTGGAACTCTTCCCTTTCAGATCTTATATGGTTGGCTATATATACAATCATTCAGCTCAAACATGATCATTGGGGAGGTCTTCTCTAAAACAAATAAAATAGCACCACTCCTACCCATCATGCTTTATAACATTGTCCTATTCTATTTATTTCACAACTCATCACTTTCTGAAATCGTCTTTTCATTTATTTACTCTATGTCACTTTTTACTAAAATGTAAGGTCTGTAAGAATTTGCTTGCCTTATTTATCACTAGATCTGCAGTACCTAACACATAGTAGGTGTTCAATAAATTTTTATTGAATAAAAGAAGTAATTAAATGTATGAATACATCATTTATTGTTGTTGTTATTAATATAATCCCTTCTTGTGGTGAATGCTACTAAGTCTCCACCTGGTTAATCTCCATCACAATATTCTCCAGCTGTTTATGAATTTTTGAGGGTGTGCTCAGGAGTAACTTCCTCAGGTATTCTCAGACACAAGTTCTTCAGATTTATCCTCTGTCTTCTTCAGAGCGAAGTCACTTGCCCAAGGCCACAGGCATTTAGTGTTAGTACTAGAGTTGGAATTCAAAGTCCATGCTCTTTGAATACATACTGTTCCCTCATAGCAAGTGTTCAGATCCTATAAAAGTTCTAAGAAGAATGGGATTAATAGATAAGAAAGCTTTTTTCTACAAATGTAAATGTACCCAAGCATTGTGTGACTTTTATAAGTGGCATTCAATCTCTAATCTTTCCAACCCCTCTGACACATTATTTTAAGAAATATCTCTTTACTTGGAATGTTACATTTCTAAAAACTACTTTGTAATGACCCTTCAAAAATGTTTGTTCAAGACAATAAAAACTGTTACTTTGGTATGCATTTTGATCCTAGAAAACACAACCTAGATTATATCCATTTAATAATCAATTCAAAACTCCCTTTTTGAAAGGGATCGATAAATTTGCATTGGTCCTGACAAGAAGCAAAAGAATATTTTTTTACAGTCAGAAAATTAGCACCAGTGTGGACCATGAGCTGAGACTCAAGAGTGGAGTCCTGATTCCAAAATGAAAAAAAAAAAAAAATGTTGTGAAAATGGAAGTAAATTTTTTCATGCTGTGACATGCAGGTGAAATTCCAGTGGGTTGCTAGTAGATATTCAGGATGCAAAGGAAATGCTCCCAAATTTATTCAACAACTTTTGAACCCCCCTCCCAATATGAGGACACAAAAGCATTGAGAGAGTAGAGAATAAAGGATCTTGTGAGGAGACCTTGGCAGAGAGCTGTGCTGTGAGCCTCACCCTTTCCACCAGCTTAATTATCAGTGAGGAGGAAGGAGGGCCTCACACTGCTGCTCAGGGAGCCCGTTACCCATGGAGTTGGGGTAGTGGACCAGGGAATCCCTCCTTCCTGGGAAACTAGAGCATTAGAGAGGCTGGTGAACTGCTTTGATGGAGCTGAAAGGGTAAGACTGTGCTGAGACAGGCCTGCACCCTTAGACTTGTTACTGCAAGGGATGTGGAGTGCATCCCAGGAAACAGAGGAGGCCCTGCAGCAGACTACTGGCACAGATGGTCTTGGACCTGTAATCACATCAGACCAATCGGGTTCCACTTTTATGTAACAAAGTTGTGAGTTGTTTTTCAGCTGGCATGAACCCCTAGGTTGAAGGTCACATAACCTGAGCATGCCCAGATGAATCAAGCATATAACCATGGGTTGGAATTTAAGTGCAAAGTCTCAGGATACAAAATCAATGTGCAAAAATCAAGCATTCCTATACACCAATAACAGACAAACAGACAGCCAAATCATGAGTGAACTCCCATTCACAATTGCTTCAAAGAAAATAAAATACCTAGGAATCCAACTTACAAGGAGAATTACAAACCGCTGCTCAATGAAATAAAAGAGGACACAAACAAATGGAAGAACATTCCATGCTCTTGGATAGGAAGAATCAATATCATGAAAATGGCCATACTGCCCAAGGTAATTTATACATTCAATGCCATCCCCATCAAGCTACCAATGACTTTCTTCACAGAACTGGAAAAAACTACTTTAAAGTTCATATGGAACCAAAAAAGAGCCCTCATTGCTAAGACAATCCTAAGCCAAAAGAACAAAGCTGGAGGCATCACGCTACCTGACTTCAAACTATACTACAAGGTTACAGTAACCAAAACAGCATGGTACTGGTACCAAAACAGAGATATAGACCAATGGAACAGAAAAGAGCCCTCAGAAATAATACCACACATCTACAACCATCTGATCTTTGACAAATCTGACAAAAACAAGAAATGGGGAAAGGATTCCCTATTTAATAAATGGTGCTGGGAAAACTGGCTAGCTCTATGTAGAAAGCTGAAACTGGATCCCTTCCTTACACATTATACAAAAATCAATTCAATATGGATTAAAGACTTAAATATTAGACCTAAAACCATAAAAACCCTAGAAGAAAACCTAGGCAATACCATTCAGGACACAGGCATGGACAAGGACTTCATGTCTAAAACACCAAAAGCAATGACAACAAAAGACAAAATTGAGAAATGTGATCTAATTAAACTAAAGAGCTTCTGCACAACAGAAGAAACTGCCATCAGAGTGAACAGGAAACCTACAGAATGGGAGAAAATTTGTGCAATCTACCCATCCCACAAAGGGCTAATATCCAGAATCTACAAAGAACTTAAACAAATTTACCAGAAAAAAAATCAAACAACCCCATCAAAAAGTAGGCAAAGGATATGAACAGACACTTCTCAAAAGAAGACATTTATACAGCTAACAGACACATGAAAAAAATCTTCATCATCGCTGGCCATCAGAGAAATGCAAATCAAAACCACAATGAGATACCATCTCACACCAGTTGGAATGGAGATCCACAATGAGACACCATCTCACACCAGTTAGAATGGCAATCATTAAAAAATCAGGAAACAACAGGTGTTGGAGAGGATGTGGAGAAATAGGAACACTTTTACACTGTTGGTGGGATTGTAAACTAGTTCAACCATTATGGAAAACAGTATGGCGATTCCTCAAGGACCTAGAACTAGATGTACCATATGACCCAGCCATCCCACTACTGGGTATATACCCAAAGGATTATAAATTATGCTACTACAAAGACACATGCACACGTTATGTTTATTGCGGCACTATTCACAATAGCAAAGACTTGGAATCAACCCAAATGTCCATCAGTGACAGACTGGATTAAGAAAATGTGGCACATATACACCATGGAATACTATGCAGCTGTAAAAAAGGATGAGTTTGCATCCTTTGTAGGGACATGGATGCAGCTGGAAACCATCATTCTTAGCAAACTATCACAAGAAGAGAAAACCAAACACCGCATGCTCTCACTCATAGGTGGGAACTGAACAATGAGCTCACTTGGACTCGGGAAGGGGAACATCACACAATGGGGCCTATCATGGGGAGGGGGGAGGGGGGAGGGATTGCACTGGGGAGTTATACCTGATATAAATGATGAATTGATGGGTGCTGACGAGTTGATGGGTGCAGCACACCAACATGGCACATGTATACATATGTA